>NC_091345.1:13769843-13909843 GCF_038502225.1 Cherax quadricarinatus | reverse complement strand
TCACACACACACACACACACACACACACACACACACACACACACACACACACACACACACACACACACACACACACACACATGCCAGTTGCGACAGTCAAAACAACCTGTTTACTCCTGTTGAGAGTTCGCAGTCACGTAACTGATGGTTATAATCATAACTATGATTTTTAAAGAGGTGGACCGGTAAGCTGGTAGAAGGCCTCAGTCACGTAACCAAAAACTCAAGCTGTTGGTCATCATATGACTAAGATCCGCGTCAGGAAACACTTGTTCTGTTTCCTGACAAACATTATACCTAGTCACGTTACTTCAGTAACTTAGCCTACATTATACCTAGTCACTTTGGTTCGGTCATAACTTAACCTACATATATGAAACCACATAGAGATCAGTCATCTGTTATTCACTACTGTCTTTACTTACTGCCATTAGCCTCAGGTCTGAATGTGACATACATCTCCTGTGTTATTCGCTTGCACTTGACTAAAGATTCCCTGTTGTGCAAGAGAAACGTTGCAACAATATAGATAAGTACTTAGTGTTGCACATGTGTCTTAAACATCTACTTGTTGGTCATTGCAAACTGTCTGTAGTACATTAACATGTTTATGTGTGAGGTTTCCCCGTCACACAGGCCTCCAGAAGTATGATAAAGTAATGCCTTGAATAAACACGAATTAAACGAAGAGAATATCGAATATTGTTTTGGCTTCTCAGAAATATGAAAACCATTGTCAGAAGAGAACCAGCAAACGAGTGCTATGACAAAATGAGTACAGATTGGAAATGGCAAGATCCATTGACCATCATAATGAACTGTGTCTAGCGAAATATGTTTATGGAGAAGGAAGCAAGATCGGCAGACCACAAGACGTTGTCACTGCTGGACTAAAACTTGGCTATAAGTATCCATGGACTTTCATTTTTCATGGAGATGTTAATCACATGAAGTTCAGAATGTGTGGACACAGACAGGAGCTCCCCCCTTCACCCCCCCATACACACATACACATACACACTCTATCTTTAACATTATAATTTAGTGTCCGAGCCTCCAACCACAGAGATACACGTCCAAACATTTCATGCAGGACATGTCACGTCACTTCATGGTTAGTGCAACGATATCTAAAATCTTGAGATTGTATCCAAAGTTTGTATTAGATGAGAGTCTAACTTAGAGACCATTGATTTTATTTATATACTGCATTGATATATATGCATTACTTTATACATACACTAATGTGAAAATTAAATAGATTGACCGATTAAAGCAAAATAAGCCCCTGGGCCCAGAATAACTTTCTTTCAAGGTTTCTTAGAGAGTGCAAAGTGGAACTTATTAACCTCATTTTCCTCTAGTGTGACTGGCGGTGGAATCGCTCTCTGGTTTTCTTTTGTGTACACCTGGCTGCCAGCGCCATCTCTTGAGCTACTCGCGTTAAAGTGTGATTCTTGCCAATCTTAGTCTGATTTTTTTTTCTTTCTGTACCGGTGTAGCTGGGAGAAGCAATGCTCGGTACTGCTTTCTGAGCGTCCCTCCAGTCCACTTCTTGTTCGTGAGTTTATGGGGGTAACTGACAGATTACACCGTACCGGCTCCAGTACACGTGAATACCCTGGATTTGTGCGTCCGACCCACACCCATTTTACTGCTCCAGTACTTACTGTTTAGCTGTTCAGTGTGTTTAAGAACACTGACAGTGTTCATTTTAATTTTTTAACGTAATTTTTTGCTCGGTTACCACTCTTTTGACGTTAATCCATTAATCAGCTTATTACTCGTTAAACTTGAAACTATTCTCACAATTCTCTTCCGTCTAAGCTCATAGGCGGGACTGAACCTTCCAGTTATCACCTGTTAGAAAGGTTCGTGTTATTCAGTCTTTTATTTTTGTTCTCGTAATAGTGAAATTATTGTGAGCGGGTTGAGTGAGCTTTTTACTGTCATTTTCCATAAATTCAGCTTTTCCATAGTGGAGTAAATGAAACTTGCCTTCGTTGAACATCGACTCGATTATGATAGTCAAAATGACCAATGATAAATGAAAACAGACGCATATATATAGAGAGAAAATGAGTATTTGTGTCTAATACTACAACTAACTTTAACACATACAAGGAGCATGACATCAAGTCGACATAACAAAGCGGTTCCTAAGCTATGCTTTTCAACTGCGCTGAAGTTAATCCTCTTCCTGGCGAGGTGAAACATGTTAGCGCCAGAGTACTTATTATACGGCGATCCCACACACACGTTTCCCACACCACACGTCTTGCGCACACACACACTTTTATATTATTATTACTGTATATATATATATGTATATGTATGTATATGTATGTATATGTATGTATATGTATGTATATGTATGTATATGTATGTATATGTATGTATATGTATGTATATGTATATGTATATGTATATGTATATATATATATATATATATATATATATATATATATATATATATATATATATATATATATATATATATATATATATATATGTAAAATGTATAATATAAATATATATAAATTATATTATGCAAATACAATATCAAAGCTTGTGGGATTTTTCTAATGCTATAATATTCATCCTTTTGGTTATGGGCACTGGTGTGCCTGGAGGCATTTCCTGTTCCCTTTGTGTCTCTCTCTCTCTCTCTCTCTCTCTCTCTCTCTCTCTCTCTCTCTCTCTCTCTCTCTCTCTCTCTCTCTCTCTCCAGTAAAGACGTCCTTTGGGATAGTATTTGTTTGGACATTCTCCTCTTTTCTGCAACTTTGCAAGCTCCTGATGAGTTGATTGCAACACGAGAGGCCTAGAGCTATCATTCTACTCCCCCCGTGATTGTTTTGCATATATATGTCGCGCCGATTTGGTAAAACTTGCGATTTTAGCTTAAGTAGCAACGCTCTTCTTGCAGAATAAGACAAGCGAAAATTTGTATATGAAATAATTTCTCAAAAATCATTCTGAACCTAACGAAAAAAAATAATTTCATTGTTTATTAAATTATTGTAAACTTATCTAAAATATATTTAGTCGGATCAGGCTAAATTAAATTGCGCCTGTTATAATAAGGTTAGGTAAGTTTTCTAAGGTTCTTTTGGCACAAAATTATTAATTTTTACATTTACATTAATGAAAAATATATATCTCTAAACGTATAAGAGAAAATTTTAGAAATGACTTAATTTTAAATGAGTTATAGCTAATTGACCAGTTTTGCCTATTCGGCACGACATTTTATAATTATATATATATATAAAATTGAAAGTGTATTCCTGGTATTCTGGATCCTTGTACCTCGGTGCCCTGGTACCCTGTTTAAGGAGGGAAGGGTATCTGTGTATCGATATAAGCAATATATATGCAGGTTAATATTTACAAATTTGAACGTTAATGCTCTGGATGTATGTTTTATGATCTATTGCCTAGCAAGTAACACACGGTACTGTCAGCACTAGGTACTGTCAGCACTAGGTACTGTCAGCACTAGGTACTGTCAGCACTAGGTACTGTCAGCACTAGGTACTGTCAGCACCGGGTACTGTCAGCAATAGGTACTTTCAGCACCGGGTACTGTCAGCAATAGGTACTTTCAGCACCGGGTACTGTCAGCAATAGGTGCTATCAGCAACAGGCACTGTCGGTACCAGGTAATAACAGGTGCTGTCAGCAACTGGTATTATGATCATCATACTGTTGACAGAAGGTGAGGGAAGACAGCAAACGGGGACTGGAAAGTTGAATACTATGTACATCGACAACAGAAATGGCTCTGGGAGTTAACATTTCACCGAACATATCGCCGGAGGAGCTCATCAACTCTGTGACCTCTAGCCCATGCAAGGCTAGCAAATATTCAGAATAGCCTTCAGGACCCTTGATTAAGAATAATCCAAGGCTCGGAACACGCACTACCACCTTGAAGTGCCCATCTGATCTAAAATATTGGAAAAACCTGAATAAATGTAAAGGTTTGCAACCAGACTAGTTCCAAAGCTGCGAGACGTGCAGTTGGAGAGACAAAGAGAACTGACTCTGAAAGATATAATTACGAGCTTCAAGATAGCTAACAGTGACAGCACAGACACAGGAGACAAAGTCCATGCCCAGTTTCAGTAGTAGGTACGACAGGAACAAGTTTTCCTCTAATAGCACATACAGAAACCAGTAATACACGGGGTAGACTTAGCTGAAAAACATTAATTATTTTTAAGCTGGTTAAATAGTCTTCATTCTAACACATTTCGCCCATAATGGATGAAACGTGTTCAAAGAAGTACCCCTCCCTTTCCCTTGCTTAAAATGTCTATGAACCGGTAATGCTAGGTGACGAGGGTCATGGCACAAGGGCCAGGGTTCGAGTCGCGCAAAGAGAAATAGGATAGTACACACCAGCTATCTCTCACCCACAGATATAGACAGAAGAGTCAGGTACTTCATATCCCACAGCACAACCCAATCCCTCTACCCCACAGCACAGTCATGCAGACACTACCCCACAGCACAGTCATGCAGACACTACCCCACAGCACAGTCATGCAGACACTACCCCACAGCACAGTCATGCAGACACTACCCCACAGCACAGTCATGCAGACACTACCCCACAGCACAGTCATGCAGACACTACCCCACAGCACAGTCATGCAGACACTACCCCACAGCACAGTCATGCAGACACTACCCCACAGCACAGTCATGCAGACACTACCCCACAGCACAGTCATGCAGACACTACCCCACAGCACAGTCATGCAGACACTACCCCACAGCACAGTCATGCAGACACTACCCACAGCACAGTCATGCAGACACTACCCCACAGCACAGTCATGCAGACACTACCCCACAGCTCCACACTGCGTCAAACACCATCATTACCCAATACAATGGTCCATCCTCCCTATGTTTACCCAAATGTACCTTTTTAATTTCAAGGTCAGCGTACGATCAAATGGAAATGCGTAACAAAGAATGACAACATTACCTGCCCTATCACCTCATTCCAACTGCATCCGACACACAGGTCCGCTGTAATTTACATCACAAGCGATTTTAATGTGGGGGGAGGAGTGGAATGGACTGGTGTTTCAGTTGAACAGCTGTGACGGGCAACACAGCTGTGACGGGCAACACAGCTGTGACGGGCAACACAGCTGTGACGGGCAACACAGCTGTGACGGGCAACACAGCTGTAACAGGCAACACAGCCATGAAATACACACACACACATACACACACACACACACACACACACACACACACACACACACACACACACACACACACACGTACGTACGTTCAGACGCAATGAAAAGGCGGAGTCAGGAGCTATGAATCTAACCCTGCAACCACAATTAGGCGAGTACATTCACATGTAAAATAATTTTGATTATATTCCTTTGATAAGTTCAGAGAGTTTTTCTACTCCCGGAGCCCGGCCATAGGCCAGGCTCGTCCGGTGCTTGCCTGGTTAACCAGACTGTTGCTGCTGGTATAGACTGATCAAGGAACGTTTTCTACAAGTCATACGCTAGCTACTGTCTCGTTCTGGTGGACACACCGCTGCAGCCGAGATCACGCTACCAGAGACGTGTCAGTGACGTTATGTAAAGCAACAACTCCCAGACTAAATGTATCTGGGACGCTCTTGAACCGAGAAACAGTATCCTCTCTACCTCGAAGCACGCGACTGGAAGAGTGCATTAGTAGCCATTAAAACTTTGAAGCCAATCATAATTTACGTTCACAAGTTACATGGAAATTATATCCCAATTTCTTCATGGCCCAATTCTAATTCAAACTTTACAATAAGGCACCAACTTTGAAGCTAACCTGAAGAGGCATTCTCTTTTTATCTCAAAGGGACTTTCTCTCTTATATATGAGACAATGTAATAGAGTACAACATAGATAACATCTCAGAGCTACATCTCAAATACTTCGTCCAGCTTCCCAGCGGTGGACCGCGTGCCCAGAATGCTGCAGGTATTTCCCCTTTGGATCGCAACACTGAATCTCTGAAAGAGGAAGCTGGCCGCCCTGTAGTTTTTGGTTTCCATGATGAGTTTTTCACCCAGCTCTTTGAGGAACTTTAGAACACGCTTCCCTCATATTCCAAGGGTCTCCGACCTTATTGGGATGAAGTTATAGCAAGAGGGAAGCCCTTCACATCTGCGGGTCTTCTGGGTCTCCTTGTGGCTGGCTGCTCCATCCTGTTCAACTATAGAGTATGTTAAATAGGTGTCTGCCAATGTGGCGGCACAGGTGTAGTCCCAGGCAATCTGCTTACCATCCTTCCAGGGTAGCATAGTGGCTCCATCAGGATGCTTTTGACTTCCGTCAGACCTCAGTACTTGGGGTTCCCGTTGAGCTGAGCAACGGTTTGTGGCGAGGCTTCTCTTTATGATGTCGTTGACCTCATATCTGGCATACTTCCCTTTTGATGTGTGATACACAAGACGATGAAGTCCGAATTGATCAGCCGGCACGCTGCCGCAAAAACACCTATGTTTGGTGAGGATGGGGGCGGCTAGGCGAAGAGCAACACCAATCCGAATGGCCTGTGGGTCGAGTCGAGTGCCAGGGAGGAACTGGGAACAGATAGAAGGAACCTTCACCGCTAGGAGACGAGCTTTGTCCTTTCCTGAAGTGTTGGTGAGCATTTTATTATATATATATATATATATATATATATATATATATATATATATATATATATATATATATATATATATATATATATAATGACACTTCCCACTGCAATCTTCCCTTCACATCGCTCCACACTAAGTCTTCGGGTACAAAACTCTCTTGTAATTCAGTTTGGCACCTGGTGCTTCAGGCATCTCAGAGCGAAGGCACTCACAGCTGACGAGGCACTGTGAGTGCCAGACCGCAGGATGGTGACGAGAAACAGTGGCAGGCACCAGGATGGTGACGAGAAACAGTGGCAGGCACCAGGATGGTGACGAGAAACAGTGGCAGGCACCAGGATGGTGACGAGAAACAGTGGCAGGCACCAGGATGGTGGCGAGGAACAGTGGCAGGCACCAGGATGGTGGCGAGGAACAGTGGCAGGCACCAGGATGGTGGCGAGGAACAGTGGCAGGCACCAGGATGGTGGCGAGGAACAGTGGCAGGCACCAGGATGGTGGCGAGGAACAGTGGCAGGCACCAGGATGGTGGCGAGGAACAGTGGCAGGCACCAGGATGGTGGCGAGGAACAGTGGCAGGCACCAGGATGGTGGCGAGGAACAGTGGCAGGCACCAGGATGGTGGCGAGGAACAGTGGCAGGCACCAGGATGGTGGCGAGGAACAGTGGCAGGCACCAGGATGGTGGCGAGGAACAGTGGCAGGCACCAGGATGGTGGCGAGGAACAGTGGCAGGCACCAGGATGGTGGCGAGGAACAGTGGCAGGCACCAGGATGGTGGCGAGGAACAGTGGCAGGCACCAGGATGGTGGCGAGGAACAGTGGCAGGCACCAGGATGGTGGCGAGGAACAGTGGCAGGCACCAGGATGGTGGCGAGGAACAGTGGCAGGCACCAGGATGGTGACGAGGAACAGTGGCAGGCACCAGGATGGTGACGAGGAACAGTGGCAGGCACCAGGATGGTGACGAGGAACAGTGGCAGGCACCAGGATGGTGACGAGGAACAGTGGCAGGCACCAGGATGGTGACGAGGAACAGTGGCAGGCACCAGGATGGTGACGAGGAACAGTGGCAGGCACCAGGATGGTGACGAGGAACAGTGGCAGGCACCAGGATGGTGACGAGGAACAGTGGCAGGCACCAGGATGGTGACGAGGAACAGTGGCAGGCACCAGGATGGTGACGAGGAACAGTGGCAGGCACCAGGATGGTGACGAGGAACAGTGGCAGGCACCAGGATGGTGACGAGGAACAGTGGCAGGCACCAGGATGGTGACGAGGAACAGTGGCAGGCACCAGGATGGTGACGAGGAACAGTGGCAGGCACCAGGATGGTGACGAGGAACAGTGGCAGGCACCAGGATGGTGACGAGAAACAGTGGCAGGCACCAGGATGGTGACGAGAAACAGTGGCAGGCACCAGGATGGTGGCGAGAAACAGTGGCAGGCACCAGGATGGTGGCGAGAAACAGTGGCAGGCACCAGGATGGTGGCGAGAAACAGTGGCAGGCACCAGGATGGTGGCGAGAAACAGTGGCAGGCACCAGGATGGTGGCGAGAAACAGTGGCAGGCACCAGGATGGTGGCGAGAAACAGTGGCAGGCACCAGGATGGTGGCGAGAAACAGTGGCAGGCACCAGGATGGTGGCGAGAAACAGTGGCAGGCACCAGGATGGTGGCGAGAAACAGTGGCAGGCACCAGGATGGTGGCGAGAAACAGTGGCAGGCACCAGGATGGTGGCGAGAAACAGTGGCAGGCACCAGGATGGTGGCGAGAAACAGTGGCAGGCACCAGGATGGTGGCGAGAAACAGTGGCAGGCACCAGGATGGTGGCGAGAAACAGTGGCAGGCACCAGGATGGTGGCGAGAAACAGTGGCAGGCACCAGGATGGTGGCGAGAAACAGTGGCAGGCACCAGGATGGTGGCGAGAAACAGTGGCAGGCACCAGGATGGTGGCGAGAAACAGTGGCAGGCACCAGGATGGTGGCGAGAAACAGTGGCAGGCACCAGGATGGTGGCGAGAAACAGTGGCAGGCACCAGGATGGTGGCGAGAAACAGTGGCAGGCACCAGGATGGTGGCGAGAAACAGTGGCAGGCACCAGGATGGTGGCGAGAAACAGTGGCAGGCACCAGGATGGTGGCGAGAAACAGTGGCAGGCACCAGGATGGTGGCGAGAAACAGTGGCAGGCGCCAGGATGGTGGCGAGAAACAGTGGCAGGCGCCAGGATGGTGGCGAGAAACAGTGGCAGGCGCCAGGATGGTGGCGAGAAACAGTGGCAGGCGCCAGGATGGTGGCGAGAAACAGTGGCAGGCGCCAGGATGGTGGCGAGAAACAGTGGCAGGCGCCAGGATGGTGGCGAGAAACAGTGGCAGGCGCCAGGATGGTGGCGAGAAACAGTGGCAGGCGCCAGGATGGTGGCGAGAAACAGTGGCAGGCGCCAGGATGGTGGCGAGAAACAGTGGCAGGCGCCAGGATGGTGGCGAGAAACAGTGGCAGGCGCCAGGATGGTGGCGAGAAACAGTGGCAGGCGCCAGGATGGTGGCGAGAAACAGTGGCAGGCGCCAGGATGGTGGCGAGAAACAGTGGCAGGCGCCAGGATGGTGGCGAGAAACAGTGGCAGGCACCAGGATGGTGGCGAGAAACAGTGGCAGGCACCAGGATGGTGGCGAGAAACAGTGGCAGGCACCAGGATGGTGGCGAGAAACAGTGGCAGGCACCAGGATGGTGGCGAGAAACAGTGGCAGGCGCCAGGATGGTGACGAGAAACAGTGGCAGGCGCCAGGATGGTGGCGAGAAACAGTGGCAGGCGCCAGGATGGTGGCGAGAAACAGTGGCAGGCGCCAGGATGGTGGCGAGAAACAGTGGCAGGCGCCAGGATGGTGGCGAGAAACAGTGGCAGGCGCCAGGATGGTGGCGAGAAACAGTGGCAGGCGCCAGGATGGTGGCGAGAAACAGTGGCAGGCGCCAGGATGGTGGCGAGAAACAGTGGCAGGCGCCAGGATGGTGGCGAGAAACAGTGGCAGGCGCCAGGATGGTGGCGAGAAACAGTGGCAGGCGCCAGGATGGTGGCGAGAAACAGTGGCAGGCGCCAGGATGGTGGCGAGAAACAGTGGCAGGCGCCAGGATGGTGGCGAGAAACAGTGGCAGGCGCCAGGATGGTGGCGAGAAACAGTGGCAGGCGCCAGGATGGTGGCGAGAAACAGTGGCAGGCGCCAGGATGGTGGCGAGAAACAGTGGCAGGCGCCAGGATGGTGGCGAGAAACAGTGGCAGGCGCCAGGATGGTGGCGAGAAACAGTGGCAGGCGCCAGGATGGTGGCGAGAAACAGTGGCAGGCGCCAGGATGGTGGCGAGAAACAGTGGCAGGCGCCAGGATGGTGGCGAGAAACAGTGGCAGGCGCCAGGATGGTGGCGAGAAACAGTGGCAGGCGCCAGGATGGTGGCGCGAAACAGTGGCAGGCGCCAGGATGGTGGCGCGAAACAGTGGCAGGCGCCAGGATGGTGGCGCGAAACAGTGGCAGGCGCCAGGATGGTGGCGCGAAAGAGTGGTAGGCTCCAGGATGGTGACGAGAAAGAGTGGTAGGCTCCAGGATGGTGACGAGAAAGAGTGAGTGGTAGGCTCCAGGATGGTGACGAGAAAGAGTGAGTGGTAGGCTCCAGGATGGTGACGAGAAAGAGTGAGTGGTAGGCTCCAGGATGGTGACGAGAAAGAGTGAGTGGTAGGCTCCAGGATGGTGACGAGAAAGAGTGAGTGGTAGGCTCCAGGATGGTGACGAGAAAGAGTGAGTGGTAGGCTCCAGGATGGTGACGAGAAAGAGTGAGTGGTAGGCTCCAGGATGGTGACGAGAAAGAGTGAGTGGTAGGCTCCAGGATGGTGACGAGAAAGAGTGAGTGGTAGGCTCCAGGATGGTGACGAGAAAGAGTGAGTGGTAGGCTCCAGGATGGTGACGAGAAAGAGTGAGTGGTAGGCTCCAGGATGGTGACGAGAAAGAGTGAGTGGTAGGCTCCAGGATGGTGACGAGAAAGAGTGAGTGGTAGGCTCCAGGATGGTGACGAGAAAGAGTGAGTGGTAGGCTCCAGGATGGTGACGAGAAAGAGTGAGTGGTAGGCTCCAGGATGGTGACGAGAAAGAGTGAGTGGTAGGCTCCAGGATGGTGACGAGAAAGAGTGAGTGGTAGGCTCCAGGATGGTGACGAGAAAGAGTGAGTGGTAGGCTCCAGGATGGTGACGAGAAAGAGTGAGTGGTAGGCTCCAGGATGGTGACGAGAAAGAGTGAGTGGTAGGCTCCAGGATGGTGACGAGAAAGAGTGAGTGGTAGGCTCCAGGATGGTGACGAGAAAGAGTGAGTGGTAGGCTCCAGGATGGTGACGAGAAAGAGTGAGTGGTAGGCTCCAGGATGGTGACGAGAAAGAGTGAGTGGTAGGCTCCAGGATGGTGACGAGAAAGAGTGAGTGGTAGGCTCCAGGATGGTGACGAGAAAGAGTGAGTGGTAGGCTCCAGGATGGTGACGAGAAAGAGTGAGTGGTAGGCTCCAGGATGGTGACGAGAAAGAGTGAGTGGTAGGCTCCAGGATGGTGACGAGAAAGAGTGAGTGGTAGGCTCCAGGATGGTGACGAGAAAGAGTGAGTGGTAGGCTCCAGGATGGTGACGAGAAAGAGTGAGTGGTAGGCTCCAGGATGGTGACGAGAAAGAGTGAGTGGTAGGCTCCAGGATGGTGACGAGAAAGAGTGAGTGGTAGGCTCCAGGATGGTGACGAGAAAGAGTGAGTGGTAGGCTCCAGGATGGTGACGAGAAAGAGTGAGTGGTAGGCTCCAGGATGGTGACGAGAAAGAGTGAGTGGTAGGCTCCAGGATGGTGACGAGAAAGAGTGAGTGGTAGGCTCCAGGATGGTGACGAGAAAGAGTGAGTGGTAGGCTCCAGGATGGTGACGAGAAAGAGTGAGTGGTAGGCTCCAGGATGGTGACGAGAAAGAGTGAGTGGTAGGCTCCAGGATGGTGACGAGAAAGAGTGAGTGGTAGGCTCCAGGATGGTGACGAGAAAGAGTGAGTGGTAGGCTCCAGGATGGTGACGAGAAAGAGTGAGTGGTAGGCTCCAGGATGGTGACGAGAAAGAGTGAGTGGTAGGCTCCAGGATGGTGACGAGAAAGAGTGAGTGGTAGGCTCCAGGATGGTGACGAGAAAGAGTGAGTGGTAGGCTCCAGGATGGTGACGAGAAAGAGTGAGTGGTAGGCTCCAGGATGGTGACGAGAAAGAGTGAGTGGTAGGCTCCAGGATGGTGACGAGAAAGAGTGAGTGGTAGGCTCCAGGATGGTGACGAGAAAGAGTGAGTGGTAGGCTCCAGGATGGTGACGAGAAAGAGTGAGTGGTAGGCTCCAGGATGGTGACGAGAAAGAGTGAGTGGTAGGCTCCAGGATGGTGACGAGAAAGAGTGAGTGGTAGGCTCCAGGATGGTGACGAGAAAGAGTGAGTGGTAGGCTCCAGGATGGTGACGAGAAAGAGTGAGTGGTAGGCTCCAGGATGCTGACGAGAAAGAGTGGTAGGCTCCAGGATGCTGACGAGAAACAGTGAGTGGTAGGCTCCAGGATGCTGATAAGGCACTATGAGAGTCGTATAGTATGGTGGCGAGGCAGGCAGGCAGGCAGGCAGACAGGCAGGCAGGCAGGCAGGTAGGCAGGCAGGCAGGCAGGCAGGCAGGCAGGGGTACCATCACTTATCGTAGCATAAAACATAATCACTATTTTTAAGTCTTGGAACAGTATGTGGGATCAACAAGTGAAGACATTAATTCTTACTACTGGGTCGAGGCTCATTTCTGCCTTCCTACACTCTCTGATCTTATCATACCCACCCCTGAAACTGCGCATTTTATTCTCAGCTCAGTCCCCTTTTTAAAATATCCTGGATAAGACATTTCTACTATCCCTATATTTTTTTCTCTATTTCTCTCGCTGATATTTGCTTGTATTGACTGTTAATTTTATGGCTAAGATCACTTAACCCTCGACACCTGCCTCTCCAGGTATGGTTAGCCTAACACGGGACATGTTCTTCAGTGGCGTTGTTTTATCTTACACTCGGTGATCTTCTGTGTTCGGTTCTTTCGTTTTAAATGACTCCGGAGTTTGATCCCCATCCGTACCGTGGTTCGTTTTAAATGTTATAGTTGCCAGTAATGATTTTCGTTAAGCAATATAATTTCACCTGTTTAATTATTTCGCTCTCGGCGGCTTGCGCTCTTTGTGTGGCTGTCTAGTACCACTGTCAGTCCTAGCTGCTGCTGTCTGGTCAGTTGCAGAAGCTGTGACTGTGTAGAACGCTCTACAGAGCTACAGACTGACCGTCTCGTTGCTTCGGGATGCAAGTCTCGTCAGTGTAAGACAGTAACCACGGCCGCTCATCCATTCCTGGGAACTCTGAAATTTCAATCACAGGACTGTGCTGCCATGTTATCCTGGAGCGACCCGCCACTCTGAGTTCGTTAACCACTGAGAAACACCTCTCCATAACCCTCCTCACCTCAAGCTCACAGACAAGTGCTTTCTTCAGGAGAAAGTTCTGCTTTCACCATTTACGTCTCTCCCTTTCACTCCTTTTTTCATTTTTCGTATTAATATCTTTGATTTTTTCATTTTCTTTCGAGCTAATTTTGACTATACTTTCTTTTCGCCTATAAGTCATTTTCATAACGGATCCAGTTTTCTTGATACTCAATTGTTTTTATTTTTTTTAATCGTGTTTTAATCGTGTGACGATCTGAAGCTTCTGAAACCTCGTCTGAGACAGGGCCGCAGGGGCCATGGTCCCAGGGGACATGGTCCCAGGAACTCTCCATCACATCCACAAGAAATAATGTGTCATCTCACGTTGACTTCCATCCACTGTGAACTCTAGAACCAGAGCTCAACACTGTCGGACACAGGCAGGCAATTCCAACTCGATAATTGTAGACACTCGCATCAACTAGGTAATTAAAGACCCTCGTAATTATAGAGCACTAACAAGGTAATTGCACGCAGACACGCGCACGGCACTAACTAGACCAGTACACAGACGCACCATGACGTGCACGTCCAGGAAAACTACAATAAAAACGTCGTCTAGAGGCTACATTTAACACCACAAAATCCTGGAAGCTCCACATTTTGCTGACAATGTTATGCCAAATGAAAAATAGGAAAAGAGAATTTAATTTTACCAGAAATTTTATGAGGGCTGAGAGAGATGGGTGGGAGAGTGAGCGTAGAGGAAGGAGGGAGAGAGAAGGAATGAAGGAGTGGGGAGAAAGGGAAGAAACGAAGGCGAAACGAGGGAGGCAGAGTAGGTGTAGAGGGAGGAAGTGAGGAAGCGAGAAAGAGGAAAGTACGTGAGAAGAGCCGTGTTAACAATATTAACAGATTATCACACTTCCCAGGTCGTTGTCCTTTTGCTCTTCTCTTTTCTTACTCTTCTTCCTCTTTCATTTCCTCCTCGTCTGCCCCAACCACGACAACAACATCGAAGTGGATGTTTTCCTGTTTCTTTTATCTTTTATTACTATGTTCCTTATCTACCGATGAAGACCTCGGGTAGAGTGACACACACACACACACACACACACACACACACACACACATTGTGTATTATGAGAAGTCAGGTATGTTTTCGCAGTGATGGCAACACTGGAAAAAAACAGGCTGGAGGATGTGTAATAAGTGTTTGGTAAAACTGTAGCCACATGCTGATCCCTTTTCCGATGTTTTGTAGAATATCTCGTGAGGAAAGATCTTTCCTCTCTGTCTATCGTTGGTGATACTTCACTATCGTACGGCTGAAAAAGTGCTTCCTAACATCAAGGTGCTTCATATACGTCTGGAGCTGTCTTCGATATCCTACTGTTTTCACTAACACCTCAAACAGCTTGTCCCTCTGCCTTTTAACTCGCAAGAGTAGCTTGCATATCTCTATCAAATCTCCCCTAGACTAGTTTTCAACGACTGTTGATGTAATCTCGAAAATTTATAATAATAATAAAATTATTAGTGGTAATAATGATAGTATTTAAGCATTATAATATGGTGAACTAAGCAATTGCTTCGTAGGCTAAACAGGGTTTTGATCTTGCTTGAATAACCCACGTGGGTTTAGAGCATAAAACGAATTTTATAATTTGATCCGTGGTTTATATGAATTAACACGTCCCTGGAATATTTACATCCACGAGACTGATCTGTGTATGTAGCCTTTTGTGAGGTCACGAACACTGGTTATGCTTGAGAGGTGAACGATGTAGGCAGGGAGATGAGCGATGTAGGTAGGGAGATGAACGATGTAGGCAGGGAGGTGAACGATGTAGGTAGGGAGGTGAACGATATAGGCAGGGAGATGAGCGATGTAGGTAGGGAGGTGAACGATATAGGCAGGGAGATGAACGATGTAGGCAGGAAGGTGAACGATGTAGGCAGGGAGGTGAACGATGTAGGCAGGGAGATGAACGATGTAGGCAGGGAGATGAACGATGTAGGCAGGGAGATGAACGATGTAGGCAGGGAAGTGAACGATGTAGGTAGGGAGGTGAACGATATAGGCAGGGAGATGAACGATGTAGGTAGGGAGGTGAACGATGTAGGTAGGGAGGTGAACGATGTAGGTAGGGAGGTGAACGATGTAGGTAGGGAGGTGAACGATGTGGGCAGGTAGATGAGCGATGTAGGTAGGGAGGTGAACGATACAGGCAGGGAGATGAGCGATGTAGGTAGGGAGGTGAACGATATAAGCAGGGAGATGAACGATGTAGGCAGGGAGATGAGCGATGTAGGTAGGGAGGTGAACGATGTAGGTAGGGAGATGGGAGATGAACGATGTAGGTAGGGAGACAAACGATGTAGGTAGGGAGATGAACGATATAGGCAGGGAGATGAACGATATAGCAATATAAGGTTACATATCAATTACTTGTAGTTCCTTCCGGAGGTCAGCGCCCCCTCACACCAGGTAGCAGAGTGAACGTCGCAGCTAGAATTAAATAGTACTAAGTATGGCCCAGTCTGCTTAGCAATGCTGCAAATCCTCATTATTAATGAAACAGGAAAAGTTACCCATTGAAGCTGAACTCGCTTACCAGAGGGAAATAAAGAGCAACTGAATTTAGTTCAGAAAATAGACAGCAGTGTTGACCTGGCTGGTCGTAGGGCCAACACCTACTACGCCGTCTGAAGTAACAGCCGGAGTAGCAGCAGCGCACACCAGCAGTGGTCTCCTGCCGCGCCTGTAAATGGGGTCATCTCATGACAGATTCGCGTCAAGTGACTAGTGTAACAACGAGAACTTGACAACTAGACGAGAAAGATAACTAGACAAGGAGGATGACGGAACGGGTCTGGGCTAGTGGAGTGATGTGGGCTCGTCAGGGCTGGGGAGGGTATTAGGAGACCTCGTGGCTTGTCTGGGCCAGAGGTGGAGGTTAGCCTGGGCTTGGTGGAAGCTTATCCAGGATAGAGGTTAGAAAAAAAACTGTATCACGGGTGGGATTAGAATCCGCGATCAGAGTCACAAAACTCCAGACCGACGCGTTAGCCACTTAGCTACGATAAGATTCATCCAACTAGGTATATTTCTAAGCCATAGGAAGGTTAGCTTAGGTTAGCGTCGGTCAGGAGTTTTGTGACTCTCCGATCGCGGATTCTAACCCCACCCGTGGTATGGTTTGTTTGCACTCGTGTCATTACGATTTCGTGAGTCATAGAGGTTAGACCCTCTCTGTTTCATTATTCACAGACTTATAATTCACCGAGATAGGGATTCTCCACCCCTTCCCCATCCCTAACTAACCCCATACCAAAACACCCACTTACTCCCCTAGCCACCCTTCCCTCCCCCACTCGCCCACCCTACAGCCCACCAGCCCCTGAACGCTGCCACCCTGGGCAAGATCAGATTAACGCCCAGATTTATCCTCATTTTCTTTGCCTAGTGCCGTGCGTACGCTCAAGACAACACCCTCGTAACTTGTAGTGAGGTAAAGCAGTGTTTCTCTCGTAGAGTGGGGGGGGGGAGTCGTTGAGGGAGGTATGGTGATGTTGCTGGGTCGCTGAGCGAGGCATGGTAGTGTTACTTTGAATACTTTGAATAAACTTTGAATAAACTTTGAATTTACTGGGTCGCTGAGGCATGATAGTGTTAATGGGTCGTTGAGCGAGGCATGGTGATGTTGCTCGGTCGTTGAGCGAGGCATGGTAGCGTTTCTGGGTCGTTGAGCGAGGTATGATGTTGCTGGGTAGTTGAACAAGGAATGGTAGTGTTGCTGGGTCGTTGAGCAAGGCATGGTAGTGTTGCAGAGTCGTACAGCGAAACATGATGACAGGGATGAAGATGATTTTCTTTATATTAAAATCGGAGTGCTGTTTGCCCAGGATAACCCAGAGGGCTATTAACCCAGCATAACCCCAAGAAGCCCAGAATTACACGGAAATTAACACAGTATAACTAAGAATGAACAACATAATGGTGTACTATCATAGTTGTCTTTAATAGGAAGCGAACCACAACAGCTGACTAACACCCAGGTACGCCTCGGCTTGCCTTAGGACTGATTCTATATCAATGGGTAAAAGTGAGAATCGGACAATTTAGCCTGTAAGATTTATTAAAGGTTACTGCACGAAGGTCATGAAGGCTGTGGATTCACTTTTACGCCACCAGTCAAGAATACTTAAATCCTGAAAACTAGGATTAATCTCTGTTTATACGCATCTCTGTGTACACACACTGTAGTGAGATGTAGGAACATGGTGGAAGAGTAGTGTAGTGAGGGAGGGTGGGTTTCCCCGTGTGCAATAAAAGAGGCACCTTGGCTCACGATGGTCGTGTTTACCCTGTGAATAAGTGAGGTAGCAATGTGTACTCCAGCGGCTCCGTTTTCTGTGTTCCCGGCGGCCCTATAGCAGCTGCCACAGCCGTGCAAATAAAGGGGCTCGATAGGGCATAAGCCGTCACTGGCCCTATAAACTATCTGTGAGAAGCTGTAAACGAAGTCGAAATTCCATTCCTCTGGTATACTTCCGAACTCAACATCGTAAGCTATATCAGCAATGCTTCCTCTGCAAGAAATGTCGTCAGTATAAGCTTTTCTCCAGATTAGGTTGTATATTTACACTCGGAATAAGAAAGTAACCGCAACCTGTTCATTGGTCTCCTACCTGCAGGACTCTTGAGTGGACTGTTATGGGTCACATCATAAGAACACCGGAAAGACTTCTACTGAAATAACTCACATTGCTTGGATTTTTTTTTATTTAGGGGGGAGGGAGGATGTCTTGTACTATGTTAATACGTTAGTCTTACCAACTTAAAGATTGTCGTCTTTATCTCTGCACCTTCACCCTCACTGCTTCCCCACATACTTAGTCCTGTAAATAGTTTTGCGATTTAACATGGCGTGCGGTGTTATGTTTTGCGACATGTGACTTAGCGACCTTGATAACCTCATGTAATATAATGTAGCTTAATCCTGCGCAGTTTATCTTAGGCCAGCCAAATGTAAGTACAGTATGTTTGTTAGTTTCATGGTGATCAGGTAGAAATTTACACAAAATATGCTTTATATATATATATATATATATATATATATATATATATATATATATATATATATATATATATATATATATATATATATATATATATATATATGCAATAAGATCACAGTAAACAGGTGATTTCAGAATATGCAAAACAACCACTCTGAAAGAATAGAGAAATTCCAAGCGCTTTCGTGACTACTCACATTATCAAGGAACTATGAAAGTAAAGCATCCAAGGAAGCTATATAAGGGGTCTGGCCAGCACCTCACTATCAGATCCCACAACGGTTAAACACCTGACGCGCGCCGACCCAACTTGGATAGGTCCTTTGCACAACTCACCCCACAAACTATTCTACCCAAGAAAATTTAAAAATTATTTGTCCAGTGTATTATTAAATTCTTCCCAAATTCTATTAATTATAAATGGATCTAATTTATATAAACCAAAGGAAATATTCATATTATTGTCAAAACTGCTTTTTATGAAACAAGATTCAATTATATTCCTGTCGACCATGGACTTGCTTGATACTACTTTCTCAACTTTTTGAAAATCAATTGGATGGTTAAAATCTCTTTCATGAATAAATAGAGCATTGGAATCTTGTCCAGTTCTAATGCTATATTTATGTTGTTTTAATCTTAGTTCGAGATTTTTACCAGTTTGACCGTAATAAACTTTATCGCAAATTTTACAAGGAATCTTATAGACACATCCATCAGCATTTTGGGGGGAATTCTTTATCAAAAGTTTTTTTACTGTATCAAGATTTTTGAATACAACTTTAATATTAAAAGTCTTAAGAAGAGAAGGCATATCAACCAAGTTTTCATGGTAAGGGAGAACCAACATATTTTTAGTTGAATAAGGCTGGTTGTCCCTTTTTGGATTGTAAAAAGTATTTCTAGCAACTTTAAAAGATTTATCAATTACATTTCTTGGGTATTTTAAATCATTACCTATTTCATAAATTTTGGATATTTCCTCATCTATGAACTCAGGACTACAAATTCGTAAAGCTCTCAAAAACATTGATGAGAAAACAGACAGTTTGACTCTATCTTGATGCGAGGAATAATAGTGGACATAGGAACAGTTATTTGTAGGTTTTCTGTAAATTTTAAATTTGAATTCATTATTACCCTTAATTAAAACATCTAGAAAAGGCAATGAGTTATTTTCTTCAAACTCAACGGTAAATTTTATAGAATGGGCTAAGCTATTTAATTTTCCTAGGAAATAGTGTATATCTACATTTTTGGGCATAAGACACAAAATATCATCAACATATCTGAACCATTTAGCTCTATTAGGGAGGATTGTGTTAAGTAACCTTGTTTCAAAAAATTCCATGTATAGGTTACTAAGAACAGGTGAAAGAGGATTTCCCATTGCCATACCAAACTTCTGAGTGTAAAACTTATCATTAAATACAAATTTTGCATCAACAATGCAAAGTTTAATAAGTTTAATGATAGTAGGAACTGGCAATGGTAAATCATAGTTAACGAGTTCTTCAGATAAGAAACTTAATAAATCATCAACAGGAACTTTCGTAAACAATTAACATCAGAACTAACCATGTTAAAATCATTTAAGTCAGTCAAGGAGCTTAATTTATCAACCAAGTCTATGTTGTTTTTAACATTAAAGTTAGAAATTTTGCCAACAATAGGGCTCAAAATATCAAGCCATTTGGATAATTTATATGAAACTGACCCTATGGAGCTAATAATTGGTCTGACTGGATTCCCTGGTTTGTGTGTTTTTATTAGTCCATACATGTAAGGCAAAGATGGATTAGTGGAAGTAAATTGTTTGACTAATTCATCTTTGCCTTTCAGTAGAAGTTTTGTTTTATTGAAATTGCTGTTAACGGTTTCTAGGGGATTTTTCCTAAGTTTTGAATAGGTTTCAGTATCATCTAAGAGATATACACCATTTCCTAGGAAAATTAAATAGCTTAGCCCATTCTATAAACTTTACCGTTGAGTTTGAAGAAAATAACTCATTGCCTTTTCTAGATGTTTTAATTATTAAGGGTAATAATGAATTCAAATTTAAAATTTACAGAAAACCTACAAATAACTGTTCCTATGTCCACTATTATTCCTCGCATCAAGATAGAGTCAAACTGTCTGTTTTCTCATCAATGTTTTTGAGAGCTTTACGAATTTGTAGTCTTGAGTTCATAGATGAGGAAATATCCAAAATTTATGAAATAGGTAATGATTTAAAATACCCAAGAAATGTAATTGATAAATCTTTTAAAGTTGCTAGAAATACTTTTTACAATCCAAAAAGGGACAACCAGCGTTGTTCAACTAAAAATATGTTGGTTCTCCCTTACCATGAAAACTTGGTTGATATGCCTTCTCTTCTTAAGACTTTTAATATTAAAGTTGTATTCAAAAATCTTGATACAATAAAAAAACTTTTGATAAAGAATTCCCCCCAAAATGCTGATGGATGTGTCTATAAGATTCCTTGTAAAATTTGCGATAAAGTTTATTACGGTCAAACTGGTAAAAATCTCGAACTAAGATTAAAACAACATAAATATAGCATTAGAACTGGACAAGATTCCAATGCTCTATTTATTCATGAAAGAGATTTTAACCATCCAATTGATTTTCAAAAAGTTGAGAAAGTAGTATCAAGCAAGTCCATGGTCGACAGGAATATAATTGAATCTTGTTTCATAAAAAGCAGTTTTGACAATAATATGAATATTTCCTTTGGTTTATATAAATTAAGATCCATTTATAATTAATAGAATTTGGGAAGAATTTAATACACTGGACAAATAATTTTTAAATTTTCTTGGGTAGAATAGTTTGTGGGGTGAGTTGTGCAAAGGACCTATCCAAGTTGGAGCGGCGCGCGTCAGGTGTTTAACCGTTGTGGGATCTGATAGTGAGGTGCTGGCCAGACCCCTTATATAGCTTCCTTGGATGCTTTACTTTCATAGTTCCTTGATAATGTGAGTAGTCACGAAAGCGCTTGGAATTTCTCTATTCTTTCAGAGTGGTTTTTTTGGATATATATATATATATATATATATATATATATATATATATATATATATATATATATGATCGATCATGCTGTTAGTGCCTGCCGCCCACAGTCCTGTATATGCACCACAGCACCAGTGATCAGGAACTGATTTGAGGAATTTGTCGAATTTCCTCTGGAAGACTGATCCTGAGGAGTCAGGATACCTTTACACTTGTTAAATTATCTCAGTGTATTCATCGTTTCCTTCTTTTCAAAGTAGTTAAGTTGCTCTGTGTTCATAAGTAATAATTTCGATGTGCAGGTTCGGAATCAGTCCTCCAGTAGCTTCCAGGTGTATATTATGATGCATATTTCTAGCCTTCTAAGGAGCGCAGTTCTAGGACCATCAAGTTTTCTCAGTAATTTAGGTGCTTGATTAAGTTTATAACTGCTGTGAAGGTTCTTTGTACATTTTCCAGCTCAGTAATATCGCTTTCCTTGCAGGGAGCTGTTTGTACACAGCAATATTCCAGCCTAGAGAGAATGAGTGACCTGAAGTTTCATCACTGGCTTCACATCTCTTGTTTTGAACGTTCTGTTTATGTAACCTACCATTTTCCTTACACTTGCTATAATATTGTGTTCCTTGAACATTTAGAAACAAAAACTAGCCATCATATAGATTATAGCAGAAGCACAGTGCGAGTGTACAAAATCTTGCTTCATGAATAAAGATGGAAAAAAAAAAACTCTTGGCGGATGTCATTCCCTCTCTTAATGCATCGAGTGTCGCAGACAGAGCTTCGATGATGCCGGTGAAGTGTCTGGAGGCCACCCTCTCCTGTGGCATGCTATGAGTATATTACATTTTATTTGGCGTATGTCACGCACCCATATAGGCATGCCTCGACATGTACCCCGTCTTGATTCCCTCTTTGAGAGGTTCAGAACTTTTCAACTGACAGTAAACCTAAGTGAACCCTCTTTTGGCCAGTCTACTATTCCTTTCTTAGGTCATGAAATCAGTGGCAAAGTAGCACCGAAATTTGACAGTTTTGGCTTTTAAAAATTATCCCGTTCATCGGGATAAGAAGTCCCTGCAAAGGAGTGACAGGATTCTATAAAAGATTCTGCAAAAACTTTGCGGATGTTGTAGCCTCTAACCTCACTTAGCAGTCACAAGAATAAATTTTGCTGGACCCCAAATTGTCAAAAGACGTTTAACGATGTTAAACATTTCTTTTGCACTGCTCCCATACTCTAGTCTCCCGTTTGTATTGTAGGTTAATGCCTGTGACTCGGGAATTGGGTCAGTGTTACTCCAAGCTTCTGGTGAGGGAAGTCTGCAGCTTGTGGCGTACTACCCAGCCAAATACCAGGTCTATCAGTGGGCCTACTCTACAGAGAAGGAGGCCCTGGCAATGGTACTTGCACTGGAGCATTTTGATATGGTTTTTGTCCAGTATATCACATGTCAGTCTTCAGTGACCACAATCCTCTGATATACCTTAGCTCAACGAAGAACAAGAACACCGGACTTAGGCGATGGACATTACGGTTGTATCCGTACAATATCTCCATACGCCACAGAACCAGCAAAGATAATGTGCTGAATGATGCACTTTCCAGAATTTAATTTGTTAGGGTGTGTTAGGGATAAAATGGGTAGAAAGCTCTTTTTTTTTTCCTTATGGTCATAAATTAAAATCTGAATTAATCTGGCCATAATTTTTTTTAGTTAGAGGGACACTTGCTCCCGTCCGCAAGTGTCTTGACCCTACGCTATCCCTGCTGTCTCTCTTTAAGGTTGTGTCTGGCTTGGAAGTAATTTCGAGTTGAACATTACCTAATGAAGTGGATGGTTGAAAGGAAAGGCGATTCCATTAGTTTTCCATGCAATGGTAAAACACTGCTCAGGGAGGATGCTTAGTTCTGGTGTGAGGGAAAAGTTCAATAGATAGGAGTAGTGAGGGAGTATATAGTAACAATAGTTTCATTGCCTGCTACTTGTTAAGGTAGGGCCAGTCTAGCTCCCGCTATCCCTTCCCCTCCCTCTTCCCCCCCCCCTCCGAAAGGTGACGTGTGGGGCTCCGGTCAAACAGTAAATCACTCGACTCTCAGCTCCCAACACTACTGTAAGTACACGCCTGATCATATTTTAGTGGACTTATTGGTTGAAAGCTTCATTTTTGACCAATAATTAACTTAGTCCTTTCAGTCTTGATCAGTTAAATGTTTTAATAATCACCACATCTTTTAGGTATTGTACTTATCATGGAGAGTGATTTCTTAAGCAGTGGGTAATCTGTCTCTCTTCACAGCTTGGAATGACAGAGTGGGTCACCTGCCAACCAACGAGAAGAATAGAAGGAGACGGACTAACGTCCTGAGACGTCCCATGTTTAATCTACTTACCTGTTATGTAAGCCAACACAGGACCTAACCCCTCATCATAGAAGTGGTAACGAACCTGTTTTCCTGTCATCTGAAGCAATTATTCACGGCTACACTCTGTGAAGAACGAGCCGGTGGTGGTCACCAACACCTGCTACCCCCCCCCCCCCAACATCAGCAATGGCTACAATTTCAACAAGCAGTGTCACCAACACCTGACACCCCATTACCACGATATACCTATATTAGCGTTGAGTTCAAATGTATTTTTTTCATTTCATTTTTCATTTTTCTTTCAATTAGGATACCCATTCATGTTTTATTGTTTTACATTTTCCGTTTCTAAATAAAGTGTTTATCATTGTCTGTTATTATTTCTTTTTCTATTCATTAATTTTCCTGAGGAGGAGCCAGCCTTGGCAATACTGACTGAAGTTGTCACAGGGCTGAGTAAGCCTTCACAAGTGGCGACCTTGCAGGATCAGCTCTACTGAATCAAGATTCAATTCCATCTCGAATCTACCATTGGAATTTCAATGCCGCATACCACAGACGGTTACCACCAGCCATGAGTAATCATTCTCTATGGTAGGACTATGGTGCAGGTATTTAAAAGATTTGGTGATTGCTATAGTCTCAATTTATTGTAAGTCAAGTCAGGCAGGATATAATATTTAATTCTGCCACCTTTTTGTTCGAGCTTGAAACACTTTGGAGGATTAGACTCTAGGGACCTGAGATTTTCCAGTGACAATTTGTTTCATTGAGCTCTTTATTATATCAAGGGAACTGTCGTAGGACACTCTTGATTTGTTGGTGAGAAGATTGGATGGTCAAGTGACCCCATTCTACTGTTTGCTCGGAGCCAGCATAGAACCCTTCGTTTTAATTAATACATATTGTTTAATTGAAGTAGGGATCGAGCCCTCTGGTTTATTTACAGTTTGAGCGGAGCAGGAATTGAACCCTCCATTTTCTTTAATACCCGTTTCATTTCCCCTGGTAGTTTATTCTTGCAAGCATAGAGGAATACCAGTTTTGGATGAACGCTGGAAGTAAGTTAGGAATGACAGGGAAAAATTTAGAATCTTTCATTAGTGCTAAGATCCAGGAAAGACTCGAAAGAGAAAGAATTGAGAGAGAAGAGAGATGGTTAGAAAGGGAAAGACAGGAGAAAAAGGAGAGAGAGAGAGAATTGAAAGAGAAAGCCAAGAAAGACAGAAAGAGAGCGAGAAGACCAAAAAGAGCGTGATAGACTTGATCGTGAGGAAAGAGCTAGAGAACGTGAGGAACAAGCTAAAATACGTGAGGAACAAGTTAAATTAAGAGAACTTGAGGAAAGAGCCAAGGATAGAGAACTTGAGGAAAAAGCTAGAGAACATGAGTTAATAGAGAGAGAGAAAAGGATCGCGAGCTCGAAAAATCTAGCCTTGAATTGGAGAATAAAAAGTTAACTTTTACACAACAATTAGAGGAAGGAGTAATGGAACAACGTGCAGTCAGTGCACATATTCCAACACCTAATTTACCTCCCTTCACAGAGAGGGACGACATAACTTCATACATTATCAGGTTCGAAAATACCGCTACCCTCTGTGAATGGCCTGCTGACAGCTGGGCTACCAGGTTAGGAAGGTTATTTTCTGGTACAGCCTTGAATATCTATGCAACTTTGTCGCAGGATATCATATGTAATTATAACCTACTGAAGAAGGCAATCCTTAAAGCATATCAAAAAATTCTTACAGGAAAGATTTCAGGTATGCCACCTTACAGCCTGGCCAGAACTTTCAGCAGTTACAGGTAACACTCTTTCGTTTGTTCGATTTTTGGATAGAGAGTTCAGGAATTGATCAGAGTTATGAATCTCTTAGAGACTTCATGGTTGCTGACCAGTTCCTGACAGCTCTTCCCCACCAGATAAGAACATTCGTTAGAGAACGTAACCTAATTAAAGCTGAGGAAGTTGCTGAGGCTGCTGACTTGTATGCTGAGGCTCACAATTCCTATAAAGACCTAAAGGGATCGAACCTTAAGGGCAATGGTTCACCTGAACCAAAGATTAAGAAGCCTACAGTAGAAGCAGTCACCAGCTATTGTACCAACCTGTCATCGATGTGGTGGTATCGGACATAAACGTCCAGATTGTCCTTCCAAGAAAATAGAGAAAGTTGGTAGATGTTTTGTTGACGGTAATGACCAAGCACCCTTCTGTTCAGCAGCAGTTAATGGTATAAAAGTCTCGGACATATTACGTGACACTGGATGTACGTGCATCGTAATTTCGGACAAACCGTTCCCTTACTTTAAAACCTCTCGTGTGTCCTCTATTCTTTCAGATTACTTAGGTCGTGAAAATACCTTCCCTACAATACGTTGTTACTTGAAAACTAAATGGTTCACCGGTTGGACTAATGCGGTACTAGCCCCAATTACGAAAGATCCGCCTCCTTCAGAGGCGGATCTTTCGTCACCACCCGTGGATCTAAGTTTTCCAGCTCCTCTTCCTTGCAATTTAAATAATCCTCTTAACAATTCTGCACCGGAAGCTGCATTGTCTCGTACTGTTCATTTGGGGGTGGAAACAGATGATACTGCTCTCGATAGCGAGGTAGCAGGATCACCTGTCCACTCGTCGGGTGAAAGTAAGGGTATTGCCTCCGGCACTCTCAACGTCTTGACTAGGGCTCAGACCATAACCCCGGTTTCTCCTACCTCCTCTTCTCCCACCGTGAGTCCTTTCATTTTCCCAGATTTTGTCCAAGGATGACTTTGTCATTATACAGCGCAATTGCCCTTCACTTCAGGATTGTCATAATCAAGCTTTTAACAACAAAGTTATCCATGGGAGATATGTATCTCATAAGTCTGAATATATTAATGGTATCTTATATAAGTCGGTCTTTAAATCTCATTCTTCAGTGATAGATTATTCCCTACTTGTTGTTTCTAAACCATGCCGAGAGACTGTTCTTCAAATGGCTCATGATTTGCCAGTGACCGAACACTTGGCCCATCGTAAGACGTGGCATAAACTCAAGCACACTTATTTTTGGCCAAGCATGTACTTACAGGTTACAAAGAAGTATAGTTCTTGCAATAGGTGTCAGGTGCTTACTGCACAAAATACACACTCCTAAATCCTGTATATTTATTAAATCTAAAACTTCCCTCCTGCAGATACGAGATACTCCACCATATAAAAGGAATGTTTGGCTATTGTGTGGGGTATCTCCAAACTTAAATTTTATTTGCTGGGAAAAGAATTCATTTTAGAAACGGACCACAAACCTTTGATATACCTAGAAACTTTTAAGGGAACCAACAGTCGCCTCTTGAGGTGGACATTGGCACTCCAGGCTTTTAAGATCCATATTGTGTATATCAATGGTTCATCCAATTATTTCTCTGACTGGTTAAGTCGTGACAGTCAGTAGAAGATTTGTTGCCTTACGCGGCTTCCACATGTTAGAACTTTTTCCTCGCCTATTCTTCTTATACTCCTTGACTGAGTCTTGGTATGGGGGAGTGTAAGGAAAAAGTTCAATAGATAGGAGTAGTGAGGGAGTATATAGTAACAATAGTTACATTGCTGGCTACTTGTTAAGGAAGGGTAAGTCCAGCTCCCATTATTCCCCCTCCCCCCTTTTTAACCCTCCCCGAAAGTGATAGTTTGACTGCTGGCTTCTTGTTAAGGTAGGGTCAGTCTAGCTCCTGCTATCCATTCCCCTCCGTCTTCCCCCCCACCGAAAGGTGACCTGTGGGGCTCCGGTCGAACAGTAAATCACTCGACTCGCAGCTCCCAACACTACTGTAAGTACACGCCTGATCGTATTTTAGTGGACTTATTGGTTGAAAGCTTCACTTTTGACCAATAATTAACTTAGTCCTTTCAGTCTTGATCGGTTAAATGTTTTAATAATCACCACATCTTTTAGGTATTGCACTTATCATGGAGAGTGATTTCTTAAGCAGTGGGTAATCTGTCTGTCTCTTACAGCTTGGAATGACAGAGAGGGTCACCTGCCAACCAACGAGAAGAATAGAAGGAGAAGGACTAACGTCCTGAGACGTCCCATGTTTAATCTACTTACCTGTTATGTAAGCCAACACAGGACCTAACCCCTCATCATAGCAGTGGTAACGAACCTGTTTTCCTGTCATCTGAAGCAATTATTCATGGCTACACTCTGTGAAGAACGAGCCGGTGGTGGTCACCAACACCTGCTACCCACTCCCCCCCCCCCAACATCAGCAACGGCTACAATTTCAACAACACGCAGTGTCACCAACACCTGACACCCCATTACCACGATATACCTATATTAGCGTTGAGTTCAAATGTAATTTTTTTCATGTCATTTTTCTTTCAATTAGGATACCCATTCATGTTTTATTATTTTACATTTTCCGTTTCTAAATAATAGTGTTTATCATTGTTATTATTTCTTTTTCTATTCATTAATTTTCCTGAGGAGGAGCCAGCCTTGGTAATACTGACTGAAGTTGTCACAGGGCTGAGTAAGCCTTCACATCTGGCATGCTAAGGGTATGTCACATTTTATTCAGTGTATGCCACACACCCATATAGGCATGCTTCCCGACGGGTGAACCAGGTGCTAAGGGTTTAACGAGCAGGGGCCCCATCATTATCTCAGCCAATCACAAGGAAGCCCGCCAAGGCTGTGAAGCGATGTGGTACACTTGTGAAGCAAGCTTTGGTAGCCGTACTTTCCCAGCTGATCACTACGGTTTTCACCGTATCTTGTGCGCACATTCGGCTCATTGTATATAGTTATAAATACTGTACATATATATATATATATATATATATATATATATATATATATATATATATATATATA
This sequence comes from Cherax quadricarinatus, assembly GCF_038502225.1. Lineage (NCBI taxonomy): Eukaryota > Metazoa > Arthropoda > Malacostraca > Decapoda > Parastacidae > Cherax > Cherax quadricarinatus. The sequence continues at coordinate 13,881,350 of NC_091345.1, read as the reverse complement.
TATATACCCACTTGATTCTGAAAGTAATACAATTATTTACACTGTTTCCTTTTTGGTCCGTCCTAAATGGTTATCGTGTGTCGGCCAGGTGTGCAGGTTAAATAGTCTACACCTGGGTTCGAAATATCTTCCTAGAATCAAACCTGGTTACCTTGTATTCCCCAGGATTGGTTTACTCCTAACCAGTTTAGTGCTTCCCCATACAAATTAGGAAGTGATAATATAATCGAGAAGAAAACGAGGAGGAAGAGAACAGGGTGTTGACAAGTTCCTCTAAGTCTCGTATCAAACATTAGCACTAAAAAAAAAAAAAAAAAAGACTTGAAAATAGGGTACAGCTTAATGAGCGCCTCACGCCCCAGCGGCCAATTTGGTGCGTCTGAGTTGACAGTGTGTGATGCTGGAGCTGACAGCACTGCTGAACGCTGGAGCTGACAGCACTGCTGAACGCTGGAGCTGACAGCACTGCTGAACGCTGGAGCTGACAGCACTGCTGAACGCTGGAGCTGACAGCACTGCTGAACGCTGGAGCTGACAGCACTGCTGAACGCTGGAGCTGACAGCACTGCTGAACGCTGGAGCTGACAGCACTGCTGAACCTTCTGAGACTGAAGCCGATTGGACGGGTCAAGTGCCAATTGGAAATGCTAATTACGTTTCCTCAAAGTTTGGTTCAGGAGTCCTTGTAGATTTTGCTCCTGTTGGGCAAGGAAAAACTAGTGGAAGTGTGTGTGTGTGTGTGTGTGTGTGTGTGTGTGTGTACTGAGAACACCTCTTTATACCGTTTGTTACCCTTGTCGGTTTAGCGCTTTATTTGTCGTCCCTAAAGTTTTTCTTCTCGTCATTATTGCCTCGCCTGTTAATTTTTCTCTTTTTATATCCCTGACTTAATCTCCAACTATTGGGTGGTGGGTTGTAGATCACTGCAACTGATCATGTCCGCCACATACTTAACTCATTTGTTTATCTCTTCCATCTCTTCAAAACTCCATGGGTTCTAATTAGTAATGCAACTCCTCTCCCTCCTTGTTTCAACTTTTTCCTCATTACTTGATAGCCTGCTGAGAATACAGCATCTGTTATCATTTTGTCTCCGTGATAGTTATTTCCTGGTCGCCTCTGCTATCCATTCTTTTAATTTTTCACTCTTATTCCATAATTTGAGTTTCTTTGCTGTATAGCCCTTGTGGCTTAGCGCTTCTTTTTTGATTATAATAATAATAATAATAATTGAGTTTCTTTGCAGCTGTGTATGACCATTATGGGTTTAGCACTTAGTTATGATTATATTAATCATGAGTTTCTTCTTATTACTGTGCTCTGATTTGCAATACATGGGAAAGACAGGTAGCAGAAAACTTTGGTCACAACGAGGCTATATTCTGAAAAGGACTATCTACTTCTGTCTGCGGCCCAGTTCCTGGACCCATTATGTGTCTCTGTAATCTTTTGACTACCGCCCACAGGATGGGCATGGGGTGCATAAAAATATATTAAACTAACTTCTGTCTAGATTGGGGATTATTCTATATATCTAAGTGCATGAGTCAAGGATGGAAAAAAAAAAACAGAAATCTGTCTAGTGCTTCTCTTCGTTGTTTATTTGACAGAAAGGGGAAGAAGTGAGGCTGGTATGTGTATTGTTAGAGGGGTCAAGTTGCAGATAGAAAAAGGAGAGGTGTATAGGATGTGAGTGGCTATTGTTAGTGTTGGGGAAAGTGGTGGAGGTTCTAGGATATCTTCAGCTGTTGTTGGATATCTGCAGCTGATATAGGATATCTGCAGCTGCTTCTTCCCCTCTGGCCTTCAGGACTCAAGGAGCCCTAGCCATCTGTAGGACCTCTCCACTCATCCTTATTACCAGGCTTCCCTCGGGACGGATACCTTAATGAGTCCCTGGAGCTGTTCCTGGAGTCCTCCTTAGTCTTCAAGGAATCCTTCGCTCCACAAAGCTAGCGATCTATCGCATCCTAGGGGATCTATTTACCAGAGGAGCGTGACGGTAGGCTGTCACTGTCTTACTGGAGGGAAGAGTGAAGAAACTGTAATTGATACGACGTTTCGCCCTGTGTAGAGCATTATCAAGTTTAGTTCTGTGAAGTTTATCAAGTCACCATGATGACAGGTCCTACAGTCACCATGATGACAGGTCCTACAGTCACCATGATGACAGGTCCTAGTCACCATGATGACAGGTCCTACAGTCACCATGATGACAGGTCCTACAGTCACCATGATGACAGGTCCTACAGTCACCATGATGACAGGTCCTACAGTCACCATGATGACAGGTCCTACAGTCACCATGATGACAGGTCCTACAGTCACCATGATGACAGGTCCTACAGTCACCATGATGACAGGTCCTAGTCACCATGATGACAGGTCCTAGTCACCATGACAGGTTCTACAGTCACCATGGTGATCGGTCCCCAGTCACCATGGTGATCGGTCCCCAGTCACCATGGTGATCGGTCCCCAGTCACCATGGTGATCGGTCCCCAGTCACCATGGTGATCGGTCCCCAGTCACCATGGTGATCGGTCCCCAGTCACCATGGTGACCGGTCACCAGTCACAATGGTGACCGGTCCCCAGTCACAATGGTGACCGGTCACCAGTCACAATGGTGACCGGTCCCCAGTCACAATGGTGACCGGTCCCCAGTCACAATGGTGACCGGTCCCCAGTCACCATGGTGATCGGTCCCCAGTCACCATGGTGATCGGTCCCCAGTCACCATGGTGACCGGTCCCCAGTCACCATGGTGTCCGGTCCCCAGGCCCCATGGTGACCGGTCCCCAGTCACCATGGTGACCGGTCTCCAGTCACCATGGTGACCAGTCCCCAGTCACCATGGTGACCGGTCCCCAGTCACCATGGTGACCGGTCCCCAGTCACCATGGTGACCGGTCCCCTTCTCTCATCAAGACACAAAAAAAGCAACGTTTCAATTAGTCGTGAAAATTGGAAGACGAGAACAATGAGCGAACTTGAGAGAAAACTTTAGTTCAGTCACTGACACAAACTGCACTGAACAATCTGTTCTGCAATAACGAAAAAAGGGGAAAAAAAGAGCTGAAGTATATTGAAAAGTATTGTTATATTCTGGCATTCAAATTAATGTTGGTTTTAATATTTGTTGGAAGTTAATATAGAGAGAGAAAGAGAGAGAAGAGAGAGAGAGAGAAAACTTAGTAGCATTATTATGGCATCTCACTCCTTCCCTTCTAGGCTCTTGATGCCAGGAACTGGAGCTACCCTTCAACCACTTCGATCAATGCTGGCTTACGTTCTCCAGGTGCTGTATGGCCCGTGTGGATCTAGCGCTTCCTGTGTAAATATAAATCAATTATGCAAATTATCGTTTCTATTATTATATGCATGGGGAAGCGATAAACCCGCTGGGGTTAAGAATTAGGGGATGAGTTGTAATCAGGTTTAATCCATAAGGAAATGACTGTTGGATCAAGATCCCTTCGCCAGGTGTTGAAGCAGAGCCAGCACAGCTTTAAGAATAGGTATGACAATTTAGTGACAAGTCGCAACGAGGACTCTAGCAGGCACAGCTAGGTCAGTACACACACACACACACGGGGAAGCGGGGCCAGGAGCTGAGTCTCGACCCCTGCAACCACAAATAGGTGCACACACACACACACACACACACACACACACACACACACACGGGGAAGCGGGGCCAGGAGCTGAGTCTCGACCCCTGCAACCACAAATAGGTGCACACACACACACACACACGTGGGGGAAGACGTCAGTTGTATGACACTGTTCAACCCCCAGCATTCACAGCAAGGTCACTACAACCTGGCAACATCCCCAGGATGCCAAATGGGCATCGGACCTGAGTGAAGATATCTGGAAGCCTTATAACTACATACCTCAGGTGTTCCACACACTACCGGAAACCCTGAGATTCCACTCTCGTTTTTCCTCTCTAGGAATTATATAATATATATATATATATATATATATATATATATATATATATATATATATATATATATATATATATATTAATCGATTATGAAGTGAAGAGGACCTCACCTGGAGGTCGAAATCTACACACACTAAGTACATTAATGTGATCCTTGTGGGTTTAGCGCTTAGTTATAATATTTTTTTTTTTTCAAATCTTGGAGAGTCAAGAAATGGAGGGAATAAGATGGAGAGATGGCGGAGGAGAAAAGCATACGCAGTTTCAGAAGAAGGTACGATTGTTAACCGGAGGGCCGGGAGCTATGAATCGACACTCCTTGCAAGCTCAGAATAGTACAACTAAATGAGTAACATTCACTCGTCTAATCCAACCCACCACTCCCCCCCCCTTTAATTCCACACCCGTGGGCAGGCTGCCCCCTTATGCTAATTCCCTGTAATTCCTTACGCTTCCCCTTACCCCCCCCTCCCATCACCCCCTCAGAGCCGGCCAATTTCACCGTGACCGGAGATTGCAAATTAGCGATCGTTCCCCGGACCAAACTAGCGAGGAAATGGGGGGGGGATCTGTTTTGGTCTATACACACGGTGTTTAGGTAGGTCAGTAGATATGGTCCATCGGTTTCGTGCAAGCAGGGTGTTCATGTTAGTGGGTAAGGTCCTTGACTGTCCAGGTTGTTTGTGTCAGTAGGTGAGGACTCTTGGTCTGAGGACACACACACACACACACACACACACAGGAGCTAAGACTCGACCCCTGCAACCACAAATAGGTGAGTACACTCCTGGATAGCGTTATTAGCGATATAAATATAATCCGGCGATATTGCAGGCGATTAATCCAGCAGTCACCGCCAGGGCGGCGCTGGTCATCAACTGTATCAGTCACCTAGATCACAACACCAATTACAGCATTTCTCTCTTTCTTGTTTTTTTGTTTTCAATTCAGTGGCTTCTGATCAACTGAAAATATAAGTATTGATAAACAAGTCTGCTGTTGTGCAACTCATTCCATTATTAAACAGGACAGTCTGTTGTTGAACATGATACAGTATACTGTACTTATTTCTCTTCCTTCCGTTCCTTCTTGTTCACTATCCTCGTCTCTTAAAATCCCATTTCCTATTCTTTCATTCACCCTTACGTGCCTGATTAACTTACTCTTCCTTTTCTTTAATTTTCTGGTTGCCTTCTTCACCTCTTGCCTTTTCTGTCCTAACCTCTTCTCTCTCTCTCTCTCTCCCTCATTCCTCTAATGCTTCCTCCTTAGTTTAATATTTTGCCTCCCTCTGTTCTACTCCTTCCCTTTCTCTTAAATTCTGATCCTCTCCTTCCCCTCTTGTTTCCTCCCACCCTTTCCTGTGGTATATACACAGAGTATTTCTCAATGTATATACACAGAGTATCTCAATTTATATACCAAGCCTTTAAACCCATTCTTCGTAAAGATTAGAATCTAAGACTTGAGGCAAACATCAGTCTTAACAGACGTATTGAAGCCTAAAAGGCCTTGATCCTAAGAAACTAACCAGGCAAACAGACCAATAATGTATATACTTCTTTCACGAATCGCAGGTATATATGTTCCTCTGGAGGATATGTTGTAATTTCTTTTCTAGGATATATGGAAGTGTGTGCGACGGCAGACTCTTGTAAGATTTTTGCATTGTGAGCGAGGCTATAAACAGATGGGGCTGCACGTTCTATCCACTATGTATCCCCCACCGTAGTGTTGTATTTAAGTACCATCCTCTACTTTAGCGAGGTATTTACAACCCACCGCTGCAGTGCTGAATGTCGCTCAGCGAATATCCACCGAGAAATGTACGTCTCAAAGCGTTTATACACCAGAAGGATGTTACGTCTCGGCAACTTACACCGAGAGATGCACGTTCCTCAGTGTACATACACTGAAAGTGTATCTCTCAGCGTATATACCCCGAGAGTATACCTTAGCTTCAGTTCTCAAAACTTAAATTATTTCTGCTTAACAGAACAAGTAAAGATTGGTGCTAATAACACTCTGAAGTCGACAAAAATAAAGCAGAATGAGAGCAATAAAGACGTCTATTGTAGTTGTTTAATAAAGCCTACTCCTTCTCATTAGTCTTGCACAGGTTATTCTTTTGCAACAGGAACCTCCAAGAATGATTATGAGGATCATGTTGCAAATATCCACGTATGAGGCAAGAATCAATAAGTTTCGCTCGCTAGGGGGATTTATCAGTTCCCAAACACATCTTCTGAGCGAAATGAAGGGATATATTAAGCAATAGTAATAAACTAGCAATAAACACAGTTCTCAAGACGAGGTATACCAACGCCTTCTTGGTTTATCTCGGGGAGGGATATACAGGTATAGGCGAGGAACACTGGTTTGCAATGCTAAACTAGAGGGATTTCAAAATGCAAATAAATGGCTTGGGATTTACATAAGCCAGATTAAACTAGCTGGTATAGCCTGTATCCCTGGCTTTGTCGCACAAAACACTGTGTTAGTGTGCACTCTGTTGTGTGCATTCTGTTATGTGCATTCTGCTGTGTGCACTGCTGTGTGCATCGTTAGCATTATGAGAGAAATTAGGAAGTTTGGTTCTGCCTCGGATGCAGTGCGCATCAGCCACCACCTAATAAGGTACCTATTTACTGCTAGAGTAAAGAGAGAGAGCTGGTGTCAGGTGACCTGCCTATACGTCTCGCCCTACCCATGATTCTCAACTAACACCCGGGTACCTATTTACTGATAGGGTAAACAGGGGCAGCTGGTGTCAGGAGACTTGCCCATACGTCTCGACTCGAACTTGTTGTGACTGGATGCTTCCGGGTGTGAGCGAAACGCGCTGCCTTTCCTTTCTTGACGTGGTTTCTCACCCATGTTCATATTTACCTGAAAATAAACAGGAAAATCCATCATTAGTAAGATGAAATGAGTGACAAAAAAAAATTAATTTGGGGTGGGTTGGGCTAGGTTAGGTTCAGGCTTTAGTTAGTCCCTTTACCCATAGCTTTGTAACAAACACACAAATCTGACCCGAAGCTGTTGTACAACTACATCAAGAGGAAAACAGTATTCAAGGACCAGGTAATCAGGCTGAGGAAGAAAGGAGGAGAGATCACAAGAAACGACCAAGAAGTATGCGAGGAGCTCAACATGAGATTCAAAGAAGTGTTCACAGAGGAGACAAGGGACTCCAGAAAGACGGAGAGGTGGGGTACACCATCAAGTGCTGGACACAATACATACAACCGAGGAAGAAGTGAATGGGCTGCTAAGCGAGCTAGATACCTCAAAGGCGATGGGGCCGGATAACATCTCTCCATGGGTCGTGAAAGAGGGAGCAGAGGCGCTGTGTGTACCCGTAACAACAATCTTCAACACATCTATCGAAACAGGGCGACTACCTGAGGTATGGAAGACGGCAAATGTAGTCCCAATTTTTAAAAAGGGAGACAGACACGAAGCATTAAACTACAGACCAGCGTCACTGACATGTATAGTATACAAAGTCATGGAGAAGATTATCAGAAGAGTGGTGGAGCACCTAGAAAGGAATGAGCTTAACGGCAGCCAGCACGGTTTCAGGGACGGAAAATCCTGTGTCACAAACCTACTGGAGTTTTATGACAGAGTGACAACAGTAAGACGAGAGAGGGGGGTGGGGTAAATTGCATTTTCTTGGACTGTAAGAAGGCTTTTGACACAGTTGCACACAAGAGATTAGTGCAAATCTGGAGGACCAGGCAGGGATAATAGGGAAGGCGCTGCGATGGATCAGGGAATACCTGTCAGGAAGACGACAGCGAGTCATGGTACGTGGCGAGGTGTCAGGGTGGGCGCCTGTGACCAGCGGGGTTCCACAGGGGTCAGTCCTAGGACCGGTGCTGTTTCTGGTATTTGTGAACGACATGACGGAAGGAATAGACTCCAAAGTGTCCCTGTCTGCAGATGATGTGAAGCTGATGAGAATCCTGTCGGATGAGGACCAGGCAGAACTACAAAGGGATCTGGACAGGCTGCAGGCCTGGTCAAGCAACTGGCTTCTGGAATTTAACCCCACCAAGCGCAAAGTTATGAAGATTGGGGAAAAGCAAAGAAGACCGCAGAGCACAGCCTAGGGGGTCAGAGACTACAAACCTCACTCAAGGAAAATGATCTTGGGGTGAGTATAACACCAGGCACATCTCCTGAAGCGCACATCAACCAAATAACTGCTGAAGCATACGGGCGCCTAGCAAACCTAACAGCATTCCGACATCTTAATAAGGAATCGTTCAGGACCCTGTACACTGTCTACGTTAGGCCCATATTGGAGTATGCAGCACCAGTTTCGAACCCACGCCTAGCCAAGCACGTAAGGAACTAAAAGTACAAAGGTCTGCAACAAGACTAGTCCCGGAGCTAAGGGATATGTCCTACGAGGAGAGGTTAAGGGAAATCGACCTAACGACACTGGAAGACAGGAGAGATAGGGGGGATATGATAACGACATATAAAATGCTGAGAGGAATCGACAAGGTGGACAGACACGATGTTCCAGAGATGGGACACAGCAACAAAGGGTCACAGTTGGAAGTTGGAGACTCGGATGAATTACAGGGATGTTAGGAAGTATTTCTTCAGCCACAGAGTTGTCAGGGAGTGGAATAGTCTGGAAAGTGATGTAGTGAAGGAAGGATCCATATATAGCTTTAAGAAGAGGTATGATAAAGCTCATGGAGCAGGAAGAGTGACCTAGTAACGGCCAGTGAAGAGGCGGGGCCAGGAGTTGTGACTCGACCCCTGCAACTGTAACAACTAGGCGAGTACGTGCAATATCATAAGCGATGAATCCAATCAGCTGACCAACACATCCTCCTCAGTCATAGGGGATCCAATCCGATTAATGCTGCCACATGATCCTCCTCGTCTCCCCTCCCCTTCCCCTACACCCTTTATCTCCCCCCTCATCACCCACATCCCTCCCCCCTATACCCACCCCCAGACCATCAGCTGGGCTCCTGATTCTCCCTCTTTCAATTAAAAGTCATTAGGTATATGGATGCCATCCACCTAGCACCTACTTCTAGAAGTAGGTGCTGGAAGTAGGTAGCTAGTGCTTACTTCCAGCAGGTACTGGAGTCTCTTAGGTGTTTTCTCCCCAGGATGCGACCCACAACAGTCAGCTAACACACAGGTACCTATTTTTGTTAGGTGGGCAGGAGCGGTGTAAGGAACCTTGCCCGCGTGTTTTTTCGTGCCGGGAATCGAATCCAAGACCTTGCGATTGCTAACCGGATGCTCTCGCCAGAATGTGTTGTTGGGGGATTTTAAGAGAGAAGGGAACGGGGAAAAGTGAGAGGGGAGTAGGAAAATGAGAGGGAGAGATATAGGAGTGTGAGAAAGTAAAAGGAAGAAGATGAAAGGGAAGAAGGTAAGAGGAAGTAAGGATGGAGAGGGGAGTGTAATGGAGGGGAAAGATGAGGGGGGAGAGAAGGGAGGAAGAGGGGAAGAAGGGATAGGCTGGGGATGACTTACTGGATGTAATATTGGAGAGTTAGAGGCCAGAGATGTAATCAGTAATAGGAATGGTGGCTAGGAGAAGGAGAATGGAAAGGGAGATTGAAGGATAGAAGAGGAGAGAAATTAAAAAAAATGTGAACAGAAGAGAGATAAAGAGAAAATAGAGGAAAGGACACCAGTAGTGTCGGAATGAGAAGGATAAGGAAGAATGACATACAAAAGAGGAATGAAAGAGATGAGAATAATGAAGGATGAGGTGTAGAAGAGGTGAAAACAAGAGAGAAAGATGAGTGGAACAGGAATAGGGAGAGAACAATAACGACGGAACGGCAAACGGGGGGAAAATTCATTCTGTAAACACGCCGTGTCAGAGTGCAGGTGTCAGTGCAAGTGTCAGAGTGCAAGTGGCCAGAAATGTTTTGTAAGAATCTGGACACGTTCCACCATCTCTAACAACAACAATAAACCACCACCAACAACCAGCACCACCAACCACCACCACCCCTAACAACAACCAGCACCACCAACAACCAGCACCACCACCAACAACCAGCACCACAAACCACTACCACCAACCACCACCACCACCAACCACCACCACCAACCACCACCACCACCAACCACCACCACCACCAACCACCACCACCACCACTACCACCACCACCACTACCACCACCACTACCACCACTATCACCACTATCAGCAACACACGCCTACCCTCGGGAATAGGGAATAAAGGAATGATTTCTAAAAACTCCTCCAGTTAAAAGTAGCATTGTTTCCGGGTCAGGGATCAGGAACACGGTAAGTGGATGGTAGAAGAGATAGTCCAGGATGATAGAAGAAATAGTCCATGATGGTAGAAGAGATAGTCCAGGATGGTAGAAGATAGTCCAGGATGGTAGAAGAGATAGTCCAGGATGGTAGAAGAGATAGTCCAGGATGGTAGAAGAGATAGTCCAGGATGGTAGAAGAGATAGTCCAGGATGATAGAAGAGATAGTCCAGGATGATAGAAGAGATAGTCCAGGATGGTAGAAGAGATAGTCCAGGATGATAGAAGAGATAGTCCAGGATGATAGAAGATATAGTCCAGGATGGTAGAAGAGATAGTCCAGGATGGTAGAAGAGATAGTCCAGGATGATAGAAGAGATAGTCCAGGATGGTAGAAGAGATAGTCCAGGATGGTAGAAGAGATAATCCAGGATGGTAGAAGAGATAGTCCATGATGATAGAAGAGATAGTCCATGATGGTAGAAGAGATAGTCCAGGATGGTAGAAGAGATAGAGTCCAGGATAGGAGAAAATTCAAATAAATGTATTGGCCTCAGAGACAGACACACACACACACACACACACACACACACACACACACACACATACACACACACACACACACACACACACACACACACACACACACAGAAGTAAGACACGAGAGAGAGGGGTGGGTAGATTGCATTTTCCTAGACTGCAGGAAGGCCTTTGACACAGTTCCCCACAAGAGATTAGTGCAGAAGCTGGAGGATCAGGCACACGTAAAAGGAAGGGCACTGCAATGGATAAGGGAATACCTGACAGGGAGGCAGCAACGAGTCATGGTACGTGAAGAGGTATCACAGTGGGCGCCTGTTACGAGCGGGGTCCCACAGGGGTCAGTTCTAGGACCAGTGCTATTTTTGATATGTGAACGACATGATGGAAGGAATAGACTCTGAAGTGTCCCTGTTCGCAGATGATGTGAAGTTGATGAGAAGAATTAAATCGGACGAGGATGAGGCAGGACTGCAAAGAGACCTGGACAGGCTGGACATGTGGTCCAGTAACTGGCTTCTCGAATTTAATCCAGCCAAATGCAAAGTCATGAAGATTGGGGAGGGGGAAAGAAGACCGCAGACAGAGTATAGGCTAGGTGGACAAAGACTACAGACCTCACTCAGGGAGAAAGACCTTGGGGTGACCATAACACCGAGCACATCACCAGAGGCACACATCAACCAAATAACTGCTGCAGCATACGGGCGCCTGGCAAACCTGAGAATAGCGTTCCGATACCTTAATAAGGAATCGTTCAAGACACTGTACACTGTGTATGTTAGGCCCATACTGGAGTATGCAGCACCAGTCTGGAACCCACACCTGGTCAAGCACGTCAAGAAGTTAGAGAAAGTACAAAGGTTTGCAACAAGGCTAGTCCCAGAGCTCAAGGGAATGTCGTACGAGGAAAGGTTAAGGGAAATCGGACTGACGACACTGGAGGACAGAAGGGTCAGGGGAGACATGATAACGACATACAAGATACTGCGGGGAATAGATAAGGTGGACAGAGATAGGATGTTCCAGAGAGGGGACACGGGGACAAGGGGTCACAACTGGAAGCTGAAGACTCAGACGAGTCACAGGGACGTTAGGAAGTATTTCTTCAGTCATAGAGTTGTCAGCAAGTGGAATAGCCTAGCAAGTGAAGTAGTGGAGGCAGGAACCATACATAGTTTTAAGAAGAGGTATGACAAAGCTCAGGAAGCAGAGAAAGAGAGGACCCAGTAGCGATCAGTGAAGAGGCGGGGCCAGGAGCTGAGTCTCGACCCCTGCAACCACAATTAGGTGAGTACAATTAGGTGAGTACACACACACACACACACACTAACCAGTGAAGAGGCGGGGCCAGGAGCTGTGTGTCTACTCCAGCAATCACAAATAGGTGAGTACACACACACACAGGACCTTGTACACCGTTTACGTCAGGCCCATATTGGGTTATGCAGCACCAGTTTGGAACCCACACCTGGCTAAACACGTCAAGAAATTAGAGAAAGTGCAAAGGTTTGCAACATGACTAGCCCCGGAGGTAAGGAGCGCGTCTTACGAGGAGAGGTTAAGGGAAATCGATTTGACGACACTGGAGATATGATTACGACATACAAAATACTAAGAGGAATCGACAAGGCGGACGGAGACAGGATGTTCACGAGATGGGACACAGCAACAAGGGGTCACAATTGGAAGTTGAAGACTCAGATAAGTCACAGGGATGTTAGGAAGTATTTCTTCAGTCAGAGTTGTCAGGAAGTGGAACATTCTGGAAAGTGATGTAGTGGAGGCAGGATCCATACATAGCTTTAAGAAGATGTATAATAAAGCTCATGGAGCAGGGAGAGTGACCTAGTAGCGACCAGTGAAGAGGCGGGGTCCAAGAGCTGTGACTCGGCCCCTGCAACCACAAGCTAGTGACATGACGATGGTTCAAAACTGACCGAAAAGTCGTCTACAGTTTCTTCTTGTAAATGGGGAAAGTTTTTTTAACCATTCCAGCCACAGTAGTGTGACTGATTCTTCAGTACGTCGGGCGATTCAGCGTCACCAATGTCACCAGTGTGCCAGTGTTACCAGGGTACCAGTGTTACCAGGGTACCAGTGTTACCAGGGTACCAGTGTTACCAGGGTACCAGTGTCACCAGGGTACCAATGTCACCAGGGTACCAATGTCACCAGGGTACCAATGTCACCAGGGTACCAATGTCACCAGGGTACCAATGTTACCAGGGTACCAGTGTTACCAGGGTACCAGTGTTACCAGGGTACCAGTGTTACCAGGGTCACTAGCATCCTCATGTCTTAACACCAACTCAGAATTAAGGACAGACGGATTAACGCTGGTTTAATTTCCAGAATAAAAAAAAACGGATATGAACTGAGTTGTGCATCCAGGGCAAGATGTTTTGTACTGGATCGATCTCTCCTCGCCTCATCAGCAACAGGCATCCCCAGCGTGACTCCCTACGGAACCCACTGGAACCCAGGGCTAGTGGGTGTCCTCCAACACCCACCTAGCGTCGCCCAACCACCAAAAATGGCACCCACAGTTCACTCACTGGCACCTAGGACTCTCCATCCGACCTGTCGACCTCCCTTATACCAGCAAAGTCGAACACCTCACCTACCCGCTGCCAAACATCAGCTCTACGCCGGTTTACGACCGACCACAACTTTAACCCACGCCCCCGCCGGCATTTCCTCCGATGCAAAACTTGAAACTGGAACCCCGAAGCTTTTACGAGCTGTTTCAGAAAGCATCGCTCGCGACACGCGAAACCAACACCGTCAAGAACCTAATGCAAGTCCAGCCATAACCCCGTCAAGCAACTTCTGGACCTAAAGTAAAATAAAACTATGTATACCCGTAACAACATGTTGGAAAAATACACTGAAGGGTCGCTGTGGACCGCTACACTGCGACAAATGCAACGAAAGTTTGAGAGAGGCTGGAGTGAGGAGGCGAGAGAGGCCAGCATAGATGATTGCGGGTCACTACCGCTCCACCGACATTCAATAACATGGCCCTAGTTGGTTATTGATTACAAACAACGCCAAGGATTGGCACACGACGGTGATTTCGGAATAGCTGCGTTAGCCGAAGGAACGACGACTTGTTGAGAGGACCACTAGGGGAGGAATACAGTAGAACCACTCCGTGTGATACTGGATTTTTAAAAAGAACACTGGATGCACCCACGGTGTATCTACACTGTGGTATAATACACCGTGGAAACAAAAGCAAGCCGTGTTTCTCCTATCATTCAATCACGCAGGTTAAATTTTGAACATGAAGCAGCAATACGCTGATGACCCATTCTGTACGACAGAACAAAAGCTAGCTATGTTTCCCCGTCACATTCTGTCATACAGGAACGATTTTATACACGAGGCAGCAGTGCCCTGGTAACCTATTCTATATGATAGAACAAAAGCTAGTTGTCATACTCCATCACACACAATGTAATACGCTAATGAAATCTGTCAGCTTTAGCTGGCGATGACGGGGAAGCTGAGAGAATATATATGACGAGGTGCAGTTTATATATTTTAATCAGGGAAAAGAGCTAATCCCATATGAATCATATAGTACCCGAGGAATGGGGGTAATCAGAAATCGATTCAAGTCCTACTCTGTGCTACAGAAACAGTGGGCACGTACACCCTACGCTGTGCTACAATGGGCACGTACACCCTACGCTGTGCTACAATAGGCACGTACACCCTACGCTGTGCTACAATAGGCACATACACCCTACGCTGTGCTACAATAGGCACGTACACCCTACGCTATGCTACAATAGGCACGTACACCCTATGGTGTGCTACAATGGGCACGTACACCCTACGCTGTGCTACAATGGGCACGTACACCCTATGGTGTGCTACAATGGGCACGTACACCCTACGCTGTGCTACAATGGGCACATACACCCTACGCTGTACTACAGAAGCAGGTAGACATGTACTGATACCACGTAAAATCTCAACAAGATCAAACCTCTCTAGATGGCAAGTGTCTACCAACGGGTATAGAAACCTGTGGAATGTTTACCTGAAGGTCTTTGTGTCACGTCTATTCACGTGAATGTATCTGCCAGCTTGACCGTACCTATGTATCCTCTTCCCTTCTTGTCACACCGACAGTTTTACTAACCACTAACACTTCCAACAATACTTATGTATCACTTAATCGCCTCTGTATTCGACTGAAGAAGCCTGCTGTGTAGGCGAAAGGTTTAAAGGTACCAGAGTGTTGCACATGTGACTTATTCACCAACAATGCGTGTGTGTCGCTGGCAGCCGCAACATGAGCGCTCCATCGTAGCTTTAGTGAAGGCGATACCAGCTGCCACATCCCACTCAGCTGGCACACACTCACTTTTTTTTTTACCCCTCACAACAATGTCAGATTGAGGAAATTAACTAACTCGACAGCAATCAGCCATTCCCTTGTAACGAAATGACATTCATTTCTATTAATGCTTTGATGAATCATTCAGAGGAGCCGGTGAGACTGGTGATAGAGAACATTCCAGCGCAAAACAGTGATGAACTATTTACTGGCGAGTATATAATGTTTGGCTGACTGTAAGTATTAGGGGTTCGAGTCACAGCCCCTAGGCCAGTCTTTTAAATACTATGGACCTGCTTTGTCGACTCACTCGTGAAGCTGTGCATGGTGCTTGGACTCATCACTTCCTCGTCATGTGGGTCCTTGCCTAAGTAACCAATGTAGTTACACTGTAGTTACCATTTCTAATTTTAAGTCAGTGTCCAAGTCCCCTGGCTTCCTCTCTCCTGCTATATAGTTAATGGGGTTTAAAGTCTATAAACAACACTAGGTAAGAAGACTTTAATCTCCTAAACAGGGATTAAATAAACGTTCAGTATATATACGCTGAGAGAAATACACTTCTCAGAGTATTATTATTATTATTATTATTATTATTATTATTATTATTATTATTATTATTATTATTATTATAAATATAAGCACTGAACCCGTATGTCATACAGACCAGGGATAACATATAACTATGAATTGGTTATAAATTATCATTATTTTTAAAGGGGTGGACCGGTAAGCCAGCGGAAGGCCTCGGTCAGATGACCAAAGCTCCAAAGGCAGGTCATCATCTAAGACCCGCGTCAGGAAACACTTGTCCTGTTTCCTGACAAACCTTACCTAACCAGGGATAACAGTGAGATATATCGCGCTGGGTCAACCAAACA
Source organism: Cherax quadricarinatus (assembly GCF_038502225.1). NCBI lineage: Eukaryota > Metazoa > Arthropoda > Malacostraca > Decapoda > Parastacidae > Cherax > Cherax quadricarinatus. The sequence continues at coordinate 13,865,345 of NC_091345.1, read as the reverse complement.
TTCACATCTACACAGGATGAGATAGAATTAAAGATTTTCAACAATACACAGACTCATTCTCAGATATATGTATCAAAAGAAACTCGGCCATATATTCTCAAGTGAAATTAGCTGCATAGCCCTCGTGGCTTAGCGCTACTTTTTGATTATAATAATAATCAAGTGAAATTAAAGCAACTAATAACACATACCCAGCATGTGGTCCCATGTTGCTGGAACTCCCTACATCTGGGATCCACATTAAGTTTACATGTGGGCAGATTAGTCCGCATGTAAACCAGTCAGGAGTCAGGCTGTAGATGTTTGCTGCCAACAGTGGCCATTATTGACTCTGATATACACACAGGTGTAAGTATAAGTGGATATAAGTATCCTAGAGCAAGACCCTCTACACTTAAATTATTTACAGGTAACACACAGAAGAGAAAAGGCGCGAGTTATTTGTGTGTATTATAGGTAACACATCATTTATAGAGGTAACACTCGTAGGTTTTAGCACATATAGGCAAGCTACACAAATTTTTGCAGGCGCTGTGTTTCCAAAGAGAGGGGGGTAGAGGGAGGGAGAGAGAGAGAAGGGGGTGAAAGGAAAGGTGGATACAAAGGGGGAAGAGAGAAAAGGAGAAAGAAAAGGGGAGAGAAAGGGAAGACAGAGAGCAAGAGTAGAGAGAGGTGGGATGAGAGTAGAGAGGAAGTAGGGTGAACAGCCGTAGCCCCACCCATCGATCAAGCCATTAAATGAGTGCTTCGTGGACCCCAATTCAACTGACCCCCTTCTGGCAAGCTGTCCTTAAATATACCGTGTGACGGGGACAGGCAGCAGAAGCAGAAGCAGCAGAAGCAGAAGACCAACACCACTTAAGACTAGGAACAACCACCACCTGCCATAGGTAAACATCTTACTGATGAGCATCACAGTTGCTTGTATAAACACTACAATCTCGTATTATGACAATGATTGCTTCGAAGCTTGGAACCTCGCAGGAAGAGACTATCAGTTTTTATAATTTATTTTTTTCAGGGAAGAATTTATTGGGCAGTGCCACTCGTCCTGTGAATGAACGTACCACCATAAAGATGGTAGTGGACAGTGCCACGTACTATTTACATATCCGTCTTAATAAGCTCATCCTCTAGATTTGTTGTATTTTCCTTGTATTCTGCTGTAATGTTTCTCGAAATGTGTATCTGGTGTCTCCATGTTGTCTTCCTGTCATCGGCTCTTTCATTCACTACAATGGTATCCATACAGAGTTTAGCATTATTCAGTCATTTTATGACATATTAACCTTACGTCCTACGGCTTCTACAGTACTGTTAGTGATACTTCTGGAGTTTGTATAATGTTACTGTCATACTTTAGTGGTCAATTCTGCTCTATACACAGACACTTCCTAAAAATTTCCTAAACATTTTTATGCATTTTCTAGTCTTCAAGCGTTTGTTTAAAAGCTTCCTTATGTTTACAGACGTTTTCTGCCCAAACTTTCTTAATTCTGCAAACGTTTGTATACAACTTATTTTAAGGCTAACAACGTTTGCTATATCGTTTAAAGTTTGCAAACGTTTGCTATACAAACGTTCTTATGACTCGCGTCTCGCTTACTGCTCCAGAACCATATCTTGCAACCCTCCATACTTTTGGCTTCGTGTCTGCAACACACAAACCAGCGCAAATCACCATCGACGGGAGATGCTACTCCAAACATTCACTTGAAAAGCACCAACTAACTTAAAGCAATAACTCGTGGAAACAATAACTGGGTAGAGAGAGAAAGAGAGAGAGAGAGAGAGAGAGAGAGAGAGAGAGGGAGGTGGTGGGGGGGGGGGGGAATGAGAAAATTCAAGCGTACCCGGGCTGACGTTTCTTCCAGAGCTTATTTCGGAGAAAAATGCGATGCCATTCCGGGTGATTTACAAGGAGCCGTGTGATAGGGTGGAAATGTTACTCCGTAGCAGTTGGAGAATAGCCATCACTCGGGCCAACTGCTGGTGTGACTCAGATGGTGAAGTGAAAGGAAGTCATTCAACAAGTAGCTTCTGCTTGTATATTTCTCCATCACTCCTCTCCACCCCACTCTCATGGGCTCTCTGTGCATCGCTCCTCTCCACCCCACTCTCATGGGCTCTCTGTGCATCGCTCCTCTCCACCCCACTCTCATGGGCTCTCTGTGCATCACTCCTCTCAACCCCACTCTCATGGGCTCTGTGCATCGCTCCTCTCCACCCCACTCTCATGGGCTCTCTGTGCATCACTCCTCTCCACCCCACTCTCATGGGCTCTCTGTGCATCACTCCTCTCCACCCCACTCCCCTCAAGGAAGGTTCCTTGATGTTGGTGAGGGGCTCTTGATTTAGGGAATTGGATCTGTGCTCCAGTTCCCCGAATTAAGCCTGAATGCCTTCCACATCCCCCCCCCCCCAGGCGCTGCATAATCCTCCGGGTTTAGCGCTTCCCCTTGATTATAATAATAATCCACCCCACTCTCATGGGCTCTACGTTAGTGTATATGTGTCTATCTGCCTGCCTACGTGTAGTCATTTATATTTACCTACAGTATATATAGCTGCAGGGGTAGTCTCAGCTCCTGGGTTCCGTCTCTTCGCTGGTTGCTACTAGGTTCGCTCCTGGTTTCAAGAACCTATCGTTTGTTTGTTGTGTGTTTATCGTGTTTATCTACCCCTCTGTTGGAAAGAAAGAAATGCAGGTAAAGGAAAGTTAAGAGTCTAAGAGTGTGTAGTTCCAAACACAGGTGACCTGTTGGTCAGTGGGAGAGCTTTCCGATCACAACCGAAAGAACCGGGGTTTGATTGACTACCAGAGGGAACGAGGCGCATGTGGAAATCTCACACCTACTGCCCCTTATGTACCTAGCAGTCAATAATTACTTAGGTGTTAGTTGACTGTTATGGGTGGCATCTTGGAGAAGGATGGGTGGCATCCTGAAGGGTGGATGGCATCCTGGAGGAAGGGTGGGTGGCATCCTGGAGGACTCTGAAGATAGGATAACAGCCATTAATCTGTAAATTAAACTGTGCATGAAAAAAGTGCAAACTTCAGTGATCTCTCTCTCACACGACCAGTGAAGCGGCGGGGCCAGGAGCTATGAATCGACCCCTGCAACCACAATTAGGTGAGTACACACATGTTGCTTGGATACCGCCAAATAGCTCTTGATGCAATGAATTAAAGCTATCCTTCCCTTCAATGGATCAACCCTGACTGCCTCCCACTCTACACACTAATAATAACAGTTCTAGTGAGCCGGAAATCACACGCCTTAAGACTCGCCTAACCTTCGTGTCTGATATTGTTTTAGCAGCTGAGTTACCTTCTCAAACGTACTTTAACAACCCATGTATTAAAACAATTTTTGTCGTGTCCATTTGTCGTTTGGTGTCTGGCCTATTTAACACCCCGACGGCTGGAGTTTTGAGACTCTCTGACCGCGGGTTCAATCCCGGCCGGGGTATGGTTTATTTAACACCCCATTAGGGTATCACCACTACACAGATATGGTGGTAGTAGTTAATATAAACATACAGAAATACATAAAATACACATGTATACACAGTTTATTATATACTGCAAAAGTATGCCATGAACAAGAGTAAATACTGTGATAGTAAGTAGCAGTGGTGGCAGCAGTATCTTCAAAAGTGGAAGGCCTACTTAGAAACTAATTTTAATTATTGAAGTGGTGGTCTGGTAAGCCAGTGGAAGGCCTCGGTCAGATGACCAAAAGCTGCAGTGTCGGGTCATCACATAACTAAGACCCTCGCCAGGAAACACTTGCCCTGTTTTCTGACGAATCTTACCTGACCTATCCTGGCCTACCTTGACCTACCTTGTCCTAATGAATCTACCCCACTTCACACATGTCGTCTTCTTTGCCTTCATCACCTTTCACTATTTCGTTTTTTGGCTCTGCCGTCGCCTCTAACACCGCCACCTCCACCCTCTCAATGTCAAACTCACTCACTATTTTTCTCGTTCCCTCCCCCCGTTCCCCTCCCCACAGGCGTTCCTCATCTTCCTGTTTCACTTCTGCGTCTGTCCTATATTTCTTGCTTCTCTTCTCAGTCTTGTGTTTCTTTTCTCATGCATCTGTCTGATTTTATTTGTTGTATTTCCCTTCTGTATATATATTTTTTGTTTACACAACTGAATTTACTCGTTAAGAGTAGTTATCGTGCTTCGGCTCATTTCAGAATCCTGCTCAAAGGTATACTACTACTACTGCTGCTGCTGCTGCTACTACTACTACTACTACTACGACTATTACTACTACCCTTTAGCTCTAGGATGCCATCCACAACAGTCGGTTAACATCCAGGTTACCTGTTTATTGATAGGGGAACAGCAACGGTCATAAAGGGACTTGCTTATACGCCTCAAACCCGGATGTCTTCAGCTGCGAACCAAGTGCTCTACCATCGGCCTTCAGGTTCATGTCTAGTGTTCTTAAATATTGCAGTTCGGCTGCTGCCTAGAAAATAAAACAACTAAGCTACTTAAGCACGCGCCTCTTAGCACTAGTAGCGTATTACCTGGAGTTTACCTGGAGAGTTCCGGGGGTCAACGCCCCCGCGGCCCGGTCTGTGACCAGGCCTCCTGGTGGATCAGAGCCTGATCAACCAGGCTGTTGCTGCTGGCTGCACGCAAACCAACGTACGAGCCACAGCCCGGCTGATCCGGAACCGACTTTAGGTGCTTGTCCAGTGCCAGCTTGAAGACTGCCAGGGGTCTGTTGGTAATCCCCCTTATGTGTGCTGGGAGGCAGTTGAACAGTCTCGGGCCCCTGACACTTATTGTATGGTCTCTTAACGTGCTAGTGACACCCCTGCTTTTCATTGGGGGGATGGTGCATCGTCTGCCAAGTCTTTTGCTTTCGTAGTGAGTGATTTTCGTGTGCAAGTTCGGTACTAGTCCCTCTAGGATTTTCCAGGTGTATATAGTCATGTATCTCTCCCTCCTGCGTTCCAGGGAATACAGGTTTAGAAACCTCAAGCGCTCCCAGTAATTGAGGTGTTTTATCTCCGTTATGCGCGCCGTGAAAGTTCTCTGTACATTTTCTAGGTCAGCAATTTCACCTGCCTTGAAAGGTGCTGTTAGTGTGCAGCAATATTCCAGCCTAGATAGAACAAGTGACCTGAAGAGTGTCATCATGGGCTTGGCCTCCCTAGTTTTGAAGGTTCTCATTATCCATCCTGTCATTTTTCTAGCAGATGCGATTGATACAATGTTATAGTCCTTGAAGGTGAGATCCGCCATCCACAGAAATATCTATTATATAAATGGAAAAATAATGCGTTAGGTTAGTGGTTCTCAAACTTTTTTCTCTCCTCTGCATCTCAAGCTCTTAATGTCCTCTCTTCGGCCTTCCTCCCTCGTCATCCTTCCTTCCTCTTCACCCATTCAAATCTAGTCTTTACCCGAAGTCATAATTAAAGAGTTGCTCACCAAAATACCTGCAGGCAAAATGTCATCCAAAGGTCAGGATGGACAGGCATCCCACCCGAGGACGTGTACTGCCAGCCATAGGTCAATCTCCCGTATGAATGACACACCTACACACATCACGCACACCTTATTCCTCTTCCTGTATGAATGGCATTGTGGCTTAGCGCTTCTTTTTTATTATAATACTGTATAAATGGCAGAGACTTGCACAGATCCTCTCTTCTTCCTCCCTCCCTTCTCTTCCTCCTGTATGAATGACACACAAACACAGTACGAGAGCACTGCACTTCGTAGCTCACAGTAGGACCCGGGGTTCAACCCTGGGCTGGCGGGAGTTATAAGCAAGTCCTCGGGCACCTTCTACCACCGTTTACCTGGCAAACTATTAATTGAGGCAGTGATAAGAAAAGACATATAATTGGAAAACTGATGTTTATTTGAAAAATAAACGGCAGTGATATGACAAATAACTGATTTAATAAGAGATATGACTACCCTTTGCTTTGATAAGTAATGTTACATGCTTTGGCATACAATCGACCAATGTTGAACACATTTTAGCAAACCATACCCCGTCACAGTGGTGCCTGTGCTAACCTTCCTATGGTGTAGAAATATACCTAGTTGGACGAATCTTATTGTGGCTAGCTGGTCCAGTGGCTAACGCGACGGGCTGGAGTTTTGAGACTCTCTGACCGCGGGTTCAATCCCGGCCGGGGTATGGTTTGTTTGCAATCGTGTCATTACGATTTCGTGAGTCACATTTTAGCAAGTTCTTCGTCGTGGTAAAAGGTCCTGATAACAGCAGCAATTACAAAACATAAGAAAGGAGCAGGCCTACTAGCCCATGCTAGGCAGGTCCAAGTCACATCTGTTTAAGGATGGAGCACTGTGATAAATGGTTTAGAAAACCGACAAGTTGAAGAATGAGACACTATGCAACATATGGGAATCCTTACTGAGGAAACTTTTCGCCACACAGTGGCTTCATTAGTCCAATACAGAGAAGAATAGTGTAAGAACACAAGAACATAAGAAAGAAGGAACACTGCAACAGGCCTACTGGCCCATGCAAGGCAGGTCCAATTCTCCCACCGGCTTAAGCCAATGCCTTAACCTAGTCAGGTCAATCACATTCACTTAAGGGAGGGGCAAGGCATCTGACCTAGTAGCACAAGCTAGTCAGGTCCAACTCACACCCACTCGTGTATTTATCCAACCTATTTTTAAAAGTACACAACGTCTTAGCTTCTATAACGGTACTCGGGAGTTTGTTCCACTCATCCACAACTCTATTACCAAACCAGTGCTTTCCTATATCCTTCCTGAAACTGATTTTTTTCCAACTTAAAACCATTTCTGCGAGTCCTGTCTATGCTAGATATTTTTAGCACGCTATTTACATCCCCTTTATTAATTCATGTTTTCCATTTATACACCTCAATCATATCCCCCCTAATTTTACAGCTTTCTAGAGTGCTGATTCAGGGCCCCACAGAAGAGAAGAGGAGATAATGAGATTAAGACACATGTGCAACATCTGGGTATCTTTATTGTAGACGTTTCGCCATCCAGTGGCTTTATCAATACAAATTCTAGGACATAACTTGAAGACAGTAGAACTATGTACAGAAGATGAGGTAATCAGTCCCTCAACCTAGGAGTAGGTGCGAAGAGCACCATAGTCGTGGAATCTCCACGACTATGGTGCTCTTCGCACCTACTCCTAGGTTGAGGGACTGATTACCTCATCTTCTGTACATAGTTCTACTGTCTTCAAGTTATGTCCTAGAATTTGTATTGATAAAGCCACTGGATGGCGAAACGTCTACAATAAAGATACCCAGATGTTGCACATGTGTCTTAATCTCATCTTGTCGGTATTATATACCATTCGTACACAAGAGGAGAGGAGCTGGAGGTAATCAATCCTTCAGCCTGGAATCGATGTGTTCAGTCCATCAATCTTGTAGAAAGTACAGTATATGGTCGGAGAAGTGGCTTATATACTGTAGTCAGGCGATTCGAAGCAGGAGGAGGCGGGATCACAGTGGAACCATCAACTAGAGTAAGTAGGTCTTCGTCCAAAGGTTGGACAAGTGTTGAAGGATTCCTTGTATCAAGATCCCATGATGTTGCAGTGTCTGACAGATGTGATAATACGAATAATGAAATGGTATATAATACTTACAGTTTGGCAACAGTTAGGTATCTTTATTCCGAAACATTTCGCCTACACAGAAGGCTTCTTCAGTCGAGTACAGAAAAGTTGAGGAAATGGTATGGTGATACCGACAAGATGTGGAAAAAGACACTTATGTACAGTTCAGGACATTTATTAAAGGAAACGTTTCGCCACGAGTGGCTTCTTCAGTCCTAATACAGAGAAAACTAAGAAAACACACATATATATAGTGGTGGGAGTCAGGTGAGGTGAAGCGTGGGTAGAGGTGGTAGTAGTAGTAGTAGTAGTAGTAATGGAACTAAGGAGGTGAGGTAGAGAGGGACCTGCTGGCATCAAGTAACACCAGTTCCCAGGATGGGTAATATCCTCTTGCTTAATAATTTTGAAATACTGTAACTACCGGACTTTTGCTTTATAGTGTTACTGACAGAAATTAGTGCAGCTTCAATGCATTTTCTCCGTCTTAAGTCGTCTTCTTTAATAACTAGTTTAGCTTCATTGAATTTCATGAGGTGTCCAACATCGTCTCTATGTTGAACACATGCGTTTTTGCGGTCATCATTTCTGCAAGCATTTTTGTGTTCTGCTATCCTAATGTCCAGAGTTCTGGCTGTTTCCCCTACATATACTTTGTCACACCCCCCACATGGTATAGTGTAGATTCCTGCACTTGTGCCAGAATCATGCTTGGGTTTTTGTATCAGGTTCCTAATAGTAGTTGAACAGCTGGTAGATATTTTAGCCAGTTTTCTGTCAAACATTTTTGAAACATTTGTGGCAACGTTGCTGACCGGTAAAACGATGTAACTTGGAGGCTTTTCTTCAATTTGATAGGTGTTGGTCTTGCTGAGGATACGTGTTGCACGTTTCCTGCAGTCACGTATGAAGTGTAGGGGAAAGTGTAGTGAACTAAAAGAGTTGGTGATGTATGTACATTCTTCTTCGAGGAACTGCGGACTGGAAATTCTGTAGGCTCTCAGAAAGAAGCATCCTCAACACCATCAACAATCTGGAACCTACTATTAAATTTACTCTAGAGGAGGAGAAGGACAACCAGTTACCTTTTCTCGACGTTCTCTTACGCACAGGGGAAAGCAAACTTTCTTTTAAAGTCTACCGGAAGCCTACCTACAAGAATGATCTTCTACATTTCTTCTCTCACCATGACACAAGAACTAAAAGAGGGGTAGTTATTGGCTTCTTTCTGAGAGCCTACAGAATTTCCAGTCCGCAGTTCCTCGAAGAAGAATGTACATACATCACCAACTCTTTTAGTTCACTACACTTTCCCCTACACTTCATACGTGACTGCAGGAAACGTGCAACACGTATCCTCAGCAAGACCAACACCTATCAAATTGAAGAAAAGCCTCCAAGTTACATCGTTTTACCGGTCAGCAACGTTGCCACAAATGTTTCAAAAATGTTTGACAGAAAACTGGCTAAAATATCTACCAGCTGTTCAACTACTATTAGGAACCTGATACAAAAACCCAAGCATGATTCTGGCACAAGTGCAGGAATCTACACTATACCATGTGGGGGGTGTGACAAAGTATATGTAGGGGAAACAGCCAGAACTCTGGACATTAGGATAGCAGAACACAAAAATGCTTGCAGAAATGATGACCGCAAAAACGCATGTGTTCAACATAGAGACGATGTTGGACACCTCATGAAATTCAATGAAGCTAAACTAGTTATTAAAGAAGACGACTTAAGACGGAGAAAATGCATTGAAGCTGCACTAATTTCTGTCAGTAACACTATAAAGCAAAAGTCCGGTAGTTACAGTATTTCAAAATTATTAAGCAAGAGGATATTACCCATCCTGGGAACTGGTGTTACTTGATGCCAGCAGGTCCCTCTCTAACCTCACCTCCTTAGTTCCATTACTACTACTACTACTACTACTACCACCTCTACCCACGCTTCACCTCACCTGACTCCCACCACTATATATATGTGTGTTTTCTTAGTTTTCTCTGTATTAGGACTGAAGAAGCCACTCGTGGCGAAACGTTTCCTTTAATAAATGTCCTGAACTGTACATAAGTGTCTTTTTCCACACAGAAAAGTTGGCAGAAGCAGTAGAGATGTGAAAACGATGTCATCAGTCCATCACCCTTGAAAACGTAGTTTTGAGGTGGTCAGTCCCTCAGCCTGGAGAGATTTTGTTCCATAGTCTAAAACGTGTCTTACCAGATGTGATAATGGACAAAGACCTACTTACATTAGGGGATAGTTCCATTGTGATCCCGCCGCCTCCTGCTTCCACTCACCTGACTACAGTATATAAGCCACTTCTCCGGCCCTATGTTGTACTTTCTTCAGGACACATGGACTGAACACACCGATTCCAGGCTGGGGGACTGATTACCTCAAACTGCTCTTCTCTTTACACCGTTTTTCTTTGTGATGGGCTGAAGCTACTTTGTGGCGAAACGTTTCCTCAATAAAGATTCCCATATGTTGCATAGTGACTCATTCTTCAACTTGGAGCACTGTATCAAATCCACTAGCGCGAGCCAGTCAGGCCCAATTCACACCCACTCGTGTATCTGTCTAACCTATTTTTAAATCTACACAACGATTTAGCTTCAATGACGGTACTCGAAAGTTGGTTGCACTCATCCACAAACCTATCAATTAGATTCTCCACAGTTGAACAGTCATGTTTCGCGATCCTGCGTTTGGTTGAGGTCAGGAGAGTTTCCAGCCCGATTTAGAATGCTTAGCCCACTCTCTTTGAAGAATGTCAGCATTTTTCTGAAAGTGCAGCATTGAGCAAGATCCTGCTGGAAAATGCATTCTCCATCAGGAATGTCTCTACCCACAATGGGAAGCAAATGAGTTGCCAGGGTTGCCATGTATTTGTCACTGTTCATCATTCCTTCAACAATAATAAGCCGTTGATAAATTAGACACATGTGCAACTTTTGGGTATCTTTATTGAGGAAACGTTTCGCCACACAGTGGCTTCATCAGTCCATACAAAGGAGAATCTTGAAGAACAGGAGGAGAATGAGGTAATCAGTCCCTCAACCTTGAGTCGATGTGGTCAGTCCATCAATCTTGAATAGAATACGGCATACGTGCTGAGAAGGAGCTTATAAACCGTTGGCAGGAGAGGTGCAGCAGTCATAGGTGGTGTAACATTTGTTCAATGTTGAAGTAGGTCGTGCCCAAGAATTAGGCAAGCAACTTCTTGGGATCTTAATACTTGGGAATTCTTCGCTTGCCTAATTCTTGGGCACGACCTACTTCAACATTGAACAAATGTTACACCACCTATGACTGCTACACCTCTCCTGCCAACGGTTTATAAGCTCCTTCTCAGCACGTATGCCGTATTCTATTCAAGATTGATGGACTGACCACATCGACTCAAGGTTGAGGGACTGATTACCTCATTCTCCTCCTGTTCTTCAAGATTCTCCTTTGTATGGACTGATGAAGCCACTGTGTGGCGAAACGTTTCCTCAATAAAGATACCCAAGAGTTGCACATGTGTCTAATTTATCAACATAATCCCTTGTAATGACTGCAACAAATTATATGTAGGCGAAACATCGAGAGACCTCCAAACACGTATTTCAGAACACCAATACGCAAGAAGGACTGACGATACAAGGAATGCCTGTGTACAACATCGCAATTCACACAACCATTTAATTAACTACAGAAACTCAAGACTTATCGCCACAGAAGACAACACTCAATACCGAAGAATCCTGGAATCATCGCTTATCTCTATAACCAACAATTTCAACCAGAACAACGGCTTCTATAACAGCTGAACCACTCGCCAAGAAACTTCTTCATTGCTATCCCACATAAGAACATAGAACACTGCAGAAGGTCTACTCATAACTTGTCCAATACCCCTGCCAAGCTACCCAAGACTCTATAACCCCACCCGGTAGATCATCAGATGCGGCATTCTCCACCTGACCTCAACATTCTGAACATGACTATAAATACTCCCGTACCTTCCACCCCAGGTAGATCTGTGTGTGACTTGAAAAAGCCCACTGTGTGGGTGAAACGTTGTCAATAAAGGATCACATTAAACTGCATATGTGTTTGTTTCCTAGGTGAGTACACACACACACACACACACACACACACAGATTTTACAGATATTTACGTTAAGAAAGCTCTGCGTCATATGTAAAACGAGTACATTAACACTCGCAAAAGGACACTAGTCTACAAATAAAAATGAAAGGAATCTACGATGACCGTAAATTCTAAATTAAGGTCAATCTACAAACATGAAAAATCCATCAGAATCAATTGAACAACATATGGAACATTACAAAAGAATTAAACCCTCCCCTCCACCACCAAGTACATAAACTCAAACAAGGACACGAACCACTCCCAACAAGGATAAGAGCAATGACACAAACCTTGATAGCTGATACCAACAAAGCAAACAATGGAACATGTTAGCATTTCGGTCCTGGGCTCTGGACAACTTCTAAAACATTAATGATTACGGTCCCAGGACCGAAATTGCTATCAAACAACGTCCTTGCGTTTGCTGTCGTCTCTCCTTAAACGGTAAGAACTATTGGCAACAAGGGGACGAAATCTGACCGACACGGACACATTCTCAGCAATGCAGTACATAAACTTCCCAACACGGACACACATTCTCAGCAATACAGTACGTAAATTTCTCAACACATACTCGGTGTCTTCCCCAACAAATACATAAATAAAAATATAAACTCACAAAAACATGAACTTTCAGAACAAAAAAAAAAAAAAAAAAAAGAAAAGGACATGAACTTCCCCTGTTACAAAGACTCTTGACAACAAATGCATAAACTTTTCACTACAAGTACGAGGGAGGAAGAGGAAAAGAGGAATTAGGGAAGGGGAAGGAAAACGGAAGAGAAAGGGAAGAATGGATGGGGGAAAGGGTGGATAAGGATAGGAAGGATGGACAAGGGGAAAGGAAGAGAGGTAGATGAAAGCGATTTTGTTATTTAACTTAATTAGAAAAAAACAGATAATCATTACCAACATTTAAATACCTCCGGCAGTTACTGGAGTATCTTACACACGAGACTAGAGTGCTTTCTTACAGAGGATGTGACATAAGTCTTCCGTTGGGATACTAATTTTAATATGATCACTGAGGACAAATTTCAATTACTACGTCAGGGAAGCATTGATTAAATAAAAGAAAACTGGAGTAAAAGACAAACTCAAAACACTCAGAGCTTAAGTCAAGTGAGAGACCTGGGAGTGATAATATCAGGAGATCTCACGTTCAAGTCGCACAACATTGCTGCTGTCGCAGCTTCAAGGGGGGAAAAAAAGATGGGTTGAATAACTTGAAATTCAAAACAGACGTCGTAATATACCCCAATGGAAAACAGGAGTGTCCTAAGTACACTGAGACAACACAATACGTATAAGGGGCTCAAGGCTATTCAATAGCCTCCGATCATACATAATGGGGGATTACCAATACACCCCCTAGATGTCTTCAAAAGGGAACTGGGTACGTTCCTTAAGCCATTTCCTGCCGGCCTGACTGTGGATCGTAGGCAATAACAGCCTGAATCATCAAACCCTGATCCACCGAGAGTACTGGTCATGAACCGGGCCGCGGGGGCGTTGACCCTTTGAATACACTCCAGGTAAGCATATGATGAGTCACTCATTCGCTCTAGGCTGGAATATTGCTGTGAACTGACGGCCCCCCTGCACGGCAGGAGTAATTGCGGAACTGGAGAATGTACACAACCTTCACAGCTCGTATAAATTCAGACACCTAAATTACTTGGAGCTCCTGAAGTCCCTTGAATTATACTCCTTGGAACGTAGGCGCGAAAGATGCATCATAATTTACACCTGGAAAATTCTGGAGGGATCGGTCTCAAACTTTGGCAGATGGTGCGGGATACCTCCAGTGAAAACCAGGAGAGCGATGAGTACACTGAGAGAACTCAGTAAGGATAGACAGCGACTCGACACTCTCCCTTCAATAACAAGGGATTGGGAAAGGGGTTACCAACAAACCCCATGGCTATTTTTCAAGAAGAAACTCAACAAATTACTCAAATCAGTCCCTGATCGGCCGGGCTGTGATGCATCCGCCAGACTGTAGGCAGCGGGTACCAACAGTCTGTTCGATCAGGCTAACAACCAGAAGGCCTGGTCTGGGACCGGGTTGCTAGGGCTGTGACCTCACACGTCTACAGGTTCCAGCAGGTACTGGAGTTTCTAACACAATTTCTCCTGGATGTGACCCACAACAGTAGGCTAACACACAGATTCCTATTTTTACTGCTAGGCGGGCAGGGGTGTAAGGAAACTGGCTAAAGACTGCAGAGGTGAAAGGGAGGAAGGAGAGAATGAGGGAGGGGAAGCAGAAAGGTGGTAGGGAGGTAGGCAGCAGGTGACCAAGTATCATGTTACAGCCACATGTCTGGCTGTCGCCACCCCGTGTCAGGATGGCGCCTGGTCTCGGTCTCTCTCTCTCTCTCTCTCTCTCTAACAACACACACAGACACACACAGACACAGACACACACACACAGACACACACAGACACACACAGACACACACAGACACACACACACACACACACACACACACACACACACACACACACACACACACACACACACACACACACACACACGAATCGACAAGGTGGACATAGGATGTTCCAGAGATGGGACACAGCAAAAAGGTGACACAGTTGGAAGTTGAAGATTCAGATGAATCATATGGATGTTAGGAAGCATTTCTTCAGTCAGAGTTGTCAGGAGGTGGAATAGTCTGGGAAGTTATGTAGTGGAAGCAGGGTCCATACATAACTTTCAGAAGAGGTATGATAAAGCTCAAGGAGGAGGAAGAGTGACCTAGTAGCGGCCAGTGAAGAGGCGGGGCCAGGAGCTGTGAGTCGACCCCTGCAACCACAACAAGGCAAGTACACACTACCTACCTCTCTGAAACAGTATCATGTTCAAAGTTAGAGGCAGGCACCAGTGCTGGCAATATATTGAGTCCACAGTGGGGGCAGTGTAGTGTGGATGGCACACTAGGGGTACTGTGAGGGGCACACTACGGAGTACAGTGGGCAGCACCCATTAGGAGAGGGTGCTGTGGGCGGCACCTATTAGAAGAGGGTGCTGTGGGCGGCATACCCACAGTGGTGGTAGTGTAGTGTGGGCGGCAAAGTATCGTCCAGTCAGTTTGGGTTAGGTTCTACAGTCTTATGACCACCTTCCATAGATGGGTATTGGAGTGGCTATCGATCACAGGATGGGTATAGGGGGGTGACTATTGTTCACATGACGGGAACTGCATGCCTATCGAACTAATGCTGAAATTGTGAATCCAGATTTCTCTCTTATGCCTCAGACACATTTTCAAAAGCAATCTGAAAAATATATATGAAAGTTAACCTTAAAGTATCATTTTCCTAGCATCATAATTAATGAATTATGACAGAATCGCCATAGCATCGATTTTCTATATCAAAGTTTTATAGACAAACTAACCAAATCACAGTATCAAAAAATCGTAGGCACAGATCTAAGATTGTTATGAACCATCAAAAATCTTATTAATCTGGCCCTTACGGGATATATACACTGCACTGTGTACAACTATCATAGATCCATCTTGGGGGCAATAATGGAAGTATCCAGGTGAGCGGACACTGAAACGTGCTTAAGATTGCTAATGGGATTTAAAGCCTACCGATTGCACTAGGATCATTAACGTTGCACGTAACTTTGTCGCCAGAAGACAAGAATATTTTAATCCATAGAGGAAGTACAATAAACTCTCAGTATGTGTATATGCTGAAAGAAGTACGTATATTTCCAGGTACTATATATAGTATTCTGTTCTCTGAAGATGAAAAAAAAACTTGATAGTATTCACAGTTATAATGATTTATCCAGTTCAAATTAGCTATGCACTTGACTTTTTCTAAATAAAACTGAAATGGAAACTAAGGTTAAATTATTACAAGATTTTTTAGTTAAATTTTAATACGTCAAAATAAGCCATGGGGTACAGGATTCCGGTTTCGAAGGGTAACTATTGTACAAGAGGGAGAGATGGCTTATAATAGACATTAAGGAGTAATACTTCTTAAAGTCAGACTGACTTTAAAAAGTCTGTTATTCTGGTGAAACATCTGTTACACAGGCGAAATGCAGAAATTAACCGGGAGGAGCGTAATAGTTATATAGGCGAAAGATCTCGATAAAATTTGTTCTCTGCAATGGTCTTTCAAGCAGTTATACAAGATTCAGGAGTGCCATGGTTACTTTGAAATACTACTTAGAAATTGTAATTATTGTAGAAGATTAAGGATTCGTAGATGAATAAGATCGCATGTGCAACAGCTGGGTATCTTTATTGTCGAAACGTTTCGCCGGTAGGCTTCTTCAGTCGTATTAAGTACTGGTAACAGCAGCAGCAGAGGAGGGGTAGAGATGTTATCAGTCCCTCAACCTTAAAGTAATACTGGTCAGTCTTGGTAAGCGTTTAGCTTCGATAAAGGTTTGATTTGAGAGGGATCTGCCTAGTATGGATCAGTAGGTCTGCTGCAGTGCTCTTCAACTTTCTTCTTACTTCCACTAGTGGGCCCCACCACCTGTGACGCCATCTTCAACTTCTGCATTCGCTTCTGCCTCCATCATAAAAATTTCCATTCCCATGTTTCAGCTTCACATTGCTCGAAGCTATGGAGCTAAACATCTAGCATGGCTGAGGGACTAACCACCTCAAAATTACATCTTCAAGACTGAGGGGACTGGTCGCCTCATATTTACCTCTTCACTCTTTCTGGTGTCTCCAGTATTGAATCACCTCTTGTTTTCGACCGGAAAAAGCCTGTCAAGCAGGCGAAATGGTCAGGCATTTAAAATACAAAACTGCATCACATGTCTTCCTCATGTAATTGTGGGTATTATATGTCATTCAGTATAGTGAAGATTAAAGATTACCATAGTTACCGTTTGAAAAACAGCCTGAGAGGGGTAACTATTATACAAGACTTAAGAATTACCAAGGTACCTTGGGAAAATAAAGGCTTCTAAGGGTAACTATTATAAAAAATACTTAGCATTACCATAGTTACCTTGAAAGACAGCCTCGAAGGGAAGCTTCTCCTTGTTGGTGTCTGGTGTTGGAGGCGTGGCCACTACCAGGGCCACCACTAGGGCCACCACCACCAACCTGGCCACACACATGGCCACCTCTTCCTCTCGTTCACTCTTTATCAATCCTAATTACACATTCTCCTACTTCCTCCTACGTCACCACTCACTGCATTATCTATTTCGCCGTTGGTATATATATATTAAGGGGAAAAAACTGGAGAAAAGGGATAAATAAGGCGAAAATGGCAGTGGGCGGAAGATAGTCTCCTCCCCTCTAAAACCAGCCGCAAGATCAAACCGGTTTCAGTCTACGGTTTTTACCCGACTATTACACTCACACAAGTGCCTAGTGCACCTTTTTATATATAAAAATACATATATTTCCTTTGGTCTCGAATAATCTACCTCCAGGTTTTCTGTAGCTTTCAAAAGATATCTCCCAAGCACTTTGCCTTAACTCCACCGTTCATCGGTTGACAGATTATAAAGATATATTCACTCTAACACGATTATTATTGCTTCAGTTACACCTTGGACTAGCAGAGTGAGAGCCACACCCTACCTCCCCTGTCTCACACCATATACTATAGTTTACCCAGTTTACAATATCGAATTCATCGTTGCCGGTGCTCCTGCACAGGGTGTCGTACCGCACTAAACTTTTTTTTAATGAAGCCATAACCTGATTAATTTACCTGTTTTGTGGAATCTGTCGTTTATTAACAAATATCTTAATGAAGAATTTAACTAAGCTAAATATTTATTTAGCATTTTAAGAGTATTTTAATGTTTAATATTAAACGATCAATAAGTATATTTTGTTAATTGCGTAACTAAAGTAATATATAAAATTTGGTATACACTAAGATATAAAATTTCTGTAAAAGGTTTTCTTAAATAATTTTACACCCGCCAACAATCTTTGATCCATGGTGAAAGAATTCACTGTTATTCCTAAAAAATATTCGAACTCGTGTGGAAGTGTAACTAACATAAAATTGATAATTCTTCAGTAAAAGTATCTGTAATTCATTACGTGTAGTAAGTGAATCATAAAAGTTAAAGATCAGTCATAAAAAAAAACCATTCCAGGTATCGCGCCTCAGGCAGCTGGCCTGCACCTGCGCACTGCCAGAAGTTAGAAGAATCAATGATATATATGAACTGGGCTGTATAACCAGTCGAAATACTCGCTCGTGTCAATTATGTATACCTTACCGAGAGACCAACCAACATACAGAAGGTAGACAGTGTGTGCAAATACCACATCCAGCCTAAATTAAGTCTAGTCCTCATTTAGGCTTCTCAATTATTTTTTTCCAGTCTCTCAGAGAGCATCGGTACTTCATTAGGAACATGTCCTTCACTGTTGACGCCACAGTCATTAACAAAGTTCTATTCAGAAATAACGTTCCTTAGTAACCAGTGAAAGGGAGTTGGCTAAACAGATTTTACTCCCTCTTAAGGGGTATAAGGCCTTAACTTTAAGATATATATGATCTTACAATAGTATATGATCTTACAATAGTAACCAATGGTTAGTTATATACTAGAGAGCCGGTTAGTTATATATAAGAGAGCCGTACAACACAACACGCATATAAGAAGCGTTAACATGACTCTTTAAGATGAGACACATCTGAGAATCACATGACGCATTACGTGAGACTCGTTTAAACACGGCATGTTATAGGAATTATGAGACACGGTGCCCCATGAAAATATACATGCCACATGGGCATCATAAAACACCACACATACCAGAATCATGTGGCATGACGCGAAACATGGGGAATCACACCATCCCATAGGAACAATTCTGTGCCACACATAATGTGAGGAACCTACAATGCACGTTACATGAAAATAGTGCAACATGATACGTTATTTGATGCACAAATATGGCGAGTCAGTTGTAAATTACTTTTCCATCATTGGATATGACACGTATTTTGTTGGCCAGACACACAGGCGCCCGTCTGATCGATATTTTGCACGCGATGTTTCTTGAACAAAACTTTCCAGTTGATGTTATTGGTTTACGTCTATACCATCGCCAAAAACAAAAATGGTAAACATTGTGTTGTCGTGTAACAACTCATCTTCAATTAAAGAAGATAACGAAGGGTTACCAACAATTTAAGGGGAGACGATGCCTTCCCCCCCTGCCAGGCGAAAGACCTCAGTTTAAATAATTTTGCTTTTCCGCTAGTAATTATAAATTAATATGGGTTGATTTTGATTAGATCAGGGGTATTCTAACGTAGAATATTATATTTTTTTTTGTCGTGGCTTAGATCGTGAATAAACTGATGTATTGAAACGCGTGACAAATGCAAATTTCTCACTGTCAAACTTTTAAAAGCTATTCTTACAAACTTTTAAAATAAGTTCCGCCCAGAAAGTATTAGTAACGTATGTTCACCGTCAGGAACCGAAAAGTTACAGAAGATCATCCAAGACTCGCGTTCATCAATTAAAGTTTTCACTGAGACGGTTCTTCGAAATTTTGGCCAAAGGCACGTTCACGAAGACTAATTACATTCTTGGGACGGTTACGACGCTGAATTTCACTTATTTCTTCAGTTACCTAAGTACACACACACACACACACACACACACACACTTTTCCCACTGTCTCCAGCTTCCTCCTCTCCCTCCCTCCCCCTCCACACACACACACCACAAAACAACCACACAGAAATACATAGCTTTTCATTCTGAGGCAACCAAAAGAAAAAGGGTTGCCAGAGAGCAGGATGGAAAACCAGGAGGCTGGAGGATGAGTCTGCAAAGGAATATTGGGTAGCAGAGCTCATGAAAAGGGAACTTGAGCAGGGAAGGAAGCTAGAAAAGCTTAGCATGAAAATGGAGGAGAGGATAGCTACAGGGAGGAAGAAGTGGGAGATGCAAGTCACAGCAGCAGAGGCTAAGATACATAGATTAGAAGAGGAACTGAAAAATCTGAAACAACCTCAAGAACTAAAGAACAATGTAGGCATGACATCAGAAACTGCTACCTCAGTTACAAACAAGAAAGAGGACTGTAAGAAACAAGGAGTGAAACTGTATGCAGAGGCCCTATCAGACCATCGTAGAGCCCGTGGAAAAAAGAGGATCACATCAGGAACAATCGAAGAGACTGTAGAAAATGAAAGAGCTAAGCTATATGTAGAGACCCTAACAGACCACAGCAGTACCCAGGGAAAGCTGAAAAGGAAAAAAATGAAAGACCACTGGGCCTAGGGACAACAGACAGTGAAGAGATTGAAGAAAGGAAAGCTGCAATGGAGGCAACTAAATCGAATCAGGGAATATATAGGGATATGCAGTGGGAGACTGAAAGGGAAAGATCGGTCTTTGTGGGCTCCAGGAAGTTGAAGGGGAAACTTACGAGGCAAGAAGATAAGGGGAGAAAAAAAGTGATTGAAAGCCTCATGAAAGCAATATGAGATGACATGAAACAGCTGGCAAATTTTCTGAGAATAGGGAAGTTTGCAAGAGGAAGAATCCAGCTAGTCAGTGATTTTCAAGGCAGAATCAGCTTGAAACAGGATCCTGTAGGAGAAAGTAATACTAAGGGACATGGCATACCGGAGGGTGGATCTTGACCATGACAGAACACAAGAAGAAAGGCAGAAACTGAAAGAGAGGGTACAAAGATGAAAGGAGGAAAGAAAGGAGAAGATGGAGATGGTCAGGAGAACCCAGACTCAGGAGGAAGCTTAAATACAACCTCCCTCACAACTACCTACAGAAGCCCCCAACCAGGACAGCCCCAATGCAACCAAACATTCTAACCCAAAACACATATGCTATACCCAATACCCCCACCCACCTCATTACGAACTCCACCATCACAGCAACCACCCCAAGTTCCTCATCAGGTCTCCCGCTTCCCCAACCCCAACGTACCCCCCAGACCACAGCTTTAGATAAGTTGAAGGTTTGGTATACAAATGCAGATGGAATAAATAAATGTGAGGAGTGGCACGAAAGAATCAAGGAGACATCCCCAGACATAATAGCACAAATATGAAACTCGCCAGGGTAACAGATGCAATCTTTCTACCCGGATATCAAATCCTCAGGAAAGAGAGAGGGAGGAGAGGGGAAGGAGGAGTTGCACTGGTGGAGATTTGAGGGAATGGATGGAATAGACAAAAGGGACTACATAGAAACAATCCAGTCTGAGGGCTATAAGGTGGTAATTGCAGTAATGTACAACCTGCCACAGAACTGCAGGAGGCTAAGAGAAGAATACGATGAGAGCAACAGAATAATGGTCGACACACTAGCCGAGATGGCCAGAAGAGCCCACATGGGGTGAGCAAAGTTACTAGTTATGGGTGATTTCAATCACAAGGAGACTGACTGGGAAACCTGGAGCCCCATTGGGATTCCAAAACATGGAGAGCCAAGATGATGAATGTGGTACTGGAAAACCTCGTGCATCAACATGTTAGACACTATCATAGAAATAGATGAGGATGATCCAGCAAGACTGGGCCTAGTATTCACCTTGAGTAGTTCAGATATCGACGATATCATATATGAAAGGATCTTTAGAGCTAGTAATCATGTGGTTCTGTGCTTTGATTACATAGTTGAGCTACAAGTAGAGAGGACAGCAGGAATAGGACAAGAAAACCAAACTGCAAAAGGGAGGGGGGGGGGAGGGACTACGCAGGCATGAGGAACTTCCTACAAGACATTTAGTGGGAGAGAGAATTGGCAAGAAAACCAGTAAAAGAAATGGACTGTGTGATCACAAAATGCAAGGAGGCAGAGGAGGAGGTTTGTTCCCAAGGGAAACAGAAATACTAAGTGCACTAGAGAATGGAAAAAGTACAGAAGACAAAGGACCCAGGAAAATAAAGAGATTAGCTGAAGAGCCACAAACAAATATGCACAGATAAAGGATGCTCAGCGACAATACGAAAATGACATAGCATTGAAAGTCAAGTCTGACCCGAAGCTGTTGTATAGCCACATCAGGAGGAAAACAGCAGTCAAGGACCAAGTAATCAGGCTGAGGAAGGAAGGGGGGGAATTCATAAGAAACGATCAAGAGGTATGTGAGGAGCTTAACATGAGATTTAAAGAAGTATTCACAGTGGAGATAGGAAGGACTCCAGGAATTCAGAATAGGGAGGTACACCAACAAGTGCTGGATGAAATACACACAACCGAGGAGGAGGTGAAGAAGCTGCTGTGCGAACTTGATACCTCAAAAGTGGTGGGACCAGAAAACATCTCTTATTGGGTCCTTAGAGAGGGAGCAGAGATGCTGTGTGTGCCATTAACAAAAATCTTCAACACATCCACTGAAACTGGGCAACTTCCTGAGGTATGGAAGATGGCAATTGTAGTCCCAACTTTTAAGAAAGGAGACAGACACGAGGCATTAAGCTACAGACCTGTGTCACTGACGTGTATAGTATGCAGAGTCATGGAGATCATCAGGAGGAGAGTGGTGGAGCACCTAGAATGATACAGGCTTATAAATGACAACCAGCACGGTTTCAGGGAAGAAAAATCCTGTGTCACAAACCTACTGGAGTTTTATGACAAGGTAACAGAAGTAAGAGACGAGAGAGAGGGGTGGATAGACTGCATTTTCATGGACTGCAAGAAGGCCTTTGACGCAGTTCCTCACAAGAGGTTACTGCAAAAGCTAGAGGATCAGGCACACTTAACTGGAAAGGCACTGCAATGGATCAGAAAATATCTGACACGGAGGCAACAAGTCATGGTATGTAACGAGGTGTCAGAGTCGGCGCCTGTGACGAGCGGGGTTCGACAGGGGTCAGTTCTAGGACCTGTGCTGTTTTTGGTATATGTGAATGACATAATGGAAGGGATAGACTCAGAAGTGTGTCTGTTTGAAGATGATGTGAAGTTAATGAGAAGAATTAAATCGGTCGAGGATCAGGCAGGACTACAAAGAGGCTACAAGCCTAGTCCAGCAACTGGCTCCTTGAATTTAACCCCACCAAATGCAAAGTCATGAAGATCGGGGAAGGGTAAAGAAGACTGCAGAGAGAGTACAGTCTAGGTGGCCAAAGACTGCAAACCTCACTCAAGAAAAAAGATCTTTGGGTGAGTATAATACTGAGCACATCTCCTGAGGCGCACATCAATCATATAACTGCTGCAGCATACGGGCATCTGGCAAACTTAAGAATAACGTTCCGATACCTCAGTAAGGAATCGTTCAAGACTCTGTACACCATATACGTCAGGCCCATATTGGAGTATGTAGCACCAGTTTGGAATCCACACCTAGTCAAGCACGTCAAGAAATTAGAGAAAGTGCAAAGGTTTGCAACAAGACTAGTCCCAGAACTAAGGGGATTGTCCTACGAAGAAAGGTTAAGGGAAATTGGCCTGACGACAGTGGACAGGAGGTCAGGGAAGACATGATAACGACATACTATGAGGAATTCACAAGGTGGACAAAGACAGGATGTTCCAGAGATGGGACACTGAAACAAGGGGTCACAGTTGGAAGTTGAAGACTCCTACGAGTCAAAGGGATGTTACGAAGTATTTCCTCAGTCATAGAGTTGTCAGGAAGTAGAATAGCCTAGAAAGTGACGTAGTGGAGGCGGGAACAATACATAGTTTAAAGACAAGGTTAGACAAAGCTCATGGAGCACGGAGAGAGAGGACCTAGTAGCAATCAGTCAAGAGGCGGGGCCAGGAGCTAGAACTCGTCCCCTGCAACCACAAGAATGTGAGTACAAATAGACGAGTACACACACACACACACACACACACACAGAGCTCAAGGGAATGTCGTACGAGGAAAGGATAAGGGAATTCGGACTGACGACACTGGAGGACAGAAGGGTCAGGGGAGACATGATAACGACATACAAGATACTGCGGGGAATAGACAAGGTGGACAGAGATAGGATGTTCCAGAGAGGGGACACAGGGACAAGGGGTCACAACTGGAAGCTGAAGACTCAGACGAGTCACAGGGACGTTAGGAAGTATTTCTTCAGTCATAGAGTTGTCAGCAAGTGGAATAGCCTAGCAAGTGAAGTAGTGGAGGCAGGAACCATACATAGTTTTAAGAAGAGGTATGACAAAGCTCAGGAAGCAGAGAGAGAGAGGATCCAGTAGCGATCAGTGAAGAGGCGGGGCCAGGAGCTGAGTCTCGACCCCTGCAATCACAATTAGGTGAGTACAATTAGGTGAGTACACACACACACACACACACACACACACTAGGTAAATTTATCCCATTAATTTTCATATACATGTTGAACTGCCTGACAGAACAACAGTACAACATAAGAGCATGATGTAAAACCTGCTAGTTGAACAATAAGCTTGATGTCTGCGCTGGAGCTTGTGGTTACCATGACAACGGAGGTAGTAAAGTGGCAGGGCAGCATCCGGCAGTAACTGTAGCTTCAGTGCCTTTAAGGCAGGCACTGTGGTTAGTGTAGCATCCCTCTTCCTTCCCCTTTCAGTGATATCTTGTTACAGGCGACACAGACTTCAGTTTGGGGTCACCACTATCTCAAAACCAGACTTTCCAAGTCGCTGATGATGCTCTTTAAGTCACTAGTACTCTCTTAGACGGAAATGTTGTTTCTCTACCACCTACCTTTCTTTAAGACAGAACTGGATAAGTTCCTCAAGTTAGTTGCTGATCAGCCAGACTGTGCTGCCTACACTGACTTACGAGTGATTGATGGAAATAAGTCACTTTGACTTTTTTGGTTACCCTGGGTAATAATCTACATATATGCTGCTGTGTATAATAATTTATGTATCTTTATATATGTGTACCCTGAATAAACTTACAACAGACTGGCTGATTAGGTTTTCAACCCCGCAGCCTGGCCTGGGACCGGGCCACGGGGGCGGTGACCCCCGGAATCATCTTAGGAGTTCCACTCCAAACAAGATCGTAATTTCTATTCACAATTTAATAAGACAATTTCTATATTCGTCCACTAACAGTATTGCTGGCCCAGGGAGAAAATTGGTCTCGATTAGGGAACGGACGATTGAGCCTGCACCATTCTGTGGCTAAATGACCCCACGAGGGTTTACCACTTCATGAAGTACAACTCAACCTGCCACTAGCAACAGTGCGACTATTTGAAAGATGGAAAATAGAGAATGTAGCCCAGATAGCAGTCCACTGACCTGACAGACGTACTACTGAGCTGCTGACCTGACAGACGTACTACTGAGCTGCTGAGCTGACAGACGTACTACTGAGCTGCTGACCTGACAGACGTACTACTGAGCTACTGTCCTGACAGACGTACTACTGAGCTGCTGACCTGACAGACGTACTACTGAGCTGCTGATCTGTTTCCAGATGAGACATCTGGAAAATGCAGATCAACACTAAGTTTAGGAAAGGAAAGTCTGGTCTCAGGAGATTAATAAAGGGAAGAGAGCTAAGCTGGCAAGAGGAATGGTGTAGAGGGTATAATCCCTGAGAACGCTGGTGTCAGGTATACTGAATCCCTCGTGACGCTGGTGTGAGGTATACTGAATCTCCCGTGACGCTGGTGTGAGGTATATTGAATCTCCCGTGACGCTGGTGTAAGGTATACTGAATCTCCCGTGACGCTGGTGAGAGGTATATTGAATCTCCCGTGACGCTGGTGTAAGGTATACTGAATCTCCCGTGACGCTGGTGTGAGGTATACTAATCCTTGAAGAAAAGGCCAGTATTCCTCGGTTATTATTCTGTCTCAAATAATGACGAAAGGTGGTCATTGTGTATCCAAGGATGGAGAAGAAATTAGATGTAATTGTTGTTGTTGTGGTGATAGTGGTGTTAGTTGTAGTGGAGTGAGAAAACAAACCTAATAATATATTGCAACTCAGTTTCAACATACAACTCAAACGTCAACACATCACGGCAGACATCAACACATCACGGCAGACATCAACACATCACGGCAGACATCAACACATCACGGCAGACATCAACACATCACGGCAGACATCAACACATCACGGCAGACATCAACACATCACGGCAGACGTCAACACATTACGGCAGACATCAACACATCACGGCAGACATCAACACACAGTTCTCAGCCACCCTAATTGACCACATACTTTGTAACCGCACTGAGAACATTAGTCAGTCAGGCGTCATTACCACAGGCCTTAGTGATCATTTCATCATTTACTGCACCAGGAAAATCACTAGGGATAGGATAATCCTACACAGGACAATAAAAATGAGGTCAACTAGAAACTACAGTAAAGAAACACTGGTAAATAGGCTACACAATTGTGACTGGACAGAGATAACAAGTTTCACGGACGTAAACGATGCCTGGGAAAAATTCAAAACAATGTTCGCTACCATCCTTGATAATATTGTACCAGTTAAAGAGGTTAGGATTAAACGAAGAACTGAACCCTGGATGACTACTGAGATATTAGATAATATGAAATTCAGAGACCAGCTGCTAAAAAGATTTAAAGCAAACAGACAGGATATTGCAGCACTAAATGAATTCCAAAGGGTGAGGAACAGAGTACAGAGACTTATAAAAGGAGCAAAGGCTAAACACTATTGTTCAAAAATTGAAGAGTATAAGCATAACCCCAGAAAGCTCTGGCAACAACTGAAACAGTTGGGGTATAGACATAAGCCAGTAGATAGGTCTAACATAGTACTCACTATCGATAATGAGGTATGCCACGAAACATCTAAGGTGGCAAATTGCTTTAATTCCTACTACACATCTGTTGCATCAACACTAGTAAGTAAACTACCAGCTGCATCAAATACCTTTATCACAGACTCTGATAAGTTTCAAACATACTATACCAATAAAGGGGCAACCCCAAACAGATGTCAACTAGTAAGTGTATCTCATGACTTTATTCAAAAAGAACTAAGTAGGTTAAACCCAACTAAGAGCACAGGCCCTGATAACATCCCGTCTAAGTTCCTAAAAGATGGTGCTTCTGAACTGTCAATCCCTATTGCTCACATAATAAATCTATCAATCACCACTAAAACCGTACCGGAGGGGTTCAAGGAGGCCAGAGTTACTCCTATCTTCAAGAAAAATAGTAGGTCTGATGTCAGCAACTATACGCCTGTTAGTATACTCGGTATAATATCCAAAATTCTAGAGAGGACGGTGTACTCTCAAGTAGTTAAGTACCTTAATGACAACAACATTCTCCATAGCTATCAATCGGGCTTTAGAAGATCTTACTCAACCGACACCTCCCTAATTAATCTGATGGATTACCTGAGAACTGAAATGTCAAAGGGGAACCTCATAGGTATGGTAACCTTAGACCTGCAAAAGGCCTTCGATACTGTCAACCACAATATATTATGTACGAAACTTCAAGCTATCGGTATAGGTTCTGTAGACTGGTTTAAGTCCTACCTTAGCAACAGGAGACAAATTGTCAAAATCAACAAAACGGAATCAGAACCCCTGCCGATAACATGTGGAGTTCTCCAAGGTAGTATTCTGGGTCCCTTATTATTCTTATGTTATGTCAATGACATGCCTATCAGTGTCAAGTGCAAACTCTTACTGTATGCAGATGACAGTGCCCTGTTAGTGTCAGGTAAAGACCCACAAGATATAGCTAATGATTTAACACTGGGACTGGAGTCCTGCAGCAAATGGTTAGTAGACAACAAACTATCATTACACCTCGGGAAAACCGAAGCCATTCTCTTTGGCACGAAACATAAACTGAGAAGGGTAAATAATTTTAATGTCCAGTGTAATGGGGAGCCCATCACTTTGGTTTCATCAGTAAAATATCTGGGAATCCCCTTTGACCCATGCATGTCAGGAGAATTGATAGGGAACAGTGTAGTAAAGAAAGCGAATGCCAGACTGAAGTTCCTGTATAGACAAGCACAGTGTCTACTTACTGAGGCTCGCAGGACCCTATGTCTAGCCCTTATACAATGCCATATGGATTACGCATGCTCTTCATGGTACTCTGCCTTGAGAAAAAAACTGAAAGATAGACTACAAATCACCCAGAACAAAATCGTAAGATTCATCCTGGGGCTGGGACCAAGAGAACATGTAGGCCAGGATGAATTACAGCAGTTGGATATGCTGAATGTTGAAGACAGAGTAAAACAACTGAAGCTAAATCATGTTTATAAAATTGCTCACAAACAGTGTCCAGAATATCTTGCTGTCAATTTTGTCAAGGTTGGGAACCAAAGCAATCATAGTACTAGGGGGAGAGAACACAACTTTGTAGTACCCACAGTCATTGGCCAGGCTTCAAACACCTTTTATTGTACAGCAATAAAGGAATGGAACAGACTACCCGCACATGTCAAAGCCAGTCATAGCATGAACCAGTTCAAGAAGAATGCCAAAAGGTGTCTGATGAATGTAGCTACAGAAAGGGAGGGGAATGATTTTCTATTTATTAGCTAACATACGTGTAAATTTTACCCTATTCCTAGTAATGACCCTCGTATTGTAGATAGTCTTAATGACCTTGGTGTAGTAGATAGTCTTTTTAGTATGATGATAAGATGTTATCTTCATTGTAGAATAATAAGAAAATATTATAACCTTTATATTATAATAATAAGGTAAAAGGACCCCAATGGAAATAAGTCACTCTGTCTGACTTTTTTGGGTTATCCCAGGTTCTCTACACATATGCTGCTATGTATGATAATTCTATGTAACTGTATTTGTGTATACCTGAATAAACTTACTTACTTAACACATCACGGCAGACATCAACACATCACGGCAGACATCAACACATCACGGCAGACATCAACACATCACGGCAGACATCAGCACATCACGGCAGACATCAGCACATCACGGCAGACATCAGCACATCACGGGAGACATCAGCACATCACGGGAGACATCAGCACATCACGGCAGACATCAACACATCACGGCAGACATCAACACATCACGGCAGACATCAACACATCATGGCAGACAACACATCATGGCAGACATCAACACATCATGGCAGACATCAACACATCATGGCAGACATTAACACATCACGGCAGACAACACATCACGGCAGGCATCAACACATCATGGCAGACATCAACACATCATGGCAGACATTAACACATCACGGCAGACATTAACACATCACGGCAGACATTAACACATCACGGCAGACAACACATCACGGCAGACAACACATCACGGCAGGCATCAACACATCACGGCAGGCATCAACACATCACGGCAGGCATCAACACATCATGGCAGACATCAACACATCATGGCAGACAACACATCACGGCAGACAACACATCACGGCAGGCATCAACACATCATGGCAGACATCAACACATCATGGCAGACAACACATCACGGCAGGCATCAACACATCATGGCAGTCATCAACACATCACGGCAGACATCAACACATCATGGCAGACATCAATACATCACGGCAGACATCAACACATCATGGCAGACAACACATCATGGCAGACATCAACACATCATGGCAGACATCAACACATCATGGCAGACATCAACATATCATGGCAGACATTAACACATCACGGCAGACATCAACACATCACGGCAGACATCAACACATCATGGCAGACATCAACACATCACGGCAGGCATCAACACATCATGGCAGACATCAACACATCACAGCAGACATCAACACATCATGGCAGACATCAATACATCACGGCAGACATCAACACATCATGGCAGACAACACATCATGGCAGACATCAACACATCATGGCAGACATCAACATATCATGGCAGACATCAACACATCATGGCAGACATCAACATATCATGGCAGACATTAACACATCATGGCAGACAACACATCATGGCAGACATTAACACATCACGGCAGGTATTTGCAAAAACCGTGATTTAAAAAAAAAATATATAATAAGTTTATCGATGATATGATACAAGTACAAAATAAAATACAATAAAATATATATATAAAAGTACAGTGCGACTTCATTTGCACAAATCCACCGAATTGTTTAGAACTTTTAAAACATTGTATAAATTGAACGGGGAGGTGGTGGGGGAATTTCAAATGAATTTTATACAAATAACTGACTTGATGCTGATCATACAGCACCTGGGATGTCTGTTTAATCAGAGGAAGATGAGGGTTGTTGTAATTCCTTGGAGTAAGAGCCTTTCAGCAACCTTGTAGCGCAGAAATTTTCTTTAATTTTACACACACTTGCCGTCTCCCATCGAGGTAAGGGAACTAAAAAAAAAAAAACATTCACTATTATTCATTCATTAGCTATCTTGCCAGAAGTACACAAACATTACATCAAATGCTCTTGAACTGCCTCACCCGTTCTTCAGAGTGCAAGCACTGTATTTCCCACCCCTGAAACTCGAGAATCTTCTCACGTAATTCTTCATCAGTGCTACCTTACCTACACTCCTAAACGGTGTAGTTTCCTAAAATCGACTTGTCTCTACTCCAATCTAATACGTTCGCACATATGTGATGGATGCTCAAGCCTCTACCAATTAAAGCCTTCACTCGTTCCATCCAACTCTTCTTGGGGACAACCTTTACCTTTTCCTTCCTCTCCAGATTTATGCGCACCCTTTGCTCATCCTATTCTTTTATATCCACTCTAAGTGCCCAAACCACCTCAATACCCTCTCCTCTGCCTCTTCTGAGTTATACCCTTGGTAACTCCACAGTCTTCTCTCCTAATTAACTCATAGTCAAGTTTTTCTCTCCTACTTATCTGTCTAATAATCATACCACACATTGCTCTCAACCATGACATTACTGATACCAGCCTCCTCCTCGCTGCAACATTTAAAACCCATGCCTCACACCCATATAACAGACTGGTACCACTATACTCTACATTCCCAATTTTCCTCTTCCTACAGATGCCTCATCACTTAACCTTTTCCACTTGTTCATGCAGTGGTTCACGTCAAAAGAAACGAGTCACATTGACCTTATTGGGTTATCATAAGTTAACTCTGCATAATGTACTGGATAAGACCATTATAAAACTTCACATTCTTGCAGGAACTCTAAAAAAAAAACTATCTGCCCACGTATCTACTCCCATATATCTATATTCATTAATCTTTGTACCTCCCAAAATCTAATATCCCAAGGAGAGTAGATAAAATTTCCAATCCTATACGTTTTAAGGGATAACTAGGATACGGTGGGCATAACAAGTCTCTTAAACTAATCTAAATATTTTAAACTGCTGTTAGGTCTGCCGCATTCTCAACTCACTATCAGGCTCTTAATCCCAATAAGATTTATCAAGTTGGATTTACTGCTTTTTTTTCTGGACTATAATCCGGGTCTGAAGGCGGTGTCTCAGAATTTCTCACCTTCATCAGCCGGATACTTGCCCTGAAAGGATTGCCAGATAGCCCAAGTCAAAGAATAAAGTGTGTGAGGGGAAAAATACAACAACTTGAAGAAAGGAAAAGGCCAAGGAACGAGAGATGTCCATTAAGTTTATTACTGAAGTCTCTCTCTCTCTCTCTCTCTCTCTCTCTCT
Organism: Cherax quadricarinatus; assembly: GCF_038502225.1. Lineage (NCBI taxonomy): Eukaryota > Metazoa > Arthropoda > Malacostraca > Decapoda > Parastacidae > Cherax > Cherax quadricarinatus. Next base: position 13,834,003 of record NC_091345.1, on the reverse strand, counting down.
CTTTCGTGCGCAAGAAGGTACGTGTGTGTTATCATGTGATCAATGGTGTTATCAACGGTAATATTCCTGCTGGAAGATCAATATTCCCGGGCCCGGAGGGAAGGAAGACAACCACTGACTCACGAGATAGTCTGAGTCACTTGACAGACTGCCAGATAGTCAGTTATTCCTGACAGGCAGTCAGTGCTCCCTGCCAGGCTGTTAATTCTCTTTGCCAGGCAGTTATTCTCTTTTCCAGGTAGTCATTTCTCTTTGCTAGGCCGTCAATCCTCTGTGCCGAGCAGTCCATTCCTCCTGTCAGTAAATCAGGAGTCCTAATCGAGCCGTCATTGACTGCCGTCATGAGTGCTCAATCTTCGTCAAATATTGGACACACGTGGGTCAAATTGTTACGGGAATCGATACAAATATAGCCCCCCCCCCCAAAAAAAAAAAAAAAAAAAAATATTCTAAGAGCCAACCTCTATTAATAGCCAACATTTCGATCTCCTGTGAGAGAAATGTTGTCTTTACCCCGAACAACGTTTTGCTTGGACGGTAGTCACCTCCTCCTCCTGCCACGTTCGGAATGGTTAACTGGCAAGTTCACCCGGATATTCCTGAAAGCACGTTCCTGGGTTAACAGATATTGTTCTCTCACGGCGTCCCTTGTTGTCGTCCCTGTCTTTGTCGTTCCTATGTCGTCCCTGTCGTTCTCGTCCTTGTCGTTGTCGTCCCTAGCTTTGTCGTCCCTGTTGTTGTCGTCTCTGTCGTTGTCGTCGATAACAGGACTCCAAAGCGCGACATTTTCTGTCGGCGAGAGAAAGTGGCAGCGGCTTCTGCACCGGTTTTAGTTCGGTTAGCGCCAGCAGCAGCAGCAGCAGCAGCAGCAGCAGCAGCAGCAGCAGCAGCAGTAGTAGTAGTAGTAGTAGTAGTAGTAGTAGTAGTAGTAGTAGTAACCGAAGCAGCCACAAACGGCCATTGTAATGTCATCAACTAACAATATCAATATTTGCAGCGACAAGTGGTTAAACGAGCAGGATCGAAATGTCGTACTGCCGACTATACCGAAACAAGAGACATATTGCAAAAGAAGCTTTTATTGGGACGTCGTTTCGCTCCGAGTAGAGATTTATGAAGTAGTTATAAGGCTGTACACAGAGCGAAGCTTTGTAATTCCCCCCAAAAAAAGCTTGTTCCGAAACGTGCATCTCTTTAGCAACTCAAACAGCAACAGCAGCAGACGCAGCAACAGCAACATTAATTAATAACCAGTCAGTTATGTTACCATGCTCAACGTCAGTCATCATGCCCCAGTCAATATAATCTGGAAAGATTAAGGGAAAAAAATATGCATGAACAGCGGACAATTGCCTCATCTCGGAAAATGACATGTGTGTAGTCAATTGTTGTCCATCATTGTTCGTGCTCTGTTTATGAGTGACAATTAGCAGAACCGATGAAAACGCTGAAATTACAGCCTATCCCGACATACGAGTCGGCAAACGTACTTGATACGGACGCCACTCGTACGCGTGTACGTACGCTCAGAGAAATCTCGTTTTATGGTGTAATTTTAACGTATTTGTTGCATGAAAATAAAAATACGTTTTGTGTGTGTGTGTGTGTGTGTGTGTGTGTGTGTGTGTGAGTGTGTGTGTGTGTGTGTGTGTGTGTGTGTGTGTGTGTGTGTGTGTGTGTGTGTGTGTGTGTGTGTGTGTGTGTGTGTGTGTACTTACCCGTATGTGTGTGGCTATTTGTACAGCAGATGCATAGCATAAGTTTTGAGACTCTCTGACCGCGGGCTCAAATCCCGCCCGTGGTATGGTTTGTTTGCAATCGTGTCATTACGATTTCGTGAGTCATAAATTCCCTTTTTTTTCCAGAAACTATCCTGCTTTCTGAACATTTTCTTTACACATCTTGGCTGTTTTTTTTGTTCTCTGCCCTTAGCACTTCAACCCGTCTTCCTCCATTAACCACAAACACCTATACTTTTATCTATCAGTTCAAAGTCATATAATTTAGCAACGGCTCTACTGACTAATCTGCTAACACTACCATCGCTGCCTCAGGAAGATAAGAGGGAGATGCACCTTATCACTCTCATATATAACATGTTTGCGATGGAAATGATCCCAGTTAATGAATTAAATTCGGAGTTCCTTGTGATACTTGCCTTAGTAGGCAATTCACAATTGTTGTCCTAGACGTCCACTCACTGCGCACTTACGTAAAATTATTGTATTTCGCTAGGATGCCTGTCTTGTAAATAAGACACATGCGAGTATTAATTTGGATAAATTTTCAGCCGAGTAGCTTCCTTTTTTCCAAGTCTGTTGAAGATGAGAAAATAAAAATACTGGATTTAATGCGATATATGAATGCCTCTTGCGATCAGCTTCAAACCTGCAACTCCGGTAACTTGAGGATGCAGCTTCCGAGCGGCTTCAAACTTAGCTTGGGTGTATTGTGGGGCATTAGTCTCTGTGCAGTAACTACATAATGCCTCTTCTTGCTAGCTTTAAAATTTTAAAGCTGGTGTATCTTGGTGGAAGGTTTGAACTGGTTTTAGGCTCGGTACACCTGGAGTATATCTAGGGAGGTTCAGGGGTCAACGCCCCCGCGGCCAGGTCTGTGACCAGGCCTTATGGTGGATCAGGGTCTGATCAACCATGAGGCTGTGGTTCGTACACCAACGTACGAACCACAGCCCGGCTGATCAGGTATTGACTTTAGGTGCCTGTCCAAAGCCTTCTTGAAGACAGCCAGGGGTCTATTGGTAATCCCTCCTATGTATGCTGGGAGGCAGTTGAACAGTCTTGGGCCCCTGACACTTATTGTGTTGTCTCTTATCATGCTAGTGGTGCCTCTGCTTTTCACTGGGGGGATGTTGCATCATCTGTGGAGTCTTTTGCTTTCACAGGGAGTGATTTTTGTGTGCAAGTTTGGTACTAATCCCTCTAGGATTTTCCAAGTGTTTATAATCGTGTATCTCCCGCCTGCATTCCAAGGAGTACAGGTCGAGGAACTTCAATTGTTCCCAGTAATTTAGGTGTTTAATCATATTTGTGTGCCATGAAGGTTCTCTGTACATTTTCTAGGTCAGCAATTTCACCTGCCTTGAAAGGCGCTATTAGTGTGCAGCTATATTCCAGCCTAGATAGAACAAGCTACCTGAAGAGTGTCATCATGGGCTTGGCATTCCTAGTTTTGAAGATTCTCATTATCCCTCCTGTCATTTTCCTAGCAGATACGATTGATACAATGTTGTGGTCTTTGAAAGTGAGATCCTCTGGCATTATTACTCTTAGGTCTTTCTGTCGTGGGGGTTTGATTGATGGATTTGGGAATAAACACACACGTTGGATGGCTTGGTAACTTACATTGGTGGTAAAATAAGGGAGCGCACTCCGAGCCTGGCGCCTGACCTATCTACTCTCTACTTTGCCTTGTCTTCAACTGCGCTGCCCAGTGCCCGAAGGGCATTCAAAGAGCTCATGATTCAAATTCAAATTCAAAGTTTATTCTCTACAAGTATTACAATGCTAAGTTTACAGAATTTGGTTATTGTGTGGTTTACAGGTAGTAAAATAATGATTACAGAGTGTAACACTAGAACACCTAGCATGGCTAGGCATTTCGGGCAGACTTAGTTTAATTCTTAATTTTAAAATATTACAAATTATGAGGTAAGTTGGTATTATGGCTAAGTGACTAAATACTAGTTTGTGAGTTTAGCAATGTGAATGCTTTTGTTTTGGCACAGTACATTGTTTCAGTATTGGAGTATCACAGGATTCATTATTTTAAGATTGAGATTAATATTTCTGTTTATGGTCAAATGGGTGAGTGAGTGTAAGTGTGAACCACCAGGTGGTATTCGTATAGTTAGTTGACGGGGTGTATCAGGGAGATAAGATGTTTTCTAATGGTAGTTTTGAAGGTGATGAAGGTGTCTGCAGTTCTGGAGTTCTCAGGTAGGGTGTTCCAGATTTTAGGGCCTTTGACATACATTGAATTTTTGTAAAGGTTTAGTCGGACACGAGGAATGTCGTAGAGATGTTTGTGTCTGGTGTTATGCCTGTGGGTTCTGTCACAACTATCAAGAAAGCATTTTAGGTCAAGGTTGATATTGGAGTTTAAGGTCCTGTAGATGTAGATTGCACAGTAGTAAGTGTGGATGTACTGAACAGGGAGTAAGTTTAGATCTATGAAGAGTGGGGGTGTGTGTTACCAGGGATGGGATTTAGTGATTATTCTTACTGCAGCTTTTTGTTGGGTTATTATTGACTTTAGGTGTGTTGCTGCAGTTGATCCCCAAGCACAAATAGCATAGGTGAGGTATGGATAAATAAGTGAGTGGTATAGTGTGAGAAGGGCATTTTGCGGCACGTAGTATCATATCTTGGAGAGGATCCCAACCGTTTTGGATACTTTTTTGGTTATGTGTTGGATATGGGTGCTGAAATTCAGGTTGTTGTCAAGGTATAGGCCTAGGAATTTGCCCTCATTATGTCTGGTAATTAGAGTGTTGTCGATCTTAATGTTAATTTGTGCATCTTCTTGCTCTGCTACCAAACATAATAGAGTAGGTTTTGTCAGTGTTAAGCGTAAGTTTATTGGCTGTCATCCAAGTCGATATTTTGATCAGCTCCTCGTTAACAATGGTGTTGAGGGTGGCAAGATTAGGGTGAGAGATGACATAAGTCGTGTCGTCAGCAAAGAGAATGGGTTTCAGGTGTTGGAATACGTTTGGAAGATCATTGATGTATATGAGGAAGAGCAGGGGACCAAGGACACTTTCCTGCGGAACTCCAGTATCAAGTGGCCGTGTTGTTGATGCTGTGTCTTTAATGATGACATACTGATACCTATTAGTAAGGTAAGATTTGAAATAAGCAAGCGCATGGCCTCTTATACCGTAATGGTCAAGTTTGTGGAGTAGGATGTCGTGGTCTACTGTGTCAAAAGCTTTTCTTAGGTCAATAAAAATTTCTAGTGGATATTCCTTATTTTCCAATGCTGTGTAAAGCAGATCTAGCATTTTTATGATTGCATCATTAGTGCTTTTATTTTTCCTGAATCCAAATTGGCAGGGGTTGAGTATGTTTTGTGCCGTTATAAATGAATATAGTCTCCTGTGCACGAGTTTCTCAAAGATTTTGGATAGCAATGGAAGTTTGATATTGGCCTATAGTTGTTTAAGTCTGTAGGGTCACCACCTTTATGTATTGGTGTAACCCTTGCCATCTTGAGTAGTTTCGGGAAGGTGCTAGTTTCTAGTGACTTGTTAAAAAGTAATGAAATAGCATGCGAAAGGACATGGGCTGCTCACTTGTACAGTAATGGTGGGACATGAGTCAGATTCCCTGAGTTCTTTTTAAGTGACTTTATAATCTCGGTGACTTCCGTGGGCTCAGTTGGTGCAAGATAGAAGGAATTTGGGAAATTCCCATCTAGGTAGTCCCCGGCATGGGCATTGGTATGTGGGATTTTATAGGCGAGATTAGATCCTATGGTTGAGAAGAAGTCGTTTATCTTGTTAGCTGTGTCAGTGGGATGTAGTGGTGTTTCATTAGGTTTAGTTAGGACAATATTCTTGTTTTTTTTCAGTTTGTGGGTCCCTAGAATCTGAGAGAGTGTTTTCCAGGTCTTTTTTATATCTCCTCTAGTGTCTGTGAATCTGCTGGAGTAGTATAGTTGTTTGGCTTTCTTTATTACTTTGGTGAGAACTGATGAATAGTGTTTAAGAATATCTTTGTGTATTAAGCCCTGTCTATATTGCTTTTCATATTGGTGTTTCTTGTCAATGGATTTCAGAATGGTGCTAGTTAGCCATGGGCAACCAAGCCGTTTGTTTGTGATCTGTTTCGTTTTTATGTCATGCTAGGTCAGCAGCAAGTCACATAATGGTCAGTAATTCACGCAGGGAGGCAGTGAATGCAACAGTTACTGGTATGAGTACACAGTGCTTACACTTTACATTGGTTTTTCGCTGTATTGTGTGGTTGGAATTTGTCTTATACTCTGATATAGTTTTAATTTCCTCACGTTTTCCATATCGGAGTAATTGAAATTTCTCATCACTGAACTTCATATTATTTTCTGCGGCCCATTTAAAAATTTGGTTGATGTCCGCCTGGAGTCTTGCAGTATCTTCAGTGGAGGACACTCTCATTTTAAATTCGGGTGTCATCTGCCAAGGAAGCCACGGTGCTGGCTTACATCCCTGTCTGTCAGATATGAGGATGAGGAACAGGATGGGGGCGAGTACTGTGCCTTGTGGAACAGAGCTTTTCACAGTAGCTGCCTCAGACTTTACTCTTACTACTACTCTTTGTATTCTGTTTTAGGAAATTGTAGATGCATCTACCAAGTTTTTCTGTTATTCCTTTATCATGCATTTTGTGCGCTATTACACCATGGTCACACTTGTCAAAGGCTTTCACAAAGTCTGCGTATATTACATCTGAGTTTTATTTGCCTTCTAGAGCATCTAGGGAGTTGTCATAGTGGTCCAGTAGTTGGGACAGGCAGGAGCGATCTGCTCTAAACCCATGTTGCTGTGGGTTATGTATTATTATTATTATTATTATAATCAAAAAGAAGCGCTAAGCCATGTGGGTTATGTAACTGATGGGTATCTAGATGAATGGCGATCTTGCATCTTAGAACCCTTTCAAAGATTTTTATGATATGTTAGCGATATCAGTCTGTAGTTTTTTGCTATTGCTTTACTGCCCTTTGTGGAGTAGGGATATGTCGTTTTAAGCAACCGTGGGATGACTCCTGTTTCCATGCTCCCTCTCCATAGAATGTTAAAAACACATGATAGGGGCTTCTTCCAGTTCTTGATGAACATGGAGTTCCAAGAGTCCGGGCCTGGGGCAGTGGGGGTGGGCATGTCATTTATTGCCTTTTCGAAGTCATGTGGTGTTAGGATAATGTCAGATAGGTTTGAATCTACCAAATTCTGAGTCTCGCTCACAAAAAATTCATTTAGGTCTTCGATTCTTAGTCTGGTTAGTGGTTCGCTAAAAACTGAGTCATACTGGGGCTTGAGTAGCTCATTCATTTCCTTGCTGTCATCTGTGTAGGACCCATCTCGTCTAAATAGGGGCCCAATACTGGATGTTGTTCTCAACTTTGATTTGGCATAAAAAAATATTTTGGGTTTCTTTCAATTTCATTTATAGCTTTTAGTTCTTCCTGTGTTTCTTGTCTCCTGCAAGATTCCTTTAGCTTAAGTTCGATGTTTGCTATTTCTCTGACCAGTGCCTCTCTTTGTATTAAATGTATTGACCTCTTTTAGCCACTCTTATTCTTAGCCTTCGGCTGCATAAGGAATACCTCTCTCTTTCTAGTTTTCATCTTCTCTTCCTTTTCCTTAAAGGAATATGCCTTGAGCATGCCACAGTTTTTTTCTAGACAGGTGCCAATTTACCATTAATGTTGAGGAAACTGGAATATCAACATCCATGCAATAATTTGTGAAATCTTGTTCTGATTGGCTTCAAATCACCAGTAATGGTGATACGATCCAGGGAACTGGAGAATAAATCCGGTTCCTTAGATCAAGATCACCTTGCTGGCATGAAGGAACCTCTCTTCAAGATGGGGAGATGCAGAGGAAAATAAATTATGATTTTTTTTTTTTTTACATTTTTATTGATTTTCAGAATTTTAAAAAGTGGAGTAGTGAACAAGGCAAGATTGAAGTGTACAAATTTCGTATATGTAACATTATTTATACAGTATAGTGTCTCACACACGCTGGTACTTAGTTGGGCTATTAGGGTTACAGCTTATCGACTGCAAGAGGGTTGTTAAGGTTGTAGCATATATATAACTTGTTCAACACCAGTCAAGAATACTTTTAGCCTCACTTTAAGGATTAATGTACTAAGATATCCACTTCTCAGGATGTATATGCTGAGATACTTGTGCCTCAGTGTATATACAATGTATATATGCTGAGATAAATACCTTTCAATGGATTCATATACTGATACACTGTGTGTATATGCAGTGAAATATATACTGTGGAAATTTTTTACATAATTTTCCTAAAGATAGAACATATAAATGAATAATATAATTGCGTATTAAAATGTGATGCTATTTGGACCCTTTCCAGAAATTTCAAGTGGGGGGGGAGGGCGTGGAAGAGCCGGAGAGTGACGCGTCCAGTCCCTGGACCAATTATGTACCTCTGGGTATGGGGTGCATAATAAACATATTAAACTAACAGGGAGACGCTATTTGTAATTTGCGAACACTGATTGTCATGTCAAATTCTGCTAATAATCCAGCATTTTCTGGGCCAAGTTGGGGGGGTTTCGACCTGAATTTGTAATAGGAACCCATGTTAATGTCCCCTGCTGAAGAATTGGGACAGGAAATTTGCAGGACCACAAGAATTGTGTGCCAATGGCGGATGAGGAATACGCCCTCACTCACACAGAATTGCACCATTAGTCCTTCGTGTAGATTTCGAGCTGGCTAGCATAGGTTTCTATATGTTAGGTAGGCGTTGTGGCATGATTCAACTACAGTAATTAAATGGTCTAGTCTTTTGTGAGAGTGGTAGGGAGTGAGATTTGAGGGAGTGACAGTTCGGCGACCTACTGTGACTTAATTAAGTCCCACTTACCTCGCCCAAATTCCTTTCCAGGTAATAATTCAGGTAAGGCCCTGTAAGCCTTCTGCAGATAATTTACTCACATAATAATATTCACAAACCTGTGTACATAACCTACTCTTTCTAAAGAATCTAGCACTTGTTCTAAGGTACAGAGAGATTTTCAACTCTTCCCCAGATACATGGAAAATACATTTTAAACTACACAATAACATTAACTGTAATCAAGCTATCATTATTAACGAATCAAATATGTATACAACACAAACCTTATATTATTCATGGGAACAGCTAAGCTCATACAGCTTATATATAGCATCTGATAGAATGCAGAACATGATGCTCAACCTTTAATTTAGTATAAATGACCATAGGACTCACCCATAATTAGCCTGAAAGAGTTATAACAACACCTGAGGGATAAATACTTTATTTCCACAAGATACACAGTTTTTTAACAGGATTGTATGACACTGAATAGTGCCCATGGAAAGCCCCTGATAATGTAGAGCATTTTTAGGCAAGCTAAAAGACAAGACCAGACAACAAGGTATGTTTTTGCCAGACCAGACAACATGGTATGTTTTTGACAGACCAAACAAAAATGTTTCTTGTGATAATTCACAAGGTACTCACTAAAACAAGAAGTGTTAATAAAACTGAAGAAACGTTATTTCTAAAGTTTGCACATTTAACTTTATTTCAAATGTAAAAAAACTATATTTTCTGACACTGTAAATAATCCCCTTTTATCTAATAACAGAAAATAAAGAGCAATGATAAACATAGCAAGATTACATTCATGGGGTAGAGAAAATTTGCATAGGTCATACATGCCAGAAGTAAATTATTCAGGAACAATTCATGGAAATACATGGTATGGATGACACTCGAGGTGTGCTCAAGGTATCATCCTTTAAGGAAAAGGAAGAAAAGATGTAAACTGGAAAGAGAAAGGCGCTTCCTATACAGGCAAAGGCAAAGAATAATAGAGCGGCTAAAGAAGCCAATATATCTGTAATACAAAGGGAGGCACTGGTCAGAGAAATAGCAAACCGAACTAAAGCTAAAGGAATCTTACAGGAGTCAAGAAATGTGGGAAGAACTAAAAGCCATAAATGAAACTGAAAGAAACCCCAAATATTTCTTTTCTTATGCCAAATCAAAGTTGAGAACAACATCCAGTATTGGGCAACCACTTAGACGAGATGGGTCCTAAACGGATGACAGCAAGGAAATGAGTGAGCTACTCAAGTCCCAATATGACTCGGTTTTTAGGGAGCAGCAAACCAGACTGAGAGTCGAAGACCTAAATGAATTTGTTATGAACAAGACACAGAATTTGGTAGATTCAAACCTATCTGATATTATCCTGATGTCAAATGACCTTGAAAAGGTGATAAATGACATGCCCATGCACTCTGCCCCAGGCCCAGACTCGTGGAACTTTGTTCATCAAGAACTACAAGAAGCCCCTATCATGTGCTTTTAACATCCTATGGAAAGGGAGCATGGACATGGGTCGTCCCACAGCTGTTAAAAACAACAGACATAGCCCCATTCTATAAAGGGGGCAGTAAAGCAATAGCAAAGAACTACAGACCAATAGCGCTAACATCCCATATCATAAAAATCTTTGAAAGCAAGATCGCCACCCATCTAGATACCCATCAGTTACAAAACCCAGGGCAACATGGGTTTAGAGCAGATCGCTCCTGCCTGTCCCAACTACTGGACCACTATGACAAGATCCTGGATGCTAGGAGACAAACAAAATGCAGATGTAGTATACACAGACTTTTCAAAAGCCTTTGACAAGTGTGACTATGGTGTAATAGCACACAAAATGCATGTTAAAGGAATAACAGAGAAAGTTGGTAGATGGATCTATAATTTCTTAACAAATAGAACACAAAGAGTAGTAGTAAGAGTAAAGTCTGAGGCAGCTACAGTGAAAAGTTCAATCCACAAGGCACGGTACTCGCTCTCATCCTGTTCCTCATCCTCATATCTAACATGGACAGGGATGTAAGCCAGAGCACTGTGGCTTCCTTGGCAGATGACACCCGAATTTGCACGAGTGTCCTCCATTGAAGACAGTGCAAAGACTCCAGGCAGACATCAACCAAATCTTTAAACGGGCCACAGAAAACAATATAAATTTCAGTGATGAGATATTTCAATTACTCTGATATGGAAAAATGAGGAAATTAAAACTGTATTGGAGTATAAAACAAATTCCAACTACATAGTAGAACAAAAAACTAATGTAAAAGACCTGGGGGTGATAAGTAAGTTTATTCAGGTATACACAAATACAGTTACATAGAATTATCATATAGCAGCATGTGTAGAGAGCCTAGGATAACCCAAAAAAGTCAGACAGAGTGACTTATTTCCATTGATAATGTTAGAGGATCTCACCTTCAAAGACCACAACATTGTATCAATTGCATCTGCCAGAAAAATGACAGGATGGATGATGAGATCCTTCAAAACTAGGGATGCCAAGCCCATGATGACACTCTTCAGGTAGCTTGTTCCATCTGGGCTGGAATATCGATGCACACTAACAGCATCTTTTAAGGCAGGTGAAATTACTAACCTAGAAAATGTACAGAGAACCTTCGTGGCACACATAACTGCGGTAAAACACCTCAATTACTGGGAACGCTTGAAGTTCCTCAGCCTGTACTCCTTAGAATGCAGGTGGGAGAGATACATGATTATATACACTTAGAAAATTCTAGAGGGATTAGTACCAAACTTGCACACAAAAATCACTCCCTGTGAAAGCAAAAGACTCAACAGATGATGCAACATCCTCCCAATGAAAAGCAGGGGTACCACTAGCATGATAAGAGACAACACAATAAGTGTCAGGGGCCCAAGACTGTTCAACTGCCTCCCAGCATACATAAGGGGGTTGGATTACCAGTAGACCCCCTGGCTGTCTTCAAGAAGGCACTGGATGGCCAACAGTAACAGCCTGGTTGATCAGGCTCTGATCCAACATGTGGCCTGGTCACAGACCGGGCTGCGGCGGCATTGAGCCCCAAAACCCCCTCCAGGTAGCTCAAATTACTTGGATCAGGAGCCCTTTAATATCTTGTCATCTTTCCATGAAGGAAAGTACAGCAGAAACAGTGAAAAACAGAGGTAAATTCAGTTTAAAGGATAATAAATTCAAAATTTGCAAAAATGTTTTATAATTGATCATGGAAGAATATAATTTAGTGCAGTATGCTAATGGAATTCCACCTAAGAAACATGAATTTATTGAAATACATTTTCAATTGGAACAATGATTTTCTACAACTTTATTAATAAAGTAATCTCTATTACAAAATATCTGAAATAAACTATTCAGTAATTGTAAATATATGAAAGCACTAAACCCATTTGGGTTATAAACGTGCCTTGGAAATGGGAGATAATTAAATTTGAACAGCACATCCACTGAAATTAGCAGAGACAAGTAAATACAGGTAATTTACAAAATAATAATTTTTCACCATACAACAAATTTACAACTCGTCAAAGCTCGTTCCTCGCATGTAATTAATTTCTACAAAATCATTCAATATGAATTATGTAGCTTGCACATGTTCTTACATAATGTAGTGACCTACAGTATGTAAGAATGCAGGGCACTACAGTATACAAGAATACTATATACTGTAGTGTCCTACATATAATACAACACAACTATCAATAGAAGCGGAGAGATTCATGAAATATTATGGTCACAGTAATCCAGATCAATGATATGTTAAGTATAGTTACTTTTCTAGGCCATACATGGCGACTCAAAACTCAATCGAAACCATGGCAAGCAAATTCTATAATGGGAGAGCTTATTTTTGTTAACTGAAGAACCAGTTAAATATACAGCACCCACTGTGCCACTTGTTATTGATATTTAATGATAGCAAATTATAGGCATCTGTAGTAAAAAGAAAAATGCATGGTAATGTTATATTAAATTTTTTTATTATTAGTAACACATTGGCCGTTTCCCAACAAGGTAGGGTGGCCTGAAAAAGAAAAACTTTCACTATCATTCACTCCATCACTGTCTTGCCAGAGGTGCATTTACACTACAGTTATAAAACTGTAACATTAACACCCCTCCTTCAGAGTGCAGGCATTGTACTTCCCATCTCCAGGACTCAAGTCCGGCCTGCCAGTTTCCCTGAATCCCTTCATAAATATTATCTTGCTCACACTTCAACAGCGCGTCAAGTCCTAAAAGCCATTTGTCTCCATTTGCTTTTATCTAACACACTAACGTATGCTTGCTGGAAATCCAAGCCCCTCGCACACAAAACCTCCTTTACCCCCTCCCTCCAACCTTTCCTAGGCCAATCTCTACCCAGCCTTCCCTCCACTACAGATTTATACACTAAGTCTTTCTATTTTTTTCCATCCTTTCTACATGTCTGATCCCCCTCAACAACCTCTTCTCAGCCCTATGGATAATAGTTTTGGTAATCCCGCTCCTCCTCCTAATTTCCAAACTACGAATTCTCTGCATTATATTCACACCACACATTGCCCTCAGACATGGCATCTCCACTGCCTCCAGCCTTCTCCTTGTTGCAACATTCACCACCCATGCTTCACACCCATATAAGACCGTTGGTATAACTATACTCTCATTTGTCTCCACAGACTCCTCAGTGCACCACTCACCTTTTTTCCCTCGTCAATTCTATGATTCACCTCATCTTTCATAGACCCATTTGCTGACACGTCCACTCCTAAATATCTGAATACATTCGCCTCCTTCATACTCTCTCCCTCTAACCTGATATCCAATCTTTCATTATATTAAAGATGTTATATTAATTAGTAGAAAAAAGCACCATTACATTTGTGCTCTCACTATTTAATATGGTCATTCTAATAGAAAGTAATTTAATGGTACGGAATAAGTTGTGGTGCACTATACTGAAAGTACAGTAAAAATAATCACAAAACATTTTCAGAACATTAACTTTTCTAACCTAAAAAATATTGTTTGTATCAAAAAATATTCCAGACTCTAATAACATCTGAGCTCTAATACAAAATGCCAACATAATCAAAATAGTGTGTAGAAGGTAGTTCAGTAATAAACAGACTGTTTAACTGTAAAGTATGAGAATAATTATGTTTTTACAGTACATATATACAGTTCATCATTGCTAGAGTTTTTAATTAAAGACTTCAGAAACTAGGAATGTGAAGCATGCAGCGAGCAAGCCTTTTTATTAGACAACATTCTGCCTTTTAATAGGACTTTATTAAGTTGCATAGACTTGACTGATAATGCCCTATTTAGGGCAAAAATATGATAAAAGGTTAGCTCTGCTAAGTGTGTTTCACATTTCTAACTTGTTGGGCAATTGCCATTAACTACACTTTTCTGACACTCATCACTAATTACAACAAAGAACCTTTATACTTTCAGGAATCTCTTGGTAGACAAAAGATACTTTTCCTGAATAACTGAAAATTACATTATAGTTCCAACATACTGTATAGTCAGCATGGAAGCAATATTTTATGTCTGTTGGGTCAAATACAGGACTTGGGGGATATCTATGAATTACAAATACAGTGGACCCTCGACTAACTCGACCAGTTATGTAAGTGTATTTTTGTAAGTGCTTTTGTACATGAATTTTTGGGGGTCTGAAACGGGCTAATCCATTTCACAATATTCCTTATGGGAACAAATTCGGTCGGTAACGGCACCCGAACAGACGTCTGAAATGAAATAATATCGTTAGTCGAGGGTCCACTGTACATTGTGTTCCCAGTGTTTCAAATGAGTCCTTTGTAACCCCGAATCTTTTATCTTAAAGAACATAAGTGTACCACATGCATTCATAAATGCAGATCAATATTAATAAAATAATTATTTTCTCATAATTATGTGTTAATCTTTGTACATATAGAACTGTATAGAACAAAGTTTTAGTGCATATAAAGTATTAAAAATGTATCATGTAAAACCTTTACATTAAATGGGTAATAAATTTATTTTAGTGTGACCATTATGTACTACTGTACATATCAAATACTGTAAGTTTACCTATTTCTGCAGCATTTTTAAGTATATAAACACTAGAGTATTTAAGTGCATAATATGCATGTGACTACATAAATAAGTGGATCAATGACTCCTGTACAACAATTCACCTCCTTTACACAATATGCTGCAGTACTAATACATAAACTAGTGAGCTTCCATGCCAGGTGCATGGTGTAAACTTGGCTCCTGCCACTCTGCTGTGTTGGTTATGACATTTATTTATGATGGTGGGTGTTAGGTTTAGACTTGCTGCATAATTTGTTTTGTTGTTTTCAATGTGACATTTTCATATCACTGCATTTTTACCCCAGCCAGTGTGATTTCCAACAGGGCAGTAAGTGATTAGAGTGGAGTGAAAACTGAGAGGAGGACCGTTACAGTAGTTTACACAGAAGTGATGATGGCAAGAAACCAAGAGTGCTTGGTAAGTGAATCCTGTTACTGATAGTGGCAATGTGGCTTTATTTCCTTAAATCTCTCTCTCAAATGGTGTATCACTGAAATTTTATAAGAGCCCAAAATGCCCCAGCATGATAGTGGTTCTCTTTGTACCTAATAAATCAAAATTGTTATTACACATTGTAACCTTTGCAAAGAAATAAAATCTTTATTCTTTTAGTCTTTAAGTAAAACTTGTGGTACAGCATCTTAAATATTTGTTCAAGCTTTAATTCAAAGACATTCTATTTCTAATTTTAATTCTTGCACAGTGTGTGCAGGGCTGAAAATTAAAGTGGCTACAGTTATTTAAATACATATTATTCTTGTGGCAGTAATACTGAAATTTATAAGCAAATAAAACAGTCTGGGATATGGTGAAAAATCATTAAGCTTATCTGGAAAAACTTTTGCAGTGAATATAATAATAGCATATAATAGCAGATAAGTTAAACACACGGGTAACAGTTAAGTATTATTATTTTGAAATTTGAAGTGTTTAAAATGTTTCAAAATAAAGATACTTAATTGTTGCACATATCAACTTTTGCTACAATTTAATTTTGCATCAAAAGCAAGAGGACAAAAATTCATGCAGCCATACTTCCTTGCATAATGCTTTAATAACATTAATGTTCAAATTCATAAGAATGTAATTTCTGGACAAGCATCTAGTTCAGACATTACATTACTCCTACTGAATATGTATAATCTTTTTATAATGGCAGTCTCCTGTCAATGTTTTAATAACAGACTGTGAGAATAACACCATATTTCCTAGAACATGTATCCATACATAATTATTTTGTTGGATTAATACTGACATTCCATGAAAAGCCTTCATCTAAAATTGAAAAGGATTATACATGTATTGCTGTAATAAGTAGGTCATGAGGAAGATTGTATCATTTTGCTTCCATTTATTATGCAAGTTGAACAGCTATTTGTGATGTGTGTGTTTTTCTGGTTTAAAAATTTGGAAGTGATGGGGTTAGGCTAGACAGTTCATTTCTTGCACAATACAGCACACACACAATTAAATTTATGCATATGGCACTTCAATAATGTCATAATTTCATTAGGGAATAATATTGTTAATTTTTTCAGATATTGTGTTCATCTTTCATTATAAAATGTTAAGTGAGCTCTGCTGTTTTATAAACTATCATAAATATATTTTGAAAGAGTGGATGTGCCTTTTACAATGCTACCATCTTCATCTCCTGGGTTATAAAGTGCCAGCAAAACTATAGTGTACTGAACATAAAATATCAGACACCATTAGCCATCGTACTACGTTTTAATGCAAAAATCTACAGTATTAAGAAAACCTTATGTACAGTTGATCATAGTATAAAATTTTTTGGCATTAAAAAGTTTATGGTGCTTAAAAGTCTGTTAAAATGTATTGCGATAGTCTATGGTGCTAAAAAATCTACAGTTTTAAAAAGGTGTATGGTAGTTAAATTTTAGCAGATAGCCAGCACAGTCTCAGGCCTGACATTTCCAGAAAAGCTACACACAACTTGATTTATTCGTAGGCTCAAAAAGCTATATCTGCAGACCCTTTCATTTTTATTTCCTGCTACAGGCCCTCCACTCCATACAAAAGTAATATCTTTGTAATTTGGTTCATAATTAAAATAACCTGGGTTGAATCCTAGGAAGGGCAAGACATGTGGGCAAGTTTCCAGGTATGTGCTTTTCCTGTTACCTACCTGTAAATAAATACCCAAAAGTTGAACCATTGTTGGTTGCATCTTAGGGAAGAATGATTAATCCGAACGAAGCCTTATTCTTTGTGTTTAAGCTGGATCATTCAAGAGTGTACTGCTCTGTAGAACTGTCAAATCTGATTGTCTGGCTACTGTGTAAGCTGCAAAAATTCAAATTTAACTGATATTAAATTTAATCATTGAGAGAGGGTGGAAATGAGATTATCAGACATAAAAGGACAGAAATGAACATTGAAATGCAATATGAAGGTCCAGTGACCAGTACTGTAGTAAAGTTGGTACAGTTCTTAAATCTGCATTGCAATGTCAGTGATTCCTGTCACTGGTAAATAATACTGTACTATACTGTTGCTAAATTACAAATTTCTATTATACACATGACTTGATTTTTTAATACATTTACAGAATACACACCAACTGTGGTTTCTGCTGCAAGCCTCCACCTGAAGCCTACCTTCATAAATAACTTGAACACTCCATACTAAAATTTTATTATACTGTACAAAGATTTACATGAGGGGTAGCAAGTGAAGAAGACACTGCTTCCATGAATATGATCTACATTTACTCAACAAATACCTAAAGAACTAGCAAATGCTTTCCATTGTAATAAATATAAAACTAACCACATGGGGCATAACAGTGTTAGGTAGTATGTCTTCTCACCTCAAGTGGATGGAGGATCAAGCCTCCATCAGTCTTTGCACTGAATGACCAATGCTGGTTCAGTGTTTTACATAAATAAATATGGGATACACCAATTCCTAGTGCAAGCATAGTATACAGTCCATGAAAGTTTCTCATAAAGTGACAGCAACCAACCAGAGATAATCCAAGACAGGAAATTATTCATGAGATCTGCTCATACTATTCATTCTCCTACTTAGTCTATTAAACATCTGCCAATCCATGAAATATTACTAGTCCATTAATTGTAATACTGGTTTTTATTATGTGCAACTTCAAGATTATTATTCTTAAAGATTTATTTCTTTGTAAAGGTTACAATGTGTAATTACAATTTTGGCTTGCTAAGTACAAAGAAAGCCATTATCATGCCGGGGCATTTCGAGCAGACTAATCCCAGTACACAGTAACTACTTAAAACTAGACAAGATAACAGTACACATTTACTATGTACAGTATAGCACAACATAAACCTCCACCTTGACTACCTCACATTAACTTTTTAATAAAGATTTATTAAAAAGTTAACCACTCATATCTTGCCTAGATTTAAGTAGTTATTATGTGTTAGGATTAGTCTGCCTGAAATGCCCCGGCATGATAGTGGTTTTCTCTGTACTTAACAAACCAAAACTGTAATTACACATTGTAACCTTTACAAAGAAATAATCTTCATTTATTATTCTTATTTTATACCTCAGCTACTATATCATATAAACATGGAAAAACACCATTGTAAAGTAGATACTCATGATGTGCATCTATAGTTTTTTATGTCGCTATCAAAATTTTATTCAAACTATGATCCCTGTGTGAATTTCAGCTGACTAAAATT
Organism: Cherax quadricarinatus; assembly: GCF_038502225.1. Taxonomy (NCBI): domain Eukaryota; kingdom Metazoa; phylum Arthropoda; class Malacostraca; order Decapoda; family Parastacidae; genus Cherax; species Cherax quadricarinatus. The sequence goes on along the minus strand of NC_091345.1, from coordinate 13,815,602 downwards.
AGACACACTTGTGTTCGCTGACGAGACAGGCGTATTTTAGAAAAGTCATCTAGAACTTGCATCACCAAGCAGAAGAAAAGTGAACCTGGATTCAAGGCAGCAAAAAACTGTTTCAGCTTGTTTCTGTGCACTTATTCACATGATTTAAAGTGTAAACTGATGCTTACTTATCATTCCCAGAACCCCTGTCACTTTAAAGGTAAAAAAAAAAAAAATGACTTTGCCTGTTATTTAGGAGCTGACAAGGCAGCATGGATGAATAAGGTCCTATTGTTGAGTGGTTCAAACATTTTTTTGTTCAGTCAAGATGTACATGTTCCAAAAGAGCTTTCATTCAAGGTCTCCTCACTCTTGACAATTTCCATTGCCATCCTCAAGTCTCGCAGTCTAGAGACCTAAATATGAAGAATGATTTAATTACCAGATATAACATCTTTGATACAATCACTGCATCAAAGAGCGACTTAAGAAAAAGGGGGAAGAATGCAGAAACTCCTCACAACAATGAATGACAATGCAGAGTGATTAGAGTGCCCAAGTTCTGGTATAAATGTAACTGTAGATGCAACAGCCAAAGTAAAGGTTGCATGGGATCAAGTGTCCCAAGCAACAATCAGTGCAGGCTGGAGAAAATTATGACCTAGTGCAGTGGACCCTCGACATTCGATACTAATCCGTTCCTGAGAGCTATCGAATGTCGAAAATATCGAAAGTCGAATTAATTTTCCCCATAAGAAATAATGGAAATCAAATTAATCCGTGCAAGACACCCAAAAGTTTGAAAAAAAAAATTTTACCACATGAAATATTAAGTTTAATGCAATAGAATAATTACAATAACAACAATAACAGTAGATTAATAACAATAGAATAATTGACACTTACCTTTAATGAAGATCTGGTGATGATTGATGGGATGGGAGGAGGGGAGTGTGGATGGTGTTAGTGTTTAGAAGGGGAATCCCCTTCCATTAGGACTTGAGGTAGCAAGTCCTTTTCCGGGGTTACTTCCCTTCTTCTTTTAATGCCACTAGGACCAGCTTGAGAGTCACTGGACCTCTGTCACACAACAAATCTGTCCATAGAGCTCTGTACCTCCCGTTCCTTTACGATTTGTCTAAAATGGGCCACAACACTGTCATTGTAATAGTCACCAGCATGGCTTGCAATAGCTGTGTTAGGGTGATTTTCAACCATAAAGGTTTGCAGTTCAATGCACTGTGCACACATTTCCTTAATTTTTGAAGTAGGCACAATGGAGTCCACAACTGGCATAGGCTTCTCAAGGTTAGCCCCAAACCCTTCAAAATCTTTCTTAATTTCCATACTATTCTAACCCTTTTTACCACAGGGTTAGCACTAGAAGCTTTCTTGGGGCCCATGGTGACTTATTTTGCAGAAACAAGCACCAAAAACAGTGATAATATGGAATGTACCGAATGTATCCTTAGATGCGCGCACACTGGCTGGCTTGTAAACACTGGCACACACGGGGCAGTTCAGGCCACACATGGACACGTCTCGTACAAATCGTATCGAATGTCGGGTTTTCCATCGAATGTCGAGGCAAAATTTTTGCGTTAAAATGCATCGAATGTCGGATTTATCGAATGTCGATGCCATCGAATGTTGGGGGTCCACTGTATAGTGAATAATTTCAGTTTTACCGTCAAGAGAGAATCAGTTTCAGAAAGTTGTATATCTGGCAAGGAGTGCCAGGTAAGGGCTTCGAAGACGTGCAGGCAGAAGATATGAATGAAATCTTAGCAATGACGATGAAAAAGTTGCAGAGGAAATGTTGGAGAAATTCAAATTCCCAGATAGGATGAGAAAGAACCTGAACCCAAACAGGTGACACTCCAAGACACATGCAAAATGCTGCATGGTGCTACTAAAACTGCTAATTTTTTTTATTGGAAAGGACTAACAAGAAGCAGCTGATGATGTCTTATCAGCTTTATAAAATGTTGCAGGGTAAAAAAAAAAAAATGCATTATAGAATACCAGCAGATTCCAGTAAGTAATAATTGCTGCCCACAGCCATCCACCTTGGCCCAGTATGACCACAGAAACCTTTTCCTACTGTCAACATCATGCATCAACCACCAAAATTTAAGTTACAAGAAATTGTTTTATGAAACCTTATTATATACACATACTCTTCTTTGATTGTCTAAACCTCATTACATCCAACTAGGCCTAATATTGTTGTTATAATGAAAAAGTGCTAAACCCACCAGGCCAACTAGGCCTAGATCAACAAGAAATGCCATCAACAATGTATCAAAAACTGTTTTCTGATTAAATAAGACATTTAAAAAAATTGATTTTTTTTTTTTAAGAAGCAAAGAACATAACTATTCTTCCCATATGCTCTTCACTTTACATATAGCAATTTTTATATATAGTGCTGATTTCAGGAACATAACTCACATATGTGAGAGTTTATGGTGCATAACTACAGTAGGAATAAGTCACAATACTGTGGCTGGAACAATTTACAAACAACCCACATTTTACAGAAGAAACTGTAAACAGTATGTTAGTCCATCTTGGACCAAAATGGACTGAAATATCATCTTAAGTGCCCTTACTGAAGTGTGGGATATTAGTGAATATAGCTACAGTATTAGACATCTACACCATATAAGAAATTTTTAGCCTTAATGGATGGCTAGATAATTGTGTTTTTTTTTTTAAACACAGGTTAACAGCAAGCTGTTATTTATTATATACATTATTCTGAAGTCACCACTTCACATATCTGGCAAGTTTTAGATTTCGATGCTTTAAATTACTAATAACTGTATTTCTTTTTCTTATTTAGTGTGGAAAGGAGAGGTTTGAGGCCCCAAGTGACTATATTAATGAAATTACTGCACGAAAATAGAAGTTGAACCACACGACATATAACTAGCGAAAAGATATTTTTGCATTAATTTTTTTTTTTTACTTGCCGTATACATCTAGGATTTCAGATTGGTGAAAATTTGCATGTGATATTTGAAACTTTTGCATTATAAAACTTGAAGTAGTATTAAAATACATAAAGAATTAAAATGATATTTAATATAATGCTTATCCTATAGTGTACAATAGTTTACTTGATATACACTATAATAAATATGCAAATTCTACTAGCCCTGAGTAAAGCAACCTACCAGTAGATATAATGAATATACAGTATATATATATGTTTATATGCATGTATGTATACATACACACCAGACAAAGAAATCCACACCCAACTTGCTCTAAATTCCTCTCAACTCGAGATGCCATATGATGGGAAATTTACATGTGCTGAGCAAGACGGGTTGGTAGTGAAGTGTTTACTATGAAGTATACAGAGCTTATTCACTAAGTCCCAGCCAATTTAAATTGCTTAATTAACAGAGCCCCTTTGCTGATCTCTTTGACAAGAGACTCTTGAACACTGAATGTGCTTCATAGTAATGTGTATGTACCAAAATTCATAAACTGCATAACAATCTTATTACTATTAGTACTCATCAATATTTTTTTTTATATTTTATTAGTGTTAACTTGTTTCACTAATAAAATATTGAGGACCAGTTCCTGGACTCATTATGTGCCTCACTGATATTTTGCAGCTATCAGGATAGGTATGGGGAGCATAATAAAGTTATCAGACTACCTGTCCAATACAAAACTGAAACAAAGCTATCCCCATCACCCTGAAAAGTGAGATATGGCAGAGATATACAAAATTTTTATTTAAACTGTGCACATAAAATCATGGAGCCGCAAACATTTTCATCAACAGCAGCATATAACAATGCTTAGCAACATATTTCAATTAAATGTAGTCAAGGCATAGTGATGCTACATAATTTGACAAAGTCTTTGACTTCCCTTTTGTTCTTTTGCTGGGTGTCCAGATGGGTGTGGAAGTGGCCAGTGGAAGTTACTACCTGGGACTGTTGGAAAGTGAGCTGGGTATGGCCATCCATGCCCGCTCATATCATGTTGGTAGGCATGGGAAGTGGATAAGGATGACAAGTATGGAGGTCCCTTACTGTAACCTATACATGGTTGGTAATGATGTTTGTGGGGATGAGAATGGTGGTGGTGGTTCTGGAAACGCTCCCTACGTAAGTTGTCAAGGTGAGTCCTCAGAACTTCTGGATCCCAAGGATTTGGCTGTGGCATCTTGTAAACCTGTAAGTAGATAATTTTAGGCACATTACACAATTTTAAAGGAGTGCAATCATCTTGCAGAGTAACTTGTGTAAATTACCCAGGATAAACCAAAAAATCAAACTGATTTATTTTTAATGGGATTTCTGTAGACAGACTTATTTTTAGAACCAAATAAGGATGTTATAATATGAAACTCTAGAAAAATTACACAGTAGTCACCCCATATCTGCAGATGGTACGTTCCAAGACCTGCTGCAGATGCCCAAAACCGCAGATAGTAACCAACCCTATGTATAAGTTCTTTGTTTACATTCATATAAATCAAATCAAAATCAAAACCTTATTTCTTTGCTAAGGTTACAATGTGTGTTTACATTTCATAATTTGATTGGTACAAAGAAAGCCACTATCGTGCCAAGGCATTTAAGGCAGACTTAACCTAATACTTAAAGACTACTTAAGTCTAGACAGGTGAAGAGTGGTAGATTACAAACATTCAATATTTTACTCTATTATTAATATGAGGTAGTACAATTTCTAATACAAACATACATTTTTAAGTTTGTAATAATGGTTCAGTGCTTTCCCAAGGAAAGCACTAAACCTGCAAAGGTCATACTGCACCTGAGGAATAAGAGGTAATTAGGTTTGATATGAGGAAGAGGAATGCAGCTCGAATTTCTTGGGGCTCTGGTGGTTAACGCTCTCGCTTCACATGGCGAGGGTCTGGGTTCGATTCCCAGCCAGAGTAAAAACATTGGACGTGTTTCTTTCCACCTGTTGTCTATGTTCCCCATCAGTAAAATGGGTACCTGGGTGTTAGTCGACTGGTGTGGGTCACATCCTGGGACACTGACCTAACTTGCCCAAAATGCAGAGCATAACAAGGGACTTTCTATATAGTAGTATGTCATTGTTGTCAGCTAGGACTGTACACCTTGTACATGTACTTGAAAAAAAAAAAAATCTTTATTTACTACAACAAGTCTGCCGTCTCCCACCGAGGCAGGGTGACCCAAAAAAAGAAAGAAAATCCCCAAAAAGAAAATACTTTAATCATCATTCAACACTTTCACCTCACTCACACATAATCACTGTTTTTGCAGAGGTGCTCAGAACACAACAGTTTAGAAGCATATATGTATAAAGATACACAACATATCCCTCCAAACAGATAATATCCCGAAACCCCTCCTTTAGAGTGCAGGCACTGTACTTCCCATTTCCAGGACTCAAGTCCGGCTATATAAAAATAACCAGTTTCCCTGAATCAGTTCACTAAATATTACCCTGCTCACACTCCAACAGATCGTCAGGTCCCAAATACCATTCGTCTCCATTTACTCCTATCGAACACGCTCATGCACGCCTACTGGAAGTCCAAGCCCCTTGCCAATAAAACCTCCCTTACCCCTTCCTTCCAACCTTTTCGAGGATGACCCCTACCCCGTCTTCCTTCTCCTACCGATTTAAATGCTCTCCATGTCATTCTACTTTGATCCATTCTCTCTAAATGACCAAACCACCTCAACAACCCCTCTTCAGCCCTCTCACTAATACTTTTATTAACTCCACACCTTCTCCTAATTTCCACACTCCGAATTTTCTGCATAATATTTACACCACACATTGCCCTTAGACAGGACATCTCCATTGCCTCCAACCATCTCCTCGCTGCTGCATTCACAACCCAAGCTTTACACCCAGGGCCGGATTAAGAAGTCTCCGGGCCCTAGGCTATTCAGATTGGCGGGGCCCCTTTGAGTTATGGGTAAGCGAAGCGACCCCTTCCAGCTTGGGGGTGGGGGGTGGGGGGTGGGGTCGGTGTGAGCCTGTTTAAGGTCTAATTAAATACATTCTGGCTATTTAGATTAAATTTAATGGGGAAAGTACATCAAGACAACCAAAACCATATACCAACAGCCATTATAACTATCTTGTTAAATCATGCATTTTAAAGAGAATAAACTCAAGACAGCATAGTATTACTAGATTAGGCTATTAAAGTAGTGACATCATGTACCTATTATATTCAGCATAACCACTACAGCACTATTATTCCCTTTATAAATCACTGACCATTATTGTTATCATTGCATCATGCATAAGACTATCAAATCATATAAACTCAAGAAAGTAAAGAATTGTTTATATTCACAGGCACTTCTTAAATAAACTTTTTTCTGGATTTCATGTTGTCAAAATCATCAATTATATTCTGAAAATCAATATTTCTTGTTAGATCAGACTCAATGTCAATAAGGCTAGGTTACACAATTTGTCTTGGCTCATTGTTGAACGGAGCTGGTTTTTCACTCTTTTCAAAGCAGAAAATGAACGTTCTCCTTCACAGTTACTAGCTGGAAGTGTTAGGTAAAGGCGATACACTATGTCAACATTAGGGAAGGTTTCTGAGATACCTGCATTTCTTAAATGTTTCAAAGCAGCTGAGGGAGCACATTTTTCAGGTGGAGCTTTAATCTGATTCATATACCCAGAAAAATGAACTATTTCTTCAACAAATGTGTCCTGAACATCTGCTGAAAGGTGTTGTTGCAACTTTAATGCAGCTTCTCTCAATTTTGCATCTGGCATAGTAGTAATTTTGAACAGAAATCCAAACTTGTCACTGAGATTCTGGTAGATTTCTTTTCTTTTCTGTAATCAGTGAATCCAGAATGACGAAGTATGTAGCTGTCTTACATTTCTGCCTTGGTAGCAACACAATTTCATTGTCTGGCTCTTCAAAATTGCGTTTCCTCTTCCTTGACCGCTGATGATCAGCCCAGTAACTGTAGTCTTTCACCAGCAGTTTAGCTTTCTCTTCAAACATTTCAAAAGCTTCATCATTGCGAAGTGAGCTTACAAATTCCACTAAGCCTGCATAGAGGTTAGCACAAGTAGCCATTTCAACTTCAATTTTCTGAAGTGTCTTGTTCGTGGCATTTAACCTTTCCAGTATACAGTCCCAAAGCACACAGAGTAAGGCCAATTCAAAATCTTCCAATTTTGATGCTAAGCTGGCTGCTTCGCTTCTTGTAGTTGCTGTCTGGTCTTCATCCTCTGGTATTTGGATCAAAGCAGAACGTATTTCAGCAAAGCTGTCTTTCAAAGCATGTGTTGCATCATGCTGCGCTGACCACCTTGTTGTTGATAATGATTTGATGACATCTCCATGAATGGTTGACTTGAGTATACTCCACCGATGCATTGAAGCAGAGAAAAAATTAAAGAGTGCTTGTAAAAGTCCAAAAAATGAAACTGCAGCGACACAACACTCAGCAGCACATGACCCAACAAGATTAAGAGAATGTGCTGAGCAGGGCACATATTCAGAAAGTGGGTTGATTTGCTTGATACGGGCTTGCAATCCATTATATTTACCCGACATGTTACTTGCATTGTCGTAGCTCTGGCCACGGCAATCCATAATAGAGAGATCATGTTCAAGCAGAGTATCCAGTACTACATTAATCATTGTTTCTCCATCATGGCCTGAAAGAGGAATGAATTTTATAAAGTGCTCTACAGGCTTACCACTGGAGTTGACAAAGCGAACAATGAATGTCAATTGATCTGTATGTGAAATATCTGGTGTTGAATCTACACTTTTTTTTTTTTTTTTTTCAACAAGTCGGTTGTCTCCCACCGAGGCAGGGTGACCCAAAAAAGAAAGAAAATCCCCAAAAACAAAATACTTTCATCATCATTCAACACTTTCACCACACTCACACATTATCACTGCTTTTGCAGAGGTGCTCAGAATACAACAGTTTAGAAGCATATACGTATAAAGATACACAACATATCCTCCTCCAAACTGCCAAGTATTTTGCAGTTTTCACAGCTGCTATGATGTTATTGAGGACCTTCTTAGTCATCAGTTCAATAAATTCATTGCATATAGTAGATGACATGTAAGATACAGTGCCTCTTCCTGCATTCCCAAGGTGTGACACATGATTTGCTAAGAATGGATCAAATTGTGCTAACAGTTCTATGATCCCTAGGAAATTGCCATTGTTTTCCGAACCAAAAACCTCATTTTCTCCACGGAAAGCAAGTCCTCTTAGAGCTAAGAATTTTACAACAGCAACAACTCTTTCTAGAACTTTTCTCCAATAAGTGTGCTCTTTTTCAGTTTGATTTTCCAAATGAGAATCCAATAAGCCTCTTTTCTGTGCACGAAATACACTGGCTAAAATGCAGCTCCTGTGAGTGGTGCTGTTTTCATGTTCCTTGAAACGCTTGGAATTTTCCCTGTGTGAAGGTATTTTCTTTGGTAGAAAATAGCTTGCATGCTGAACAGTACACTTTTCCTGAGCTTTCAGAGTATACCATCCATGATCTTTTCACAGTTTCTGAATTTGCAAGCTTCCTATAAAACATAGATGACTTTAAACAACGACGACTTCCATCATCATAAATCCTTGCTGATTTCCTAAAGTCAATGTTCAGAGTTTGACTGAAGTTTTCTGCAATGAAAGCATTACGTAGAGAATCTGGGATTACATTTGGCCATGAGGCAGGATCTTTTAAGACAAATCCTGTGGATGAAATGTCTGTTGAGACATTGAGAGGAGACACAAAAGAAGTAGATGCTGGCTGAGAAATAATGGAGGGAGGGCTTCCTGTATGATCTGACGTATCTGCAGATTCAACTGTACTGGTAACATCAGAAACTGTTTTCGTGAGCATGTCTGTGATCTTTCTGCAGCTTCCTACATCTTTCTTTTTCTGTTCTTCTTCTTGAATTTTCTTCTTTCTTTTCTGTGACCCACTCGCATAAGAACGTCCAACATCACGTTCACGAGATGCCATAATGAGGATGTATCACTGTCTGTAATCATGCAAATACAAATTTTTCATTATCAATTATTATTAATTTTTTAATTATTATTAAATTTTTTTTCTGGGGGGATATGGCCCTTGTAGCCCCCTTTCCTCTGGCTGCACATCTAAAAATTCAAAACGTTACCAGAAAGGAGTCATATACAGAACTTTTACCATAGATTAGGTTAGTGATTTGGGCTACAAATATTTTACTAATTCATCCTAATTGATCTCCAATTTACTTAAACAGAAATCATACTGAGTCCAAGAACAATGCACAATGGTATTTATATTACCATTTTCATAACTAAACTAATCATTATGTTTTGCATGATATATGGCCTACCACCATAGATAAGGACATGAGAATTAAAGAATGCAGGGACAATTTTCAGTTTCACCCAACCAACGATTTTCTGATGTGGCTTAAGTGTTTCTGGGGAAATATGTAGTAAATTAATTGATGTTCTACATCACTTCCGTCGCAACTTGAAAACTAAGCATTTGCGACGGAAGTGATGTAGAACATCAATCAATTGAGATCTGTTATTGAAATGATAAAGACTTAAAGACAGGACAAAGTGCTTTTAAAACCTACAAACGGAAGTCAGTTTGCGTTTTTAGGTTTTTCTTTATAGTATTTTTACCAAAAATGCGTCTTTACTGGTCCATGCGTCTTTACTGGTCAAGTAACCCTATCAGGTACCTCCCTTAACATTTAGAGGCGAAAACAAACATTTATCCATACACATCAATGTCTATCAACAACACTTCAGTTAATTTGTCACAGTACAAGTCTAGATAACGTGTAATTACTACAGAAAATTGGAGAGGAATCTCCCATACTCACCCATTAGTGGGAAAACACAGCTGTTCTGATGTAAACAAAGGCATGTTGAGTGTTGCCATCTATGGTTAGGTTTATTTATTTTTATTTGATTTTATTTCATTATTTATTTTTGTTTTGATTAATTTTTAAAAATCAATTTTACTCTCCAAACACTTGAACTTTTTAGGTAGGGACCCCTTTGCACTTGCACCATGTGCGCAGTCTTGGATGAGCCCCTGAACCCCTTGGACCGCGGGGCCCCCAAATGCGCGGGGCCCTAGGCAAATGCCTCGTTTGCCTATGCGGTAATCCGGCCCTGATCACACCCATATAATAATAATAAAGATATTATTATTATCATTATTATCAAAAGCAATTAACCAGTATGAAGAAAAAGGCACAATATAGTGACTGGAACAAGACACAAATAACCTGCACATAGGAGAAAGAAACTTATGACGTTTCAGTCTGACTTGGACCATTAACTACTCACACTGTGTCATAAATGTCTTTCTCCTACGTGAAGGATATTTGTGAATTAGCTAGTATCCTGGCACCCCCTTCCTTTTAAAGGCTGAAACTAAACAATTGAAACAATAGCTTTCTTAGTTTCATTAACAGCCAAGATTTTTTTTGATATTACTGAAGTTAACTAAACACTTCTGTTATACTGACGTTGGGTTAAGCCTCAGTCGAGGCTTTACCCAATGGACCAGCTGCCACTGAACATATGTACTGTACACAAAACTAGACAAATACATGAACAACCCACACCCAGAAGGCTGAAATTTATGGTGACATTTAGGTCTCACGTGGATCATTAGCAACACTTTAAATACCATTTTCTCTGCAGTAATATCTAACCTTATTTCTCAAGTTGTCCATGAGAGTAAGCAGGGCAGGGCTGCCACGGGCATCTCGGAAGTCCAGAGGCTCACGTCCATCCTGTTAAGAGCAAGATTGGTGAGAGGTGGCAAGAAAATACTGGTGGGGATAGAATGTTTGAAGAAACCAAATACTGATAGAGACAGATTACTGGACAAATAGATTAAGAGAAAAGAATGTTGGAAGATCACAACAGCATAATACTGTAGAATTATATTTTACTCTTGCACTTTCTCCTACCCCCACTATCTCCTACCACTGTACAACCCTCACTCCTACACTTCACACATTTCTACTTGCCCACATTCCTCCCTGCAGTACTGTATAACCCTTTTGGGTATAGTGCTGACTTTGATAACAGCATAGAAAATCCTCAGCAAACACTTTTACCTACATGTGTATTTTAATATACTACTACAGATGCATTTCTATATATCCTTATCAATAAACAGGGGAAGAATTAGTAATGTACTTTGCAAATAAAATTTACGAACCATATCAAGCGTGTGTTCAGAAGAGCCCAAGTCAAGTAGAGCAGCAACAATGGCACCACCGTCAGGCAGGCCAGAAGCATAGTGCAGGGGTGTTCTTCTCCACTGATCCCTCACATCATCTGGACAAAACCTGTACCACAAAAGAAAACTGAAAAAATAACCAGAGAATGTGGGTACAGTTGTTATACGGTATTAAAGCTATGTTCCTCATTTTCATATTCAGATAAGCAGTACCAGTGCACAGAACATTTCACCTATAGAGTGAAACTATTTCTAGCAGAGCTATGATCAGAATCCAGAAGAATGCTCTTATTCTATTTAATGTGCAGTGGCTTAGTAAGACCACTGCACATTTCACTTTTAATTTTCATAGGCTAATGTGTAATGCATCAATCAATCCAAGTGACTTGAGAGTTTGTTTACAACTCACAACACATTAACCCATTGAAGATATACAGTGTGACAGTTTATTATAGAATTACATATTATGCTGAAATGTAGACTGAGGTTCTGAATTCTATTCCTATCTGCCCTCTTGGTTCTTTTGATGTGGGAGATATGCATAAGAGAGATCCTTCAAGAAAGGTGCCTTGATGCCAGTGAAAGGCTCATGATCATGAGAATTGGAATTACCTTGCATTTCCTTGGTTTGAATCTGATTACCTTCCACTCTCCTAGGCACTATATGACCCTTATGGGTTTAGTGCTTCTCATTAAGTATAATAATAATAACGAGACAGGAAAGAGGGACAGAGTCATACAGAATATGCAACTTTGTATCATACTCTCTTCATGGATTCATGTGCAGTAAAGTGAATGCATTTCCTTTGTATCAACCTGCCTTGACAGGAAATGGTTAGAAAAAAAAAACCTTGCCTTGTCGGAAAAGTTTCCTGCCTGGTCCTTCTCCACACCCATTATTATTAGCGCCTCTACAAACCTTTGTGTCACGTGGTTATTGTGAGCTGCAGGTCGGTCTTGAGGAGCTCTTAGGATAAGGTTAACTATCTGTTCCCGCCCATGAAGTACTGCCCAGTGAAGGAGTGGCATCCCGTCTCCCTAGAGATAAAGCACTTTATGAATGGTGTGTAATAATAATGACTGCAAAAAAAAAGTGTGTGCTTTTACTGCATATACATTACATTTTTAATTGCATATTAAAATTGAATTTTACCCCAAACATGCTAAGAGGCCTGGGCAATAATAGTAATTACTGTAATTTTTAAAGATTCTGAAAAAGTTTGATATAGAGCACTGTATGTCAATTACATTTGTTATTACATTTGTTATATGTTTATGCTAAGCATTGATAATGATGCTGAGAACCAGAGTATGCAAATTATTTACTGATGTAACTGAAAATATACCTTAAACACGAGTGAACTCGAACCAAAAAAAAAAAATGAGATTAAGTATTAACAAAAAGGATTAGAAGAGTAGTAGTTTCACTATAAAAGGAAAGGGCCCAAGTTGGAATATAAAAAATTAGATAAATTTGTTGGATATATTGCACCTGGCAAAGCATATGGAAGAGCTAAGGAAAAACAGGTAAGATGGAAAGTATGGTATGACTGCCAAAGAAGAGAATAAGTTTAGACAGGCAAGGGAATGTTTGCATGGTAGCACACATGAGCAATACAGTATAATATGTACTTCGATAACTGAAAGAAATTATTTGTTGCATTTTGGGATTTAGAAAATGTGAAGGAAATAGATGATAAGCTGCTGAAAGATGAACAGGCATACCTTGCTAATGCGATGGGTCAGGTTCCAGACCACCGCTGTAAAGTGAATATCTCCTTAGGCGAATCACAGCCCTTTTTTTTTTTTTCACTTACCAGTGCATATAAAAGCATAAGAACATGTTTACACCATCATTTACCAAGTGAGCAATAGCACTAGGCCTAAAAAATGATGGAAGAGTAAAAATAATAACAAAATGCTGCAGTAATACATGGTAAAACTCCCGTATCCACTGATTCAATATTCGCGATTTCAGTTATCCACTGTTTAATGTGGCCCAAAAATACCTCTTAATTTTGGATAATAATGGCCACAAAGCACAAAAGTAGTCAAGCTGGCAGTTCTTCAAAGCCTAAGAGAAGCCGTGAAGTGCTTCCCATCAGTGAAAGAGTGATAATTCTCCACTTACTGTGCATAATTTATCAATTAAACTTTATAATAAGTATGTATAGGACTTATATACGGTAGGGTTCCACTTACTCGGCAGGTTAGGTTCCAGGCTACTGCCGGAAAGTGGACATCGCCGGAAAGCAGAACGCCAATTTCTTCCACTTATAAATGCATATAAATGCCAGATAACAAGTTTACACTAACATTTATTAAATTAGCAATAGAACTAGGCATTAAAAACAAAACTAAAATACACACACAGTACACTCATTACTTACCTTAAAATATTTGTAGTCTTAATGTAGGATGAGAGGCGAGTAGTATTTACTGTAAGAAGTCAAGTGTGGGAAGTATGGTAGCCAGCTAGGCCACCCCACCTACACGTAATATACTATGACATTTAAAGCACCCTAGAGCGATAAAATGCATATACAGTACATTCATTACTTACCTTAAAATATTTGTAGTCTTAATGTAGGGCAAGAGATGAGTAAACGAGGTAAAGTGAATAAACGAGATAAAGAGAACAAGTAAATGAGAGAGGAGAAAGACACGGAGTTATGTACACAAGCAGATGAACACGTCTGGTTTTGGTTCATACACTTAACATCTCGGAGGCATTAATGTTAATTTATTCTACTGTAGGGTGTATTTATCATGTTTATATGTTACAAAGCGTGTTTATTATATAATTTTGATAAAAATATCATAGATGGATTAATGAAAATGTTTATATTAACGTAATATTTAATGCATCTCAGTGATTATTATTGCATATTATTATTATTTCCTAGGTAGTAGGTTGGCAGACAGCAACCGCCCAGGGAGGTACTACCGTCCTGCCGAGTGAGTGTAAAAGGGAAACCTGTAATTGTTTTACATGATGGTAGGATTGGTGGTGTCTTTTTTCAGTCTCATAAACATGCAAGATTTCAGGTACGTCTTGCTACTTTTTCTTACACTTAGGTCACACTACACATACATGTACAAGCATATATATATAGTATATACACACACCCCTCTGGGTTTTCTTCTATTTTCTTACTAGTTCTTGTTCTTGTTTATTTCCTGTTATCTCCATGGGGAAGTGGATCAGAATTCTTTCTCCATAAGCCATGCGTGTTTTAAGAGGCGACTAAAATGTCAGGAGCAAGGGGCTAGTAACCCCTTCTCCTGTACTAAATGTAAAAGGAGAAACTTTCATTTTTCCTTTTGGACCACCCCGCCTCAGTGGGATACCTGGAGTTTACCTGGAGAGAGTTCCGGGGGTCAACGCCCCCGCGGCCCGGTCTGTGACCAGGCCTCCTGGTGGATCAGAGCCTGATCAACCAGGCTGTTGCTGCTGGCTGCACGCAAACCAACGTACGAGCCACAGCCCGGCTGGTCAGGAACCGACTTTAGGTGCTTCCCCAGTGCCAGCTTGAAGACTGCCAGGGGTCTGTTGGTAATCCCCCTTATGTATGCTGGGAGGCAGTTGAACAGTCTCGGGCCCCTGACACTTATTGTATGGTCTCTTAACGTGCTAGTGACACCCCTGCTTTTCATTGGGGGGATGTTGCATCGTCTGCCAAGTCTTTTGCTTTTGTAGTGAGTGATTTTCGTGTGCAAGTTCGGTACTAGTCCCTCTAGGATTTTCCAGGTGTATATAATCATGTATCTCTCCCGCCTGCAATCCAGGGAATACGGGTTTAGGAACCTCAAGCGCTCCCAGTAATTGAGGTGTTTTATCTCCATTATGAGTGCCGTGAAGGTTCTCTGTACATTTTCTAGGTCAGCAATTTCACCTGCCTTGAAAGGTGCTGTTAGTGTGCAGCAATATTCCAGCCTAGATAGAACAAGTGACCTGAAGAGTGTCATCATGGGCTTGGCCTCCCTAGTTTTGAAGGTTCTCATTATCCATCCTGTCATTTTTCTAGCAGATGCGATTGATACAATGTTATGGTCCTTGAAGGTGAGATCCTCCGACATGATCACTCCCAGGCCTTTGACATTGGTGTTTCGCTCTATTTTGTGGCCAGAATTTGTTTT
Organism: Cherax quadricarinatus; assembly: GCF_038502225.1. Taxonomy (NCBI): domain Eukaryota; kingdom Metazoa; phylum Arthropoda; class Malacostraca; order Decapoda; family Parastacidae; genus Cherax; species Cherax quadricarinatus. Next base: position 13,800,236 of record NC_091345.1, on the reverse strand, counting down.
GTACTCTGATGAAGATTTAATTTCCTCGTGTTTACCATATCTGAGTAATTGAAATTTCTCATCGTTGAACTTCATATTGTTTTCTTCAGCCCACTGAAAGATTTGGTTGATGTCCGCCTGGAGCCTTGCAGTGTCTGCAATGGAAGACACTGTCATGCAGATTCGAGTGTCATCTGCAAAGGAAGACACGGTGCTGTGGCTGACATCCTTGTCTATGTCGGATATGAGGATGAGGAACAAGATGGGAGCGAGTACTGTGCCTTGTGGAACAGAGCTTTTCACCGTAGCTGCCTCGGACTTTACTCTGTTGACGACTACTCTCTGTGTTCTGTTAGCGAGGAAATCATAGATCCATCGACCGACTTTTCCTGTTATTCCTTTAGCATGCATTTTGTGCGCTATTACGCCATGGTCACACTTGTCGAAGGCTTTTGCAAAGTCTGTATATATTACATCTGCATTCTTTTTGTCTTCTAGTGCATTTAGGACCTTGTCGTAGTGATCCAACAGTTGAGACAGACAGGAGCAACCTGTTTCTAAACCCATGTTGCCCTGGGTTGTGTAACTGATGGGTTTCTAGATGGGTGGTGATCTTGCTTCTTAGGACCCTTTCAAAGATTTTTATGATATGGGATGTTAGTGCTATTGGTCTGTAGTTCTTTGCTGTTGCTTTACTGCCCCCTCTGTGGAGTGGGGCTATGTCTCTTGTTTTTAGTAACTGTGGGACGACCCCCGTGTCCATGCTCCCTCTCCATAGGATGGAAAAGGCTCGTGATAGGGGCTTCTTGCAGTTCTTGATGAACACGGAGTTCCATGAGTCTGGCCATGGGGCAGAGTGCATGGGCATGTCATTTATTGCCTGTTCGAAGTCATTTGGCGTCAGGATAACATCGGATAGGCTTGTGTTAACCAAATTTTGTGGCTCTCTCATAAAAAATTCATTTTGATCTTCGACTCTCAGTCTGGTTAGCGGCTTGCCAAAAACTGAGTCATATTGGGACTTGAGTAGCTCACTCATTTCCTTGCTGTCATCTGTGTAGGACCCATCTTGTTTAAGTAGGGGCCCAATACTGGATGTTGTTCTCTTGTTTGCTATTTCCTGTGGTATTTCTAGTTTGCAATATTGGTTTTATCTTATCTTTGACTACACTTGTTTCCCCACTACGGCTCCTGTCCCCTATGAGGTCATTTATATGTATTCCTTCCTGCGTATAATTCCCGACTACCTGGACAAAATCTCCAGCTTCACCATTACTGTCTCCCGATGTGTTGAAAGAAAGAAAGATTATTATTATTTACATTATTCATATGGCATCCTCAAGACTAATAAGACACTCCTAGTAATTTTAATGTATACCTGAACACCAGCACAGTGTGTAAGTTTATTTAGGTACAGATACACATAAGTATAATTATCAGAGTACAGCCTCTCCTCACTTAGCGACGTACTCGCTTACTGATGCCTCGGCCTTATGACGGGCTCTCTGACCAGTATTTATACCTAAATAATGCATATTAGAGGTGATTTTCTCGATTCTGTTTATTTCAATATACAGTACACTACTGTATAAACATTTAAAAATATACTAGAAATGTTATAAATGATGCAAAGGTGACATTAAAACAATATCAAAGATGGTTTTTAACTACCTCTATTTAATCACAACAGTTACCTAACTTTAATATCAGTATGCTCCATAACCTGTGTCAATATAGAGTATGAATTAGTATCAGTCTGCCCGAAATGCCTAGGCATGCCAGTGGCCTTCTTTGTAATTCATATTTTATAATTTGTAAACCACAAACTGTAATTAATATTCTATTATATGTAAACCCCACATTGTAATCTTTGCAATTGAAATGTTTATTTCTCCGTAATTATAGTATACTCCTCACTTAGTGACAAATTCGTTTAATGACGTGGCCTTAGGAATGGAACTCCTTCGTTAATTGAAATAACTTTAAAACATTTGAAATTCTAGAAAGTTTCCAAACATACTGAAGAGACGCAGAGCTCACAGAAAATGTAAACAAACTGGGTGGGGCTCAGTGACCATATTAGAAAGTCAGGCGAGGGGAGCCGTATAACAACTTTTGGTCATAATTTGAAATGTCCGTATTAGTGTTCTGCTAATATGGACCCTACTGTATAGGGTTTGCTACTATCCATGGTTTTGGTATCCACCCCCGTGGATATGGGGGTCCTACTGTATTGCTAACCTTAAAATATTTTTGCTTCGCTAATATGGCATTTTAGTGCTGTATTAGCAAAGCGCTTTAAAGCAAAGCGCCTCAAAGCAAGAGACGCCTGTATGAAGTTTTCTGAGTGAGGTCATGATTTATAGGTAAGAAGAATAATAGTTTCCAATGAGATTTTGATGTTGCCATGACACTTTTGTTTTTTAAACAAATTTGCAAGATAAGTGAATGTAATGTGTTTGGGAGAGTTGTAGTCCTAAGATAAACCAAATGAGTTATCACAACTGTTATTTACAAATGACACACTGCTACTGAGTAATTAGAAAAGAAAATATAGAGATTGGTAGAAGAGTCAAAAAGACTATAAATGACGGAAGTTGAAAGTGAATGTAGAAAGCAGAAAGGTAATGTGAATAAGGAAATTAAAGATTACATGTTACAGCTGCAGGAAAGAATGGGGAGAAAGTGTAGGTGAATATTTACAAATTTCCAATGATATGTATCAGTCATTAAGTCTATGAAAGAGAAGCTAAATCACAGAATTAATGCAGGAAAGAAATTTACAGGAGTGCTGAACTATCTGTGGAAAGGTGTTTCAAAGGATATAAAAGAAAAGGGGGACTACAGCATTATAGTGGTGTTCACATTTATGATGGCATGAAGTATGGTCCTGAAATGTGGTGACAAGGAGAAGGTTGATGGCAGTGGAAAGATCTTGTCTGGCATCACTGAGTTTAGTGCTAAATTTGATTATATTATTATTATTATTATTGTCTGTGATCAATTAAACTTGTGCTTCCCCTTCCTTTAATAAGTGTTACAATTTTATGGAAAGCTCAAAGTATGCACATTCTTTTGAACTACCTTAAACCAAGACTAAACTTAATACTATAAAACAGAAGTACAGTACACAGATGTGAAGCCACTTATGACTATAGATAAAGCAAAAGGTAATGGCAAGATGAAAATGAATGAAACACACAGAGGTACACAGCAGGTCAGAGAGAGTGATGATGCAGAAAAGATTTGCAACATGGTACCCAGATTTTTTCATATGTATTAGCTAAAAATTCACTAAATAAATCACAGTGCAACTATATCCTGTTTTACAACTAAATGCAACTTTTATGCTTTATATTCAAGTTCCTCTACTCACAAATATTTTACATTCTCTCTAATATCTCTCCTGTTTATGTTTTCAACTCCCTTTTTATTGTCTCCTCCCTTTCTTTAACTCACCTCAAGCCTACCCTGCCAAAGTAGGTCCACTAAATAAAAGATGTCACTCTCAAAGTAGAGCAGCTGCTGGGCTCTCGCTGTCTCGCCATCTTTCACTGCTTGGAACATCTGCTGCAGCACACCCTGTACAACAAGTGAGATTTGTAAAGGCTGTGTCTACCAAATTTGAAGATCTGTAAACTTCATGATGTGTAACATGCAGGACACAAAAGACAGGCCTAAGTGCAGAACAAGCAAATGAAAGGCCTTTACTCTTCAAGGGTGGGGTCCCTTGATACTAATAGGTTCCTGATCCAAGGAATTAAAGCCCTTTCCTTGGATCAGACCTATTTGCCTCCTATTCTCCGGGTGCTTTATGACCCCTAAGGGTTCAGTACTTCTCAATGATATATTAAGAACACCCACAGTTTCCCATGATTTTACCTGACATCTTCTGTACTCTTGAAGGAACAGCCCAATGTCCTGTTCAAGACTCTCTTGTGCCTCTGCCACAGTTTCTAAGCGACCAAACCCACGCAGGGCTAAGAGGTCACGCCGTCTGGGGTAGATGTCGGGTCGGGTTAGCCAAAGGGCTACAAAACCATCCATGAGCTGTACCAGGTCTTCACGTTTGTTTTTCAAGGCCACATCTACTACTGTCAGTCCCTCAGGGTCACGCTCACACACCAATGCTGGACCACCTACAAAAGAAAAGTTTTATAAACACAATCAAATATGCTGTGGTCAATCCATAAATTAATGTACTGTGTACTAAAATCCATTATAAACTAAGTATAGTTTTTCATTTTAATATGAAGACATCACAATAATGAAAGGTTTCTTTAGGAACTCAAAGAGCACCCATATCCGTGTAGTGAGTTCTGGGTATTTTGAATGACGGTAGAAAATCAGTCCTACAAAATAGCTGAGAGCTGCTTACAGTGCATATATTCTGTGTCTTGACAAAATATATCTACAGTACATGGCATCAAATCTAATTAAATCTCATTACACAAGTGCTGTATGATCCATAAAGGTTTAGCAATCAAAAGGAATATATTAATAATGGTTATATATAATATAGACAATATTATGTATGCTCCTGAATATGAGTTATACCTGCTAACCTGGAACACTCCCAGAGTTTTACTACAAGGTATTTTTATTTTATTATCACACTGGCCGATTCCCACCAAGGCAGGGTGGCCCGAAAAAGAAAAACTTTCACCATCATTCACTCCATCACTGTCTTGCCAGAAGGGTGCTTTACACTACAGTTTTTAAACTGCAACATTAACACCTCTCCTTCAGAGTGCAGGCACTGTACTTCCCATCTCCAGGACTCAAGTCCGGCCTGCCGGTTTCCCTGAACCCCTTCATAAATGTTACTTTGCTCACACTCCAACAGCACGTCAAGTATTAAAAAACATTTGTCTCCATTCACTCCTATCAAACACGCTCACGCATGCCTGCTGGAAGTCCAAGCCCCTCGCACACAAAACCTCCTTTACCCCCTCCCTCCAACCTTTCCTAGGCCGACCCCTACCCCGCCTTCCTTCCACTACAGACTGATACACTCTTGAAGTCATTCTGTTTCGCTCCATTCTCTCTACATGTCCGAACCACCTCAACAACCCTTCCTCATCCCTCTGGACAACAGTTTTGGTAATCCCGCACCTCCTCCTAACTTCCAAACTACGAATTCTCTGCATTATATTCACACCACACACTGCCCTCAGACATGACATCTCCACTGCCTCCAGCCTTCTCCTCGCTGCAACATTCATCACCCATGCTTCACACCCATACAAGAGCGTTGGTAAAACTATACTCTCATACATTCCCCTCTTTGCCTCCAAGGACAAAGTTCTTTGTCTCCACAGACTCCTAAGTGCACCACTCACCCTTTTCCCTCTCATCAATTCTATGATTCACCTCATCTTTCATAGACCCATCCGCTGACACGTCCACTCCCAAATATCTGAATACATTCACCTCCTCCATACTCTCTCCCTCCAATCTGATATCCAATCTTTCATCACCTAATCTTTTTGTTATCCTCATAACCTTACTCTTTCCTGTATTCACTTTTAATTTTCTTCTTTTGCATACCCTACCAAATTCATCCACCAATCTCTGCAACTTCTCTTCAGAATCTCCCAAGAGCACAGTGTCATCAGCAAAGAGCAACTGTGACAACTCCCACTTTATGTGTGATTCTTTATCTTTTAACTCCACGCCTCTTGCCAAGACCCTCGCATTTATTTCTCTTACAACCCCATCTATAAATATATTAAACAACCACGGTGACATCACACATCCTTGTCTAAGGCCTACTTTTACTGGGAAATAATTTCCCTCTTTCCTACATACTCTAACTTGAGCCTCACTATCCTCGTAAAAACTCTTCACTGCTTTCAGTAACCTACCTCCTATACCATACACCTGCAACATCTGCCACATTGCCTCCCTATCCACCCTGTCATACGCCTTTTCCAAATCCATAAATGCCACAAAGACCTCTTTAGCCTTATCTAAATACTGTTCACTTACATGTTTCACTGTAAACACCTGGTGCACACACCCCCTACCTTTCCTAAAGCCTCCTTGTTCATCTGCTATCCTATTCTCCGTCTTACTCTTAATTCTTTCAATAATAACTCTACCATACACTTTACCAGGTATACTCAACAGACTTATCCCCCTATAATTTTTGCACTCTCTTTTCTCCCCTTTGCCTTTATACAAAGGAACTATGCATGCTCTCTGCCAATCCCTAGGTACCTTACCCTCATCCATACATTTATTAAATAATTGCACCAACCACTCCAAAACTATATCCCCACCTGCTTTTAACATTTCTATCTTTATCCCATCAATCCCGGCTGCCTTACCCCCTTTCATTTTACCTACTGCCTCACGAACTTCCCCCACACTCACAACTGGCTCTTCCTCACTCCTACAAGATGTTATTCCTCCTTGTCCTATACACAAAATCACAGCTTCCCTATCTTCATCAACATTTAACAATTCCTCAAAATATTCCCTCCATCTTCCCAATACCTCTAACTCTCCATTTAATAACTCTCTTCTCCTATTTTTAACTGACAAATCCATTTGTTCTCTAGGCTTCCTTAACTTGTTAATCTCACTCCAAAACTTTTTCTTATTTTCAACAAAATTTGTTGATAACATCTCACCCAATCTCTCATTTGCTCTCTTTTTATGTTGCTTCACCACTCTCTTAACCTCTCTCTTTTTCTCCATATACTCTTCCCTCCTTGCATCACTTCTACTTTGTAAAAACTTCTCATATGCTAACTTTTTCTCCCTTACTACTCTCTTTACATCATCATTCCACCAATCGCTCCTCTTAAATCCGAGTGGGGATTTATGGGGTTAAATCCGAGTGGGGATCTGTAACAAGTGGCGTTCCACAGGGATCAGTCTTGGGCCCGTTGTTGTTTATAATATATATCAATGATCTTGATGAGGGAATTACTAGTGATATGAGTAAATTCGCTGATGACACAAAGATAGGTAGGATAATTGATTCAAACGTAGATGTTATGGAACTTCAGGAGGATTTAAACAAACTCTATTCTTGGTCAGAAAAGTGGCAGATGCAGTTCAATGTAGATAAATGCAAGGTTCTGAAGCTTGGGAGTGCCCATAACCCTAGTACTTATAAGTTAAATGATGTAGAACTTAGCCATACAGATTGCGAAAAGGACTTGGGGGTTATGGTGAGCAGCAACCTTAAACCAAGACAGCAATGCCTAAGCGTACGTAATAAGGCAAATAGATTACTGGGATTTATATCAAGAAGTGTAAGCAACGGAAGTCCAGAGGTCATACTGCAGCTTTATACATCATTACTAAGGCCTCACCTAGATTATGCAGCTCAGTTCTGGTCTCCATATTACAGAATGGACATAAATTCGTTAGAAAACATTCAGCGTAGGATGACTAAATTAATACATAGCATTAGAAAACTTCCTTATGAAGAAAGATTGAAGACTCTTAAGTTTCATTCACTTGTTAGACGTAGAATGAGGGGAGACCTGATCGAAGTGCATAAGTGGAAGATAGGTATTAATAAAGGGGATATTAATAAGGTCTTGAGGATGTCTCTCCAAGAGAGAACCCGCAGTAATGGATTTAAATTAGATAAGTTTAGATTTAGAAAGGACATAGGAAAGTATTGGTTTGGAAATAGGGTAGTTGATGAGTGGAACAGTCTACCTAGTTGGGTTATTGAGGCTGGGACTTTGGGTAGTTTCAAATTTAGGTTGGATAAGTACATGAGTGGGAGGGGTTGGATTTGAGTGGGACTTTCACATCAGAGCTTATTTCTTGGGTGGCATTGAAAATTGGGTTGGGCAAATGTTTTGTTAGTGGGATGAATTGTAAAGGACCTGCCTAGTATGGGCCAACAGGTCTCCTGCAGTGTTCTTCCTTTCTTATGTTCTTATGTTCCCTCCTGCACCCACTTTCCTGTAACCACAAACTTCTGCTGAACACTCTAACACTACATTTTTAAACCTACCCCATACCTCTTCGACCCCATTGCCTATGCTCTCACTAGCCCATCTATCCTCCAATAGCTGTTTATATCTTACCCTAACTGCCTCCTCTTTTAGTTTATAAACCTTCACCTCTCTCTTCCCTGATGCTTCTATTCTCCTTGTATCCCATCTACCTTTTACTCTCAGTGTAGCTACAACTAGAAAGTGATCTGATATATCTGTGGCCCCTCTGTAAACATGTACATCCTGAAGTCTACTCAACTAAATTAGAATATACAAGGTATTGTATATTCTAATTTATTTGTAAGTCTACTAAGTACAGTACTGCAATACTTGAGGGAAGCTGGGTTGTGTCACACGTATCTTTGTTTTATTCTTAATGTCAGGCTGTTGCACTGACTCATATGGGTTTGGTGCTTTGCAGGACTGTTTTGCCCTATGTACTTTTGAATATGTACTTTCAATTAACCCTTTCAGGGTCCAGAGGCCAAATTTCAAAGTGTACACCAGTGTCCAAGAATTTTCAAAAAATAATTTTGTTATTTTTTCTTATGAAATGGTAGAGAATATTTTTCTGAAGGTAATAAAACAAAAAGTACGAAATTTGATGGAAAATTGATGAAATTATGCTCTCGCAAATTTTGATGTGTCAGCGATACTTATGCATCGGCGATTTTGCCGGCTTTGACTCCCATTTTAGGCCAATTACCTTATTCCAGTCGACCAAATTCTTAGCTATTTTAGTAGTATTACTTCTATTCTATCGATTGAGCACAAGAAATTGCCAACTCGACTATTTCAACTACAAAATAAAGTGATCGGAAATTGGTAATTTGGCCAATTTAGTGCAAAGATCAAAATATTCCAATTTCAAATTAGGGTCCAGAATAAACAATGCAGGCATTCCTGGCACTAAACTAACATTTCCTCTGTTCATTAGTTATGTTTTCAGGCATTACAAATGAATTCCATTTTGATTTTTAATTCACATAATGAATTTTTATTCAAACCAAAAAATAGAAGACTTACTGTCATGCAATATTGTAATAATTGTATATGTAATATCAACACATTTGTGAATGTATATTAGACCCACCAGCTGGCGTGTATTAGAAGTGTGAGGCCATTTGTTTACTCTTGAGCATCGGCAAAAATTTAACATTTCCGCTACTTCGAGCTGTTTCAAGCCAGTTTCATTACTAAAACCAATCAAAATCATCTCTATTTCTGTAATATATCTTCCATTCTATCAAATGAGACCAAGAAATCACAAATACAACTGTAAAAAAACATACAAAAAACACTGCAAAGTTGCTGTTTTAATCGAAAATTATGGTCTCAGTTTTCTCTCTCATTATGCACTGTGTGCTGCAGGATTTGTTTTATGTGGTGCACATGTACCACACAGATGTATTCTCTTATATCTAGGCCCAAATTTGCCGCTCACAGCTTATCAGAGTGACCTGAGCTCATGGTGTAGATCTGCGGTTTGGACCCTCAACGTAAAGCCGTAGACCTATGGCATGGACCCTGAAAAGGTTAATTTCCTGCAGTAGCTTGGCCTAAATCGAAAATGATGAACATAAAATGGGCATTGCAACAATGTTATTATGTATATATAGTATTTATAGCACTGCTTCCCTCCTAGCTTTACCTTTATTGTCATCTCCACCCTTATTTATCCTTATATCCTGCATCAGTTCCTACCGTGCAGAGCTGTATGACCCTGGTAGGTTTAGCGCTTCCTTTGGATTATAATAATAATAATATGGCACTACTATGTACCATATTCATACAGGTAATGTTTTTATAAATAAAGACTATTTTGTTTTATTTGAAAAGAGTAATACAGTCTTTGTCTTACTTCTCTACAATCACAAATACATACAGTGAATCCTTTATTTAACACACTAATATGTAACAGGAAGGCATCTATTAAAGCTGAATTAGGAGATTATTTTTTCCATGATCATAAGAGTAACAGACAATTTTAGATTTAATGGACTTTGCTCATTAAATATATTAAAATAAGCAATAATCATGAACAAGAGATACAAGATGCAAAACAACCACGGGAGTTGAATGATGGCTCTAGGCTTTTTGTGTTGCAATTAAACACTTCAGGAGCTTGCAATGTTGCAGAAATGAGTAGGAAATCCAAGCAGATTAGTTCAGAGGAACATTCTAGCTCAAATGAGGTAGATGTCAGGCACACCAGTTGTGTCAGGCAGACTAGTGCCAAGTGCCAGAAAGATGAAGACAGTATTTAAAGCATTAGGAGACAGCCAACCCACAAACTGATAATGCAGTGATGACCTAGCAAACATAACAGTAGTGATTTGACAATTATCAAAAATTCGGTCTGACTTTGATACGATAATAAAAGACTTTAAATTCTGAATATAGATGTATCTGGCAATTGTCTTAGGAAAATTCTCTAATATTAAGGAAACTGGTCTTTGGCTGCCTCACTTAAAACAAAAAGAGACATAAAATAGTTTATCCAGAGGGAGAAGACTATAGCTTATCTATCCCACCCAACTCTTGAGCAGAGGCTGGTCTAACACAAGAAATCAGGAAAACAGGCCCAATTCCTCGGTGTGGAACTATGACACTAAAGACAATCCAAAGCATTCATATAGGACTTTGGCTTTAGGCTATGCATGATGGCCTTCATCTTTGTGGCATTTGGCACTTGTCTGCCTGGTGTCTCCTATCTCATTCGAGTTAGAACATTCCCCTGAACTAATCTGCTTGGACCTCCTACTCATTTCTGTAACACTGCAAGCTCCTGATGATGTGTTGCTTGTGACAAGGAATGCCTAGAGCTATCATTCAATTTACCCTGTGGTTTTGCATATTAAAATAAATTTTCCCAGCAGACCACAATAACAAACATTCTGTTAAATCAAGAATTGGTCATAACAATAAGAACAAAATTCTAATTTAATGAACCTTGAATGCTATATCCAAAATGAATTCAAGTCTGGATTTAACAGACTCTGTCCGGTTTCCAAAGGTCCAGCCACTGATTTTGCCCGTTAAATCCGAAGCCCTTTAAATCAGGGAATGTCAAATTGGAGGAGGGAGAGGGAGAGGGAGAAGTCTCCAGCCTGGCAAAGCTGCAGGTTGCTGATGCCTTTTGTATACAGCAAAACATAGGTGAAGATGGTAGCACTACAATTATAACAAATTTAAATGCGAGAACAAATTTAACTGTATACAGCCTCACATTTAACTACAGGGTTCTGTTCCTAACACCACGTCGATAAACAAATTCATGGCTAATTGAGGAACCCCATACTGATTCCTCAAGCATTTATAACTTCGGTTCATCGGCATTCTTTTTGTATCTTGGTCTTCAAACTAGATCACCAGTAATTTCTCAATTTCATGAATGAGGCCTTTCTGCTGCCTAGTTATTATGGCGTGAAATTCTGATGATGCTTGCACTGCCTCATTTCCTTCAAGATAGTGGAAATGATAGAATGCACCAGCTTCATGTCACAGGCTATCACTTGCATTTTCTTACCAGCTTCATATTTGCTTGTAATCTTCACTTTCACCTCAAGATGAATAGCCTTCCTATGTTTCTTGGTGCTTCCTTCAGGTGAAGTCAAGATTTTCCTTTTCACTGACATCTTGTACTGTGGGGGGTGCACAATGAAGTACAAATTTGTACAAATACTATGTAGTCTTGGAGACTGTGAAAGCTAGTGTACTGAGATGCTTGACGCTGAGATGCTGTGCTGCCCATTTCCATGACATCTTGTACTATAGGGTGCACAATAAAGTACAAATATGTAGTCTTGGAGACTGTGAAAGCTAGTGTACTGAGATGCTTGATGCTGAGACGCTGCGCTGCCCATTTCCATGACCCAAGTTCTCATACGGCATACAATACCAACTGGCTAGAGAGCCCGTCGCAACTCTGAGTTGTCAGTAAACGAGTACATTGCTAAGTGATGAGAGGCTGTATTTAAGGTGGAATGTTAGTACTGAGTGTTTATGCCATTGATACACCCAGAGAATTGAAACCTAGTGTGGTAGGCTCATAATAAGCATAGATTCGTACACTGTACCTCTCAAAAATATTCTGTGTATTACCCCAATTTTTGTCTAAATGTCCGATCTTAAAACCTAGACCTAGAGTGGAATACAGTGGACCCTTGGCTAACGAATGCATTGCATAACGTTAAATCCACCCAACAAAGCATTTGAGCGTAAAAATTTTGGCCTGGTTAACGATAAAAAACTCGCCCAACTTGATTCGTCCCGAACCTGTCCGTCCAGCCTGAGCACCTCAGCTGCCCTGCCGTCACTGTTTACAAGCCAGAGTGGCCAGTTTCATGCATACATTCGATATATTTTGTATTATTCCATTGTTTATAGTGCTTGTAACTGCTAAATAAGCCACCAAGAGCCCAAAGGAAGCTTCTAGTGCCAACCCTGTGGTAAAAAGGGTGAGAAATACTATCGTACCACGGTCAGCTGCTGCTGCACCACCGTCAGCTGTTGCTACACCACCGTCAGCTGTACTACTCGAAGATGTGGAGAGACTGTTGTTGGTGTGGTTTAACGAGAAACAATTAACGAGAAACAATTAACCCCAGAGAGTTAGCCACCCAGGAAAACCCAAGAAAATCAGAGAGTCATCAAGGACTGTCTAACTTATTTCCATTGGGGCCCTTAATCTTGTCTCCCAGGATGCGACCCACACCAGTCGACTAACACCCAGGTGAACAGGAAAAAAATGCCTGGAACTAGTGCTCATATTGGTGAATTTAAGGCCAGCACAGGTTGGTTTGAGAAATTTAAGAATCGTAGTGGCATACACAGTGTAATAAGACATGGCGAAGCTGAAAAATTCCAATGTCCTGGAAGAAAATGCCAAACAAGACCTACATTACTCAGGAGGAAAAGGCACTCCCAGGACACAAGCCTATGAAAGATAGGCTAACTTTCTTGTTTTGTTGTTATGCTAGTGGGGATTGCAAAGTGAAGCCTTTACTCATGTATTCAAATTCAAAGTTTATTCTCTATAAAGATTACAATGTTGAATTTACAGAATTTGGTTGTTGTGTGGTTTACATGTAGTTAAATAATGATTACAGAGTGTACCACTAGAACGCCTAGCATGGCTAGGCATTTCGGGCAGACTTAGTTTAATTCTTTATTTTCAAATATTACTGAAAATCCCAGAGTGTTCAAGAAAAACAGTGTCTCATCACTCATCAATACTCTTCAATAAAGGTAAGTGTCATTTTAACATTTATTTATACAGTGGACCCCCAGTTAACGATATTTTTTCATTCCAGAAATATGTTCAGGTGCCAGTACTGACCGAATTTGTTCCCATAAGGAATATTGTGAAGTAGATTAGTCTATTTCAGACCCCCAAACATACACATACAAATGCACTTACATAAATACACTTTCATAATTGGTTGCATTGGGAGGTGATTGTAAAGTGGGGGTCCACTGTATAGTTATTGTGCATCTCATTGTTTTCTTTGTAGGGAAATGTATATTTCATGAAAAAAAAAATTATTTTTTAATACTTTTGGCTGTTTGGAACGGATTAATTGGGTTTCCATTATTTCTTATGGGGAAAATTAATTCGGCTAGTGATAATTTTGTCTAATGATGAGCTCTCAGGAACGGATTAATATCGTTAGCTGAAGGGTCCACTGTAATATTTAGTCAATTAACATAAAGGAAAAAGCAAAAGATTAAAACATTACAGGGTGAAATAAGAGAACTACAGCATAAGTAAACAATCAATCATATTAAACTATACTGACCAACTTCAATGATTGCTTTGATAGCATCAATATGAACCCCATTTTCTACGGCCTGTCTAAGAACATTTTTTCCCCGGTTCCACACACGCTCTAAGAGCCGAGCCTCTCTGGATACTGCAGTAGGAAGTAGACTCTTCACTACCTCAGGATCCATCCAGGACTCAAGCGCTGTGAAGATTACTGGAACATCCATCTGGGATAAAAGAATAAATAAAATAAAATCATTTTTATCCATGAAATAGTTTTGCAGTAGTGACTTACATGAATAAGCTCCTGGTTATGCAATGCATTCTGGGTAAATTATGAATAACTTAAGGCTAACCTAATAACAGGGACAACATTTCCAATTGTACTGGGACTGAACCTGGGATTTTCTGATGAGAGCTAAGACAGTATCAATTGAGATGCAAGTAGGAAGAGATGCTGAACACAACTGTGTGTTCAACACACAATTAAACAGTCCTGGCCAAATCTGGGTGGGGAGAGACATATGGGCACATCTGTGAATACCTGACACTCCTGTTACCTAGAAGTAGATATCCAGGAGTTACTTGACCACTGTATCCAGTGGTAGGTCCTAAAAAAAAAAAATTGGAAACAAGCCAACCTGCATGATTAACCTGGGTTACCCTAGATTATTAATCCTTTGAGGTTTATTAATCTGAATAAAGTTTTCCTCAATACCAGCAGTAAATAAAAGAACACATATGAAGAGATAAAACAAACCAGTGAATGAGAATACTGTTATTATAATATATAAAAACACTTCCAATTTTTTGGATCAAGAGGCCCTTCATCAAACTGGGAATGACAGGACTGATCTGGCAGATATTTCAAACACTGAACAAGACTAACAGTGTCAGTCCCAACCACTTCAAGAAGTTCCATATAACAAATGAGGAGCAACAATTCCAAATCATGAAACTGAAATTCAGAATGTTAAACAGATAATTTCATATTCATCCAATGAGAAATATATGAAACTGCCAAATGTGTTGAAGCCTAGTCTGTACTATAGTTCAAAATTCACTTAGGGAAACTCGAGTAAAACAGAAAGCCAGGATGCGAATATAGAGTTTCTGTCATGCAATTAGTGGGAGGATCAAACCTCCACCACTCCTGTGCTAAATAAAGATAAAGATAAAGATTTTATTTCCTTGTAAAGGTTACAATGTGTAATTACAATTTTGGTTTAATAAGTACAGTACAAGGACAGCCACTATCATGCCGGGGCATTTCGGGCAGACTAATCCTAGTACATAATAACTACTCAAATCTAGATAAAATAATAATGGTTAAGTTTATTAAAATCTTATTTAATCTTAAGACTAATGCAAGGTAGTCAAGGTGGAGGTTTGTAAGAATAATAATCTTGAAGTTGCACATAATAAAAACAATATTACAATTAATGGTTCAAGCAGTTCAGGTAGTGAGTTCCAGATCTTCAGGCCCTTTATGTGCATTGCATTTTTGCATAGTATGAGACTAGCATGAGGGACGTCGAAGAGTGCCTTATGCCTTGTGTTGTGACTGCGTTCTGTTGAAGATATCAAGAAGTTTGAGTGGAGGGTTTATACTGGAGTTTAATGTTCTGTATATGTAGAAGGCACAATAACATGAGTGTATGTCTCGTATTATTTAGCAAGTTCAGGCTTTTGAAAAGTGGTGGGGTGTGTTGTCTAGCACAGGAGATGGTAATCATCGACACAGCAGCTTTTTGTTGGGTTATTAAAGGTTTAAGGTGGTTGGCTGTGGTTGACCCCCAGGCACAAATACCATAGGTGAGGCAGGGAAATATTATAGAGTGGTATAGAGTAAGGAGTGTTATTTGGAGTACACAGCATTGTATTTTAGAAAGGATGCCTACTGATTTGGAAATTTTCTTGGATATATGTTGGATGTGGGAATGAAATTTAAGATTACAGTCAAGGAGAAGACCTAGAAATTTACTCTCAGTGTTTATTATTATTATAATCAAAAAGAAGCGCTAAACCACAAGGACTATACAGCTCTCAGTGTTTAACACTTCATATAAATATCAAGTAAAATGACAAATTGTGCACAGCCACAGGCAATGAACAATTTGGGCTAATGTTTAGCATCATGGTTTACCAAGAACTAGAACTGTTTGGTTGTTCAGCCTAGAATATTCCCAACATCCTTATTAATTCAATGGCACCGTTACCAATTTTCAGCTATCTGAACATTTTGCTATGTTACCCACAGGTTGAGATGGGGTGCATAATAAGGATATTAAATTGAAAACTGGTGAATACACTGCTTTTCAATGAACATAATAAATACACATATCTATCAGCATAAATGTCACATAAAAGAGACCCCGTGGCCTGGCTGACAAAGCTCTCACATCACGATTCACGAAATCGTAATGACACGATTGCAAACAAACCATACCACGGATGGGGATAGAACCCACAATCAGAGTCTCAAGACTCCAGACCATCGTGTTAGCCACTGGACCAGCTAGCCACAATAAGATTCATCCAACTAGGTATATTTATACACCATAGGACTTGAGCTAGAGTTCGTCACGGTCACGCTAGCTGGGGATTCGTGTGTAAAAACTTGCATTTGTGGTCACAGTGGTGCCTATGCTAACCTTCCTATGGTGTAGAAATATACCTAGTTGGATGAATATTGTTGTGGAAAATAAATTCCCATAATTATACTGTATATATTTTTATAATGTAAATATACATGATTAATGCACTACTGTTGTTCTAAATTGTATTTTGAATAGAACCAACTGGGTTCGCCCTGCGCCTGCGCGGATGTGCGGGGGAGGGAGAGGTCGAGTCAGGGCAGAGAGAGGCGGGAGTGTTTTGAATGTAGTGAGGAGGCTGTGAAAACATGGGACCAGGAAATTGGCATTCACGGCAGCCTAAGGATTAATATGGGCCTCACTTCATAATAGGAAGTGTCGCAACTGTTCCTGGTGAAGAGTGAGGGAACATGATTTATGGGACCACCGTAAAAAGGTGGTAAAATTAGTGAATAATGATGGTTCGACCGGGGGTGACTGGTGCGCGGCCATGGTGTGTGTCCAGGGGAAATACCCGTGAGTTAATCCTCACTCATCGGTCTCAGATCTTAATGGAGTGACCTCTAATGTGTATAATAATTATGAGACATTAAATCGTCTTGTGAATTGTAATGTAATCAGTGATAATAACACTAAGTTAAGAGAATATGTGAAGTGAAATGAGTCGCCGTTCTCAGAGTGAGCATCTGTTTATCTCGTGTTCCTGTCTCGAGGATAGTGAAGGTTTTATGGAGTTACGACTTCTAAACCGGGATAAACCAACGAATACCTCATCCTGTTGGAATAAGAACTGTGTCGGTGTAGCAGGACATCGAAATGAGATGGTGAATGGAGGAAATAGGAGTATCAATCACCCACAGTTAAGTAACCCTTCTAGTTATAGCAGACTGATACTGGCCAGTTAGGTATGTTGTAATTGGATAGGTTATGGATGATCCAGCTACATCAAGTGACCACCAGAGAATATCTGGTAAGTGGTGGGGTTATGTACAAGTGTTTTTCCTTGATGGATATATCCAAGTGTAACCTACCCCCCCCTTCATTCAGTTAAACTAATATAATTATACAGTCCACAATTAATTAGTAGCGCCGTACTTGTGGGTGCTATCCAATTTATACTGGTCCCGGATAGATATATGTAAGATTGTGAGGTCGAAGGAACCACCTGCCATGACCAGGGGTGGTTAAGTTTTCTCACATGTCTACACGGGGTGACTACGGTAAACAATATGGTTGTCTCCCAATGAGATTACTTGTATGCATGTAATGTTGAGGTTCATACAGGTAACACCCTACAAAATTTTCCATAATTATTGTAGCTAGCTGGTCCAGTGGCTAACGCGACGGTCAGGAGTTTTGAGAGTTATCGCGTGTTCTATCCCCATTCGTGGTATGGTTTCTCTCACTTCACAAACGGAGGGTCCGAGTTTGATTCCCGGTGGGGTAGAAACACTTCGACGTGTTTCCTTACACCCATTGCTCTATTCACCTAGCAGCAAGTAGGTACCTGGGTGTTAGTCGACTGGTGTGGGTCACATCCTGGGGGACAAGACTGAGAACCCCGAATGGAAGTAAGAGACAGTCCTCGATGACACACTGCCTTTTCCTGGGTTATCCTGGGTGGCTAACCCTGCGGTGTTAAAAATCTGAACGAAATTTTAAATTTTCCGAGAGGTAAAAATTTTGAAACAACAAGCTGATGAAACACTATGGCAGAATTGAAAGGTTTTCCCCAGTGTACTCACCATAGAGTCATCCAGCATCTGGGTGTAGAGGGAGGCTCCATGGTGCCTCAGCTCCTTGATCAGCTCGTGATGGCCACCACGGATGAGAAAGAATAACAGTGGTGCCCCTCGCTCGCTAAGCTTTCTGATGTCAATATTAATTTTTTTTCTGGTGGGGGATTCCAAGAGTTCTCTCACAGCCGATACATTCCCTGCCAGGGAATGGTGGACGAGACACTGAAATGGAATCACAGAGAAGAGTAATAATTTATATCTGAATAGGTAGCTCATCCAAATAATTTTATTCTTCAGCTCTAAATGTGGTAAAATCCTGAAATTCATGATGATTAGGTTTTGAGAAATTAATAAGTTTATTTAGGTACAGGTATACATCCCGTAGCTCAATCGCTAGTGCACTCAGGTCTCACACTGACGTCCAGAGTTCGAATCCCCGGTATGGCTGGAAAACATTAGGACGTTTCCATAAGACACCTGCTGTCCATGTTCACCCATCAGTATAAAATGGGTACCTGGGTGTTAATCGACTGGTGTGGGTCGCATCCTGGAGTTTACCTGGAGAGAGTTCCGGGGGTCAACGCCCCTGCGGCCCGGTCTGTGACCAGGCCTCCTGGTGGATCAGAGCCTGATCAACCAGGCTGTTACTGCTGGGACAAAACTGACCTAATCTGCCGAAATGCTCGGCATAACAAGCGGCTTTCTATATAGTAGTATGTCATTGATGTTAACTAGGCCTGTATACCTTGTACATGTACTTGTAGAAATAAATAAAAAAGAAGCGCTAAACCCACCAGGGTCATACAGTGCTGCAACAAAACCAGAGGATTGCATACATAGCTTCAAAACAGCAAAAGATACATTACTTATACGATACAAACACCCAAGAAATATATCAGAAAAAAATGAAATAAAGCCTTGTTAATAAAAAAAAAAATTCTCCACAGTGAGAAGCCCCCCAAAAAGGAAAAATAAAATACTGTGTTACGGTGTTAATGTACCTACCATGGAAGGCTTGATGCTCAATAGGAGGGAAATAATGGCTTCATTGCCAGTGCTAATGGCTAGTTCCTTCAAGGTCATTCCTCCACGGATCAGGTCAACTCGGCACCATGAATTAACCAGTTGACGAACCTGTCAATGAGGGGAGTACAAGAGTTACACGTAATTACACGTATTATTATTGTTTTTGTTATTATTAATTACACTACATAAGACAGAAAATACTGCACAACACAATAACGCCAAATATCAACAAAATAACAAAAAAAAAAAAAATGCCATAACATTCCATATATCACAGTAACTGCGTTTAAAGGATAATTTATGTCCAATGGAGTCTGATAAAGACTCAGGTGTCCCGTATCTCTTATTGCTAGCACACTCAGCTTACACATTCAGGTCCAGGGGTCGATCCCCGGTACGGATAGAAACATTAGGCCGTATTTCCTTAAGACACCTGCTGTCCATGTTCACCTAGCAGTAAAATAGGTACCTGGGTATTAGTGGACTGGTGTGGACAGTATCCTGGCGACAAAATTAACCTAATTTCCCCGAAATGCTCTGCATAACAAGGGACTTTCTATAAAGTAGTATGTCATTGATGTCATTTAGGACTGTATACCTTGTACATGTACTTGTTGAAATAAGAGATGAGATAAGATAAGATTTTCTTCAGATTTTTAACTCCGGAGGGTTAGCCACCCAGGATAACCCAAGAAAGTCAGTGCGTCATCGAGGACTGTCTAACTTATTTCCATTGTGGTCCTCAAATCTTGTCCCCCAGGATGCGACCCACACCAGTCGACTAACACCCAGGTACCTATTTGCTGCTAGGTGAACAGGACAGCAGGTGGAAGGAAACTCGTCGATATGTTTCCACCCGCCAGGAATCGAACCCGGGTCCTCCGTGTGTGAAGCGAGAGCTTTAGCCACCAGGCCACTTCTGCATTCCTGCTTTTTTTACGCTACTGCTCAGGAAGGGTTGTAGGTGCACAATAAACTGCCCAGGCGGCAGAATTAGCTAATATGGACGAAAATTATAAAAGAATCAAAGTTTTTTTCTGGAAAGAGGAACTGGGAAAATGAAAATTTCCTTGACTAAATCCCGGCAAATTCATTTTCACTAAGTTTTGGAACTTCATACCCTAATCGGCAGAAGGTCAAAGTTCCTTATCAAAAAAATAAAAAATCAAAATCAAAATTTTATTTCTTTGTAAAGGTTACAACATGTGTGTTTACACTTGAGGGAGTGAATAGACTTATATCAAACCCTATCAGAGGCAGACGTTTACACACAGTTAATTTTAGCGGTAT
Source organism: Cherax quadricarinatus (assembly GCF_038502225.1). NCBI lineage: Eukaryota > Metazoa > Arthropoda > Malacostraca > Decapoda > Parastacidae > Cherax > Cherax quadricarinatus. The sequence continues at coordinate 13,779,868 of NC_091345.1, read as the reverse complement.
CGCTTGAGCGGCTAGTTTATTATGCTAGTTTATTGTGCTAGTTTATTGTATGAGTGGTAGATAAAAAAAAAAAGGATTACTAGTCACACTCAGGAAACCCAATCTGAGTCAACAACAACAGGCTTTCCCGAGGCATACCCCTCAAAAAACGTTCCTTGATGCTGGTGAGGGGCTCTTGATCTAGGGAATTGGATCTGTGCTCCAGTTAACCGAATTAAGCCTGAATACGTTCCACATCCCCCCCTCCACAGGCGCTGAATAATCCTACGGGTTTAGCGCTTCCTCCTTGATTATAATAATAATAATAATAATCCCGAGGCATAGAAGCTGATGTATGGCGCCCCGGTCAATTGCCCAGAAGTATGATAACGAGGACGAACGTCCCATAAATAAATAAAAAACGGAAATTTCGATACTGATGTTTAAGGCAAGTGAAGAGCGAAACGTCATCACTCCAACATGGGCAGCGAAGTCCTTAAGTCAGGTGGACGTCACACCTGACCACCAGCAGAGCCAGATACACACCTTTACCCTACACCATCCTTTGTATTGTGATTAGCAATGCTTAATTAATGTTTGTTGCTGGTCTGTGATCTAAATTCTGAAATTAATGGGTCTAAGCCTGAAATTAATTTCGGCTTTGTCATATCTATATTAATACCAGCTGTGAAAATTACTAAGCAGCAAGATTAAAAGCAGATATTGTGCTATAAAGTGCAATATACAGTGTCCAGGGCAGAGATAAGGATTAAGAAAAGGGCAATTAATACCAGTGATCTGTGTATCAAAATCTGAGTTATTACTAAGTTTTTGTTCCACTATCACTTTATTGGAGAGAGTTGTGTATGAACTGTGCGATCCATGGGGGTCATACCACTGCTAGGGAATGAGAAATGAGGCTGATCCAAGGAAGTGGAAGGTACTCTTAGTTCTTGAACCCTTCACCAGGAACAAGGTACCCTTCCACTTACCATTCCTTCCTTGAATGTTTCACGAACATCATTTTTTTATGAAAAATAATATTAACTAAAACAGTAGTCAATAAATAAAAGTCAAAATACCATCACTGGGATTTTAAATCCCAGTGATGGTATTTTGCCGGATTACCGCATAGGCAAACTAGGCATTTGCCTAGGGCCCCGCGCATTTGGGGGCCCCGCGCATTTGGGGGCCCCGCAGTCCAAGGGGTTCAGGGGCTCATCCAAGACTGCGCACATGGTGCAAGTGCAAAGGGGTCCCTACCTAAAAAGTTCAAGTGTTTGGAGAGTAAAATTGATTTTTAAAAATTAATCAAAACAAAAATAAATAATGAAATAAAATAAAATAAAAATAAATAAACCTAACCATAGATGGCAACACTCAACACGCCTTTGTTTACATCAGAACAGCTGATATCCCCCCAATTGACAGAAAAAAAAATAATAATTAAAAAATTAATAATAATTGATAATGAAAAATTTGTATTTGCATGATTACAGACAGTGATACATCCTCATTATGGCATCTCGTGAACGTGATGTTGGACGTTCTTATGCGAGTGGGTCACAGAAAAGAAAGAAGAAAATTCAAGAAGAAGAACAGAAAAAGAAAGATGTAGGAAGCTGCAGAAAGATCACAGACATGCTCACGAAAACAGTTTCTGATGTTACCAGTACAGTTGAATCTGCAGATACGTCAGATCATACAGAAAGCCCTCCCTCCATTATTTCTCAGCCAGCATCTACTTTTTCTGTGTCTCCTCTCAATGTCTCAACGGACATTTCATCCACAGGATTTGTCTTAAAAGATCCTGCCTCATGGCCAAATGTAATCCCAGATTCTCTACATAATGCTTTCATTGCAGAAAACTTCAGTCAAACTCTGAACATTGACTTTAGGAAATCAGCAAGGATTTATGATGATGGAAGTCGTCGTTGTTTAAAGTCATCTATGTTTTATAGGAAGCTTGCAAATTCAGAAACTGTGAAAAGATCATGGATGGTATACTCTGAAAGCTCAGGAAAAGTGTACTGTTCAGCATGCAAGCTATTTTCTACCAAAGAAAATAGAAGCACTGTATCTTACATGTCATCTACTATATGCAATGAATTTATTGAACTGATAACTAAGAAGGTCCTCAATAACATCATAGCAGCTGTGAAAACTGCAAAATACTTTGCAATAAGTGTAGATTCAACACCAGATATTTCACATACAGATCAATTGACATTCATTGTTCACTTTGTCAACTCCAGTGGTAAGCCTGTAGAGCGCTTTATAAAATTCATTCCTCTTTCAGGCCATGATGGAAAAACAATGATTAATGTAGTACTGGATACTCTGCTTGAACATGATCTCTCTATTATGGATTGCCGTGGCCAGAGCTACGACAATGCAAGTAACATGTCGGGTAAATATAATGGATTGCAAGCCCGTATCAAGCAAATCAACCCACTTGCTGAATATGTGCCCTGCTCAGCACATTCTCTTAATCTTGTTGGGTCATGTGCTGCTGAGTGTTGTGTCGCTGCAGTTTCATTTTTTGGACTTTTACAAGCACTCTTTAATTTTTTCTCTGCTTCAACGCATCGGTGGAGTATACTCAAGTCAACTATTCATGGAGATGTCATCAAATCATTATCAACAACAAGGTGATCAGCGCAGCATGATGCAACACATGCTTTGAAAGACAGCTTTGCTGAAATACGTTCTGCTTTGATCCAAATAGCAGAGGATGAAGACCAGACAGCAACTACAAGAAGCGAAGCAGCCAGCTTAGCACCAAAATTGGAAGATTTTGAATTGGCCTTACTCTGTGTGCTTTGGGACTGTATACTGGAATGGTTAAATGCCACGAACAAGACACTTCAGAAAATTGAAATTGAAATGGCTACTTGTGCTAACCTCTATGCAGGCTTAGTGGAATTTGTAAGCTCACTTCGCAATGATGAAGCTTTTGAAATGTTTGAAGAGAAAGCTAAACTGCTGGTGAAAGACTACAGTTACTGGGCTGATCATCAGCGGTCAAGGAAGAGGAAACACAATTTTGAAGAGCCAGACAATGAAATTGTGTTGCTACCAAGGCAGAAATGTAAGACAGCTACATACTTCGTCATTCTGGATTCATTGATTACAGAATTGGTGAAAAGAAAAGAAATCTACCAGAATCTCAATGACAAGTTTGGATTTCTGTTCAAAATTACTACTATGCCAGATGCAGAATTGAGAGAAGCTGCATTAAAGTTGCAACAACACCTTTCAGCAGATGTTCAGGACACATTTGTTGAAGAAATAGTTCATTTTTCTGGGTATATGAATCAGATTAAAGCTCCACCTGAAAAATGTGCGCCCTCAGCTGCTTTGAAACATTTAAGAATGCAGGTATCTCAGAAACCTTCCCTAATGTTGACATAGTGTATCGCCTTTACCTAACACTTCCAGCTACTAACTGTGAAGGAGAACGTTCATTTTCTGCTTTGAAAAAAGTGAAAAACCAGCTCCGTTCAACAATGAGCCAAGACAAATTGTGTAACCTAGCCTTGTTGACCACTGAGTCTGATCTAACAAGAAATATTGATTTTCAGAATATAATTGATGATTTTGCCAATATGAAATCCAGAAAAAAGTTAATTTAAGAAGTGCCTGTGAATATAAACAATTCTTTACTTTCTTGAGTTTATGTGATTTGATAGTCTTATGCATGATGCAATGATAACAATAATGGTCAGTGATTTATAAAGGGAATAATAGTGCTGTAGTGGTTATGCTGAATATAGTAGGTACATGATGTCACTACTTTAATAGCCTAATCTAGTAATACTATGCTGTCTTGAGTTTATTCTCTTTAAAATGCATGATTTAACAAGATAGTTATAATGGCTGTTGGTAAATGGTTTTGGCTGTCTTGATGTACTTTCCCTATTAAATTTAATCTAAATAGCCAGAATGTATTTAATTAGACCTTAAACAGGCTCACACCGACCCCCCCCCACCCCCAAGCTGGAAGGGGTCGCTTCGCTTACCCGTAACTCAAAGGGGCCCCGCCAATCTGAATAGCCTAGGGCCCGGAGACTTCTTAATTCGGCCCTGACTGGGAACGGCCTGAGCTTGCTACCATCTGCAGCTCATAACACTGCCATCCCCACGAGCCCCTTTGGGGCGGGGCAGATGGTAGACCAGAGGCCTAGCTTCTCCCTACGAGCCCGTGAGGGCGGGGAATGTGGCTAGGCCTGGGGACACTTGGTCCCAAAGATGAGGAGGTACTTGTACCTCCTCCCATAGGAGCCTTAAGTCTCGAGACACTCCCCAGATAGGGAGCCAAGGCCGGGTCGCCACTACTTGGAAAAGACCCGGGCCGGGAGAATACCGGCGGATAAAAAAAAATCACTGGAATGTGCTAATACGTAAGGGGAGAGTAAAAATATCAAAAACTCTCTCTTCATTACCTTGCTTATGTTTTCTGTAGCCACAGCTCTCCAGAGACCAGGACAGTAGAACCTGAAAACACGCTGCACCGCCACGGCAGGACCACATATCGGCTGCCTGGGATCGAGGTCATCCCAATAATCGTCTTCATATTCGGTATTGTAGTCTTGGCGGCAGTGGTCACGTTTGTGCAGAAGGTGAGGAAAGGACGGGTTGTGTTCATGACACTTGCGAGAGTGTGCCTGACTTGGGTTACTTGGTTGAGATACATTCACTTCCTCTTCCTCGTCTACTTCGTCTAATTCCTTTTCTTTATCGTCGGGTTTTTGAGTGTTCCGGGATGGTTTCTGATGTCCTTTATTGATCTGTAGAGATAATGATACATGTACAGTAGTGTGTAATTTGTATGACTTTCGCATGCACTTAATATATACTGAAATTAACTACAGTAAACAAGAACAGGATGAATGAAATTATACAGCTTTTAATTATCCTGTGGTAGTGTTTCCAAGAATTATTCACAAGTACTGTATTAATCATTAATGCAAACCCTGATTACTTGTGTTTGTCTACAGCACATGAAATTAATAATTTTGCTTGAATAAAACAAATATACTAACAATTACACAGAATCTGTTAGTTATTTACTCAAGTCCAAGAATCCTGACCTTCCCTGACCTGATTAAGTCTCTTTTCTTTCCGTTCTGAGCTGGCAGCTACTTCAACCTCCTCCCAGAGACTAACACCATCGTGTTGTGCGTGAAGGTCAGCACCACACTGCAGTAGTGCGTCACACACAGCTGCATCGCCTACAAAAAAAGGGAATCCTTATATTAACTATGTGGATGCATTTCCGTTGCTTCGTGATCCGAGAAAGTAATCCACCCATGTCCCATAACTCTTGCTTCCCTCCGTCTCATCCCACGCTGGAGGCAGAGTAGTTGAACATCCGAACCATCAATAGGGTTTAGGAGCTTTATCAAGCCGACGGCTTGATAAAGCTCCTGGAAAGCGAAACGTTCCCACAATAAAATGTCACATTAGATGCACTTGTGTCCTTTTACCTAACAATTTGGATTTAACTGAGTTTTTGCATTAGGAACAAAATAAATTTACCCAGAGGACCATAATAATGATGGACAATTCTGGATTGAAAAGACTGTTATATCAGAAATCAGTTTACCCACCAGGCCACACGGGTAACAGATAATTCTGGATTTAGAGGACTTTGTCCAGCATTTACACATGTTCGTCCACAGATTTTTACCTATTAAATTCGAAATCTACTAAATATGGAAATTTTACAGTACAAGGTGATATAATCCTATACTGGTCAGTGCTACTAGGCACAACGGAGATAAGATCTCACAATATTATAAATAGGTATTATTGTTAGCGATACAAAATCATGTGACAGAAATATGTGAAGTCCGCAAAAAAAAAAAAAAAAATCCTGATGGTATTTACAGCTGAAGAACTGCCAGCATTCCAGGGAATACTGAAGCATATACTTTTGTGGTAATATTAGAAGAGGCAACAAAGCACCTGAATGTTCTATTAATATGTTTAAAATAGTTCGTCTTAAACTGTGTTATCCTGCAGTGAGATAATGTGTTTTACTGAATCAGATGACTCAGATCTAAGTTTTCATGCAAAAATAGATGATGGACGGGAACTTGAGCTGTGGTCCTAGCTGCATCAGGGCCGCCCATTTTTCTGGTTATTTATTGACTATCATTCATTACAACTTATTTTGAGTTTTTGCAAGTGATAATGTTAAAACGCTGAAAGGACTTCAAATAAAAAAATAAAAAATCGTATAGGGAACTACCTCTGCGAGCAGCGTAGTGGAGGGGAGTGAGACCAGACGCGTCCCGGCCATTGATATCCACGCCAGCATCACATAACATATACACAATGGCCATCCTGGCCTGATGGTGCCTCTCTTGTGATGGTTCTCTCGCCCAAGCCCACGGTGGGTGCGGCGGCGTCTTGAAGCTCTCAGGGACGTGAGGAGTGTCCTTGCGGAGAGGCGGGCCGTCGTGGGTTTTCACACCGTATGTGGTCAGTACCTTGGGTTGAGTGGCTAGGTCTTCGTCCCGCCGGCCGTCGCCGGAACTATTGGGTTTGCCCCAGTCCTCCCGCACTTCGAGTCCATTTTCTCGTAGTCTCTTGCAGAAAGAAGCAATGTAGTCTTCGCCAGACTTGGCCAACACGTGGAGAGGCGACCAGCCATCCTAAGGAAGGGACAAGAGAAAAATAAACCCCTTGAAGTTTGTGCTGACAGAGATGGGAAATGCAGTTACTGAGAGAAAACAATGAGGGTGAGCAAGGCACATTTGCAACATTTAGGAATCTTTATTGACGAAACGTTTCGCCTGTGCTGTAGTACGATTCGTCAGTCGAATTCAGAGATGAATTATTCCCCCGGAGACGTCAGCCTTGGAGGGAGACGAAGCCTTTTACTTATTAACTTGCAGGTATTGTGCACCATTTATAATAATAGTGTGATGCTGAAGAGGTATTGTGGGAATTAGTAATGCAGGGGAGAGAGGGATCCACTTACCTTGAGGCAGGACGGGCGTTCCCTGAGGACGTGGGCGTGGAGGTCGAGAAGGTGTCTCACAGCTTGTGGGTGTGGTGAGAGTATGGCAGCCTGGAGCTCACTCACCACAGAGGCGCTCATCATGCCCGCCGCCCGCACGCCCACCGCCACGCCTCACACCCACACACTGACCACGCCCACCGCCACGCCTCGCTCCCACACACTAACAAAATACAGACCAGCTAAGTTCGTCACGCAATATATATATATATATATATATATATATATATATATATATATATATATATATATATATATATATATATATATATATATATATATATATATATGTCGTGCCGAATAGCCAGAACTTGCGATCTTGGCTTAAATAGCAACGCTCATCTTGCCATATAGGACAAGTGAAAATTTGTGTATGCAATAATTTCGCCAAAATCACTCTGAACCTAACGATAAAAATATATTTGATTGTGTTTGTTTAGTACTAAATTATTGTAAACGTATTTAAAATATATTTAGTTGGGTTAGGCTAAAATAAATTGTTCTTGTTATAATAAGGTTAGGTAAGTTTTCTAAGATTCTTTTGGTGCAAAATTAAATTTTTTTTACATTAACATTAATGAAAAAATATATCTTTAAACGTATAAGAGAAAATTTCAGAAAGGGCTTAATTTTAAATGAGTTCTTGCTGATTGGCCAGTTTTACATATTCGGCACGACACATATATATATATATATATATATATATATATATATATATATATATATATATATATATATATATATATATATATATATATATATATGTCGTGCCGAATAGGCAGAATTTGCAATCTTGGCTTAAATAGCAACGCTCATCTTGCCATATAGGACAAGTGAAAATTTGTGTATAATAATTTCGCCAAAATCATTCTGAACCTAACGAAAAAAAATATGTCACTGTGTTTGTTTAGTATTAAATTACTGTAAACAAATCTAAAATATATTTAGTTGGGTAAGGCTAAAATAAATTGTTCTTGTTATAATAAGGTTAGGTAAGTTTTCTAAGATTCTTTTGGTGCAAAATTAAAAATTTTTACATTAACATTAATGAAAAAAATATATCTTTAAATGTATAAGAGAAAATTTTAGAAAGGACTTAATTTTAAATGAGTTCTTGCTAATTGACCAGTTTTACATATTCGGCACGACATATATATATATATATATATATATATATATTTATATATATATATATATATATATATATATATATATATATATTTTTCAACAAGTCGGCCGTCTCCCACCGAGGCAGGGTGACCCAAAAAAGAAAGAAAATCCCCAAAAAGAAAATACTTTCATCATCATTCAACACTTTCACCACACTCGCACATTATCACTGTTTTTGCAGAGGTGCTCAGAATACAACAGTCTAGAAGCATACACATATAAAGATACACAACATATCCCTCCAAACTGCCAATATATATTATATATATATATATATATATATATATATATATATATATATATATATATATATATATATATATATATATATATATATATATATATATATATATATATATTTATATAACAATTACACATTATAGAACTCTCTCTTAATTGGTTAATGGATACTTATTTGCGGAGTGTCTTTGAGATTACGATGTTATCCTGAATCCCGTTTTCTCTGGATGCTGAATCTTTTTTTTTTTTTTGCTGAATCCTCCCGTCTTGAGCAGGATTCAGTTCGCGGTTTATGGTTCCCACAGTAATATACCGTCGCGAGGTATTCTGACTATACACTATCTTCTCTAGGGAGGATCCTAGGTGCTGGTGAGTAATTCTTGATTTAGGGAATTGAACCTGGGTTCCAAATCCTTGAATCCAGCCTGAATGCCTCCTATGGGTTTGGTGCTCTCTCATAAATAAATACAGTTAACTGTACTATATCGTATAAAAAGTTGTCGTCACTCGAACGCAGACCATTTAGACACGATCGCAATTTGCCCAAAATGCTGTACATTCTAGGGGTTTGTTGAATTACATTGTACTTATGTACATACTCAGCGTAAATGCATCTCACGTTCTTCGAATACATCCTTGAAATTAGCGGTAATCAGGACGATATCGCGACATGCGAGACCGCGATTTCCGACATCACTTTTCCGTGTAAATCGCTAGTTACACTGAAGTTCTACCGTTCCTATATCTTATACTAGTCAGAGCCTAAATATTATATATATATATATATATATATATATATATATATACATATATGTATATATATATATATATATATATATATATATATATTCTTTCTTTCAACACACTGGCTGTATCCCACCGAGGCAGGGTGGCCCAAAAGGAAAAACGAAAGTTTCTCCTTTTACATTTAGTAATATATACAGGAGAAGGGGTTACCAGCCCCTTGCTCCCGGCATTTTAGTCGCCTCTTACAACACGCATGGCTTACGGAGGAAGAATTCTGTTCCACTTCCCCAGGGAGGTAAGAGGAAATAAACAAGAACACGAACTAGAAAGAAAATAGAAGAAAACCCAAAGGGGTGTGTATATATATGCTTGTGCATGTGTATGAGACAGAAAAAATAAGACACCAGCAATCCTACCATCATGTAAAACAATTACAGGCTTCAGTTTTACACTCACCTGGCAGGACGGTAGTACTTCCCTGGGCGGTTGCTGTCTACCAACCTACTACCTAGGCTATATATATATATATATATATATATATATATATATATATATATATATATATATATATATATATATATATATATATATATATGGATATCAGATTGGAGGGAGAGAGTATGGAGGAGGTGAATGTATTCAGATATTTGGGAGTGGACGTGTCAGCGGATGGGTCTATGAAAGATGAGGTGAATCATAGAATTGATGAGGGGAAAAGGGTGAGTGTTGCACTTAGGAGTCTGTGGAGACAAAGAACTTTGTGCTTGGAGGCAAAGAGGGGAATGTATGAGAGTATAGTTTTACCAACGCTCTTATATGGGTGTGAAGCATGGGTGATGAATGTTGCAGCGAGGAGAAG
>NC_091345.1:13757343-13759843 GCF_038502225.1 Cherax quadricarinatus | reverse complement strand
ACTTGAACGCCTGCGGAAAGTCACTGTCAGTGGAGGGCGTTCTCTCTCAAGTGACACTTGAACGCCTGCGGAAAGTCACTTTCAGTGGAGGGCGTTCTCTCTCAAGTTAGTAAAGATGCCGAGGATTTTGATTTTACAGGAGAAGATGACGTATATTAAAAATTTCAAAGCGATAATAATAATAAAAATAATAATAATAATAATAATAATAAAAATAATAATAATAATAATAATAATAATAATAATAATAATAATAATAATAATAATAATAATTTTATTTCAGGATGATACATGTTTGTACAAAGAAATATAACAATTGGGTGTACATGCCAGAAACCCATTATATGCAGAGCATTTCGGGCAAAAGCTGTCGGGCAACAGCTGTCGGGCAACAGCTGTCGGGCAACAGCTGTCGGGCAACAGCTGTCGGGCAACAGCTCTCTGTATGTATGTGTGTTCTTTAGCGATTCTTTTAATTACAATAATAATATTTATGTGTGTTCATGAAGGTGTTCATTGCTGTAGAGTCTAAGGACGTGTAGAAAAACGATAATGATCAGGCAATATTATCGTTATAATACCATAATAAGAGTGGAATAATAGATAGTTATATTTCATGGCTTTCTCTAGACTTTATATATGAAGTTATTATTGGCTTCGATGAAGTGATTAAGATAGTTACCTGTGTTGTTCCTTTTTTACTGTAAACTGTATATAAGGTTGAGCTGAGAGAGGGGGAGGGCGGTGACTATAATCAACAGGTAATCATGTGATAAAAATTATCAAAAAGAACAGAGGAAAGCGCATTTTATCACGACCTATCGCAAAAAAAATTTTCAGATCGCAGTAAGTAGATATCACCAGGACCTGACACCACTTGATGTTACTTGGCTGCCCTGGCTCAGTACCCTGACTGCCCTGGCTCAGTACCCTGACTGCCCTGGCTCAGCACCCTGACTGCTCTGGCTCAGTACCCTGACTGCCCTGGCTCAGTACCCTGACTGCCCTGGCTCAGCACCCTGACTGCCCTGGCTCAGTACTCTGACTGCCCTGGCTCAGTACCCTGACTGCCCTGGCTCAGCACCCTGGCTGCCCTGGCTCAGCACCCTGACTGCCCTGGCTCAGTACCCTGACTGCCCTGGCTCAGCACCCTGGCTGCCCTGGCTCAGTACCCTGACTGCCCTGGCTCAGCACCCTGACTGCCCTAGCTCAGCACCCTGACTGCCCTGGCTCAGTACCCTGACTGCCCTGGCTCAGCACCCTGACTGCCCTGGCTCAGCACCCTGACTGCCCTGGCTCAGTACCCTGACTGCCCTGGCTCAGTACCCTGACTGCCCTGGCTCAGCACCCTGGCTGCCCTGGCTCAGTACCCTGACTGCCCTGGCTCAGCACCCTGACTGCCCTGGCTAAGTACCCTGACTGCCCTGGCTCAGCACCCTGACTGCCCTGGCTCAGCACCCTGACTGCCCTGGCTCAGCACCCTGACTGCCCTGGCTCAGCACCCTGACTGCCCTGGCTCAGCACCCTAACTGCTCTGGCTCAGCACCCTGACTGCCCTGGCTCAGCACCCTGACTGCCCTGGCTCAGTACCCTGACTACCCTGGCTCAGCACCCTGACTGCCCTAGCTCAGCACCCTGACTGCCCTAGCTCAGCACCCTGACTGCCCTGGCTCAGCACCCTGACTGTCCTGGCTCAGCACCCTGACTTCCCTAGCTCAGCACCCTGACTGCCCTGGCTCAGCATCCTGACTGCCCTGGCTCAGTACCCTGACTGCCCTGGCTCAGCACCCTGACTGCCCTGGCTCAGCACCCTGACTGCCCTGGCTCAGCACCCTGACTGCCCTGGCTCAGCACCCTGACTGCCCTGGCTCAGCACCCTGACTGCCCTAGCTCAGCACCCTGACTGCCATGGCTCATTACCCTGACTGCCTTGGCTCAGCACCCTGACTGCCCTGGCTCAGCACCCTGACTGCCCTAGCTCTAGCACCCTGACTGCCCTGGCTCAGTACCCTGACTGCCCTGGCTCAGCACCGTGACTGCCCTGGCTCAGCACCCTGACTGCCCTAGCTCAGCACCCTGACTGCCCTGGCTTAGTACCCTGACTGCCCTGGCTCAGTACCCTGACTGCCCTGGATCAGCACCCTGACTGCCCTGGCTCAGCACCCTGACTGCCCTAGCTCAGCACCCTGACTGCCCTGGCTCAGTACCCTGACTGCCCTGGCTCAGTACCCTGACTGCCCTGGCTCAGCACCCTGACTGCTCTGGCTCAGTACCCTGACTGCCCTGGCTCAGTACCCTGACTGCCCTGGCTCAGTACCCTGACTGCCCTGGCTCAGTACCCTGACTGCCCTGGCTCAGTACCCTGACTGCCCTGGCTCAGCACCCTGGCTGCCCTGGCTCAGCACCCTGACTGCCCTGGCTCAGTACTCTGACTGCCCTGGCTCAGTACCCTGACTGCCCTGGCTCAGCACCCTGGCTGCCCTGGCTCAGCACCCTGACT
>NC_091345.1:13749843-13752343 GCF_038502225.1 Cherax quadricarinatus | reverse complement strand
TAGCAAAGGGGAAGGTCTTCATATTTTCGGATCTTCTGAGTCTCCCTGTGGCTGGCAGCTCCACCCCCTTCCACTTCGGAGTATGGCATGTAGGTGTCTGCCAATGTGGCAACACAGGTGTAGTCCCAGGCAATCTGCTTTCCATCCTTCCAGGGTAGCATAGTGGCTCCATCAGGACGCTTTTGACTTCCATCAGATCTCTGTACTTGGGGTTCCCGTTGAGCTGGGCAACGGGCTGTGGCGAGGCTTCTCTTTATGATGTCATTGACCTCCTCATGTCTGGCATACTTCCCTTCTGCTGTCTGACACACGAGACCATGAAGTCCGAATTGATCAGCTGTCGCCCTGCCGCAAATACACCTATGTTCGGTGAGGATGGGGGCGGCTAGGCGGAGAGCAACACCAATCCGAATGGCCTGTGGGTCGAGACGGGTGCCCAGGGAGGAATTGGGAACAGCTAACAGGAAATCTCCTGAGTGTGGTGCCTTCACTGCCAGGAGACGAGCTTTGTCCTTTCCTGAAGCATTGGAGAGCATTGTGTTGGCGATTTTTTCCATGATCGGTTTGTCCCAGTGGGACTGTTTGTGCTGTTTGGGAGGAGCTGGTCTACTGGAGGAGTCTGTAAGGGTGTCCCACCGAATCGCTGCTTCAGTAAACCTGGGGTCTTGAGCTCCTACCACGTCTCTCAAGCGTTCTTGACTAATGCACTGGAAGCCAAACACGAAGACAGAAAAGCAGGTAAAGCAACATGCGTTGCTTTACGCACCCCTATACCTCCCAGTCGCACTGGGAGGGTTGCCTGATCCCATTGCTCATCCTCTAGTGACAGGTTCAGTGCCTTCTTAAAAGTTGATCTCAGGTGTGCGTCATATTCATCGAGTGTTGGGTTGTCAAAAGAGGGTGCACACCTCAAGAAGTGAGTCTTGGCATAGTAAGACACCTTGTGAGGAGATACAGTGCATCATGGGCATCAAGATCGATTATTCTCTCCTCTATTCTCATCAGGTCATTCAATTTGTCTCTGAGGACAGTGTCGATGGCCTGGTGACCCAGCGGTGCCCCCAAGAGGGTACTGTTGGACGGAGTGGTAGTTGAGACTTCCGGGAGGATTCTTCGCACAGCATTGATTATTTCCTGGTTCGCTGTGATGATTTCACACTTGGAGGGATTGAGGATGAGTCCCAAGTCTTCTCCCTGTGTTTTCACCAGTTGTAGGTCCCCCACCAGGGACTCTTCAGTACCTACCAGAGTGCCGTCATCCAGGTACCAGATATTGAGCTCACTGCGTAGGCTGGAAGTTAGTTCTATTACTGCCAAGCAGAAGAGAAGTGGAGCGAGTGGGTCACCCTGCTGAACACCCTCTGATGATTGAATTTCATGTTCTCCAAACAAAAGAATTGAGGGTTTGCTGTAGCCGGCTGAAATGAAGGGAAAAAGACTGTGTATATTTCGCCTGCAAGAGCAGGCGAAATATACACAAACACTGATCTCTGGCTGAAGGAGACTAGAACCTACGAACCTTAGAACAAGGTTCGCAGTGCTATACCAATCTACCCACACTGGACAATACCTTGGTGTGTAGCTTGCGCTACACGTTGATCCAAGGCAGCCAGCTTTCTGGGAGAAGGCTTACAGCTTTTCATCTCATCCCCTGCATGCATCACCCTTACTAGAGATTTTAACAATGCAAGGAATTCGCAAGAGCAGGCGAAATATACACGAACACTGATCTCTGGCTGAAGGAGACTCGAACCTACGAACCTTAGAACAAAGTACGCAGTGCTATACCAATCTACCCACACTGGACAATACCTTGGCGTGTAGCTTGCTCTACACGTTGATCCAAGGCAGCCAGCTTTTGTGTATATTTCGCCTGCTCTTGCGAATTCCTTGCATTGTTAAAATCTCTAGTAAGGCTGATGCATGCAGGGGATGAGATGAAAAGCTGTAAACCTTCTCCCTGAAAGCTGGCTGCCTTGGATCAACGTGTAGAGCAAGCTACACGCCAAGGTATTGTCCAGTGTGGGTAGATTGGTATAGCACTGCGTACCTTGTTCTAAGGTTAGTAGGTTCGAGTCTCCTTCAGCCAGAGATCAGTGTTTATATATATATATATATATATATATATATATATATATATATATATATATATATATATATATATATATATATATATATATTCCCTGCAACGGCAAGCAATATTATTGAAAGCAAGAGAGTTTACAATACCAGCAGTTAAGTGCTTACTTTTAAGAAGCCCTCCTTTGGAGCCACCTGAAATTGAAACCAATATTGGAACACCCAAACTGGCTTATTTACTCTTCAAAATTTGGCTGCAAATCTGTATACAGTAACGATATTACAGTGTTTGGGATATTTCTTTCTTATTACAACTGTCGAGTGATCTGGAATCAAGAACACAGGTTCTCCATGAATCAGGACGAAATGAGGAGTAATAAGGGGTTTGAAGCAGTGGTGAGAGGTTAGGAAAATAAGATAC
>NC_091345.1:13739843-13742343 GCF_038502225.1 Cherax quadricarinatus | reverse complement strand
TATATGAAGAAGATGCGTGCTATATGAAGAAGACGCGTGCTACATGAAGAAGATGCGTGCTATATGAAGAAGACGCGTGCTATATGAAGAAGATGCGTGCTATATGAAGAAGATGCGTGCTATATGAAGAAGATGCGTGCTATATGAAGAAGATGCGTGCTATATGAAGAAGACGCGTGCTACATGAAGAAGATGCGTGCTATATGAAGAAGACGCGTGCTATATGAAGAAGATGCGTGCTATATGAAGAAGATGCGTGCTACATGAAGAAGATGCGTGCTACATGAAGAAGATGCGTGCTACATGAAGAAGATGCGTGCTATATGAAGAAGATGCGTGCTATATGAAGAAGACGCGTGCTACATGAAGAAGATGCGTGCTATATGAAGAAGACGCGTGCTATATGAAGAAGATGCGTGCTACATGAAGAAGATGCGTGCTATATGAAGAAGATGCGTGCTATATGAAGAAGATGCGTGCTACATGAAGAAGACGCGTGCTATATGAAGAAGATGCGTGCTATATGAAGAAGACGCGTGCTACATGAAGAAGATGCGTGCTATATGAAGAAGATGCGTGCTATATGAAGAAGATGCGTGCTATATGAAGAAGATGCGTGCTATATGAAGAAGACGCATGCTATATGAAGAAGATGCGTGCTATATGAAGAAGACCCGTGCTACATGAAGAAGATGCGTGCTATATGAAGAAGACGCGTGCTACATGAAGAAGATGCGTGCTACATGAAGAAGATGCGTGCTATATGAAGAAGATGCGTGCTATATGAAGAAGATGCGTGCTATATGAAGAAGATGCGTGCTATATGAAGAAGATGCGTGCTATATGAAGAAGATGCGTGCTATATGAAGAAGATGCGTGCTACATGAAGAAGATGCGTGCTATATGAAGAAGATGCGTGCTACATGAAGAAGATGCGTGCTATATGAAGAAGATGCGTGCTATATGAAGAAGATGCGTGCTATATGAAGAAGATGCGTGCTATATGAAGAAGATGCGTGCTATATGAAGAAGATGCGTGCTATATGAAGAAGATGCGTGCTATATGAAGAAGATGCGTGCTACATGAAGAAGATGCGTGCTATATGAAGAAGATGCGTGCTATATGAAGAAGATGCGTGCTATATGAAGAAGATGCGTGCTATATGAAGAAGATGCGTGCTACATGAAGAAGATGCGTGCTATATGAAGAAGATGCGTGCTATATGAAGAAGATGCGTGCTGTATGAAGATGCGTGCTGTATGAAGAAGATGCGTGCTATATGAAGAAGATGCGTGCTATATGAAGAAGATGCGTGCTATATGAAGAAGACGCGTGCTACATGAAGAAGATGCGTGCTATATGAAGAAGATGCGTGCTATATGAAGAAGATGCGTGCTATATGAAGAAGATGCGTGCTGTATGAAGATGCGTGCTATATGAAGAAGATGCGTGCTATATGAAGAAGATGCGTGCTATATGAAGAAGATGCTTGCTGTATGAAGAAGATGCGTGCTATATGAAGAAGATGCGTGCTATATGAAGAAGACGCGTGCTACATGAAGAAGATGCGTGCTATATGAAGGAGATGCGTGCTATATGAAGAAGATGCGTGCTATATGAAGAAGACGCGTGCTACATGAAGAAGATGCGTGCTATATGAAGAAGATGCGTGCTATATGAAGAAGATGCGTGCTATATGAAGAAGATGCGTGCTATATGAAGAAGATGCGTGCTATATGAAGAAGATGCGTGCTATATGAAGAAGATGCGTGCTATATGAAGAAGATGCGTGCTATATGAAGAAGACGCGTGCTACATGAAGAAGATGCGTGCTATATGAAGAAGATGCGTGCTATATGAAGAAGATGCGTGCTATATGAAGAAGATGCGTGCTATATGAAGAAGATGCGTGCTATATGAAGAAGATGCGTGCTATATGAAGAAGATGCGTGCTATATGAAGAAGATGCGTGCTACATGAAGAAGGTACATGGGAATTCACATTGGTGCTCGTAGCTTGGTTGGAGGCGCTCTCAGCTCACACACTAAGGGTTCGGCATCGATACCCGGCACTGGTGGAAACGTTGGGCATGTTTCCTTACTCCTGCTCTCTCTGTTTACCTATCAGTAAGTAGGTACCTGGGTGTTAGACGACTTTCGTGGGTCGCACCCTGTGACAATATTAACTTAGGCTGCCCGAAATTCTCTGCATAACCAGGGGCTTTCTGTATAGTATACCAAAAATGTCAAGTAGATCTATATCAGTTGATCCATGTATTTTGTAGAAATAAATGTTATTATGGATAGCAGGATTCCACGGCAGCCAGAAGAGTCCAGATGGAGTCAGCAGGCTACCCAGAACACAATGGTAAGCTGATGGTGTGAGGCTATGCAGGACATGTACGGCTACCAGTGACTGATACCTCCCTCCAACACAGAGGAAGGAAGGAAATGGTGTTGCCGACCTCAGAGAGTCCCAGAAGACCGGGAAACACAGAGG
>NC_091345.1:13709843-13734843 GCF_038502225.1 Cherax quadricarinatus | reverse complement strand
TAAGCTAATGGTGTTTCAAAATCTAAGCTAAAAATGTTACAAAATCTAAACTAATAATGATAAAATAATAGTGATAATAATAAGATAACCTTCATGTTAAAAATAAGTTACGTCCTAAAATGCATTATTGTGGGAAGAACTGAAGGCACAGGTACATTTCCCTCAGCGTATGTATGCTGAGAGTGTACCTAAAAAATTCCTCTTTTAGGGATTAAAGTATTCTTGTCTGGTGGAGCAAGGATTACCGTGCAGCCTTAATGACCCTAGTGTATTCGATAGACTTTAAACTCCATTAGCCATCCAATCAAACAGGTAAAAAGCATCACTGTCTTGCTGGGCGGATAACTGATGTGGCGTAACTTAACTAAACAAAAAGAGGTTTTTAACTCACTATCCTGTGAGCGCCGTGTGTTAGCGTCTGACCAGCTCCTGGACCTTCCTGAAGGAGTGCGTCTTGATAAGCACTTCTGAGTAAGGTTCAGGATTGTCTCGACTCAAGAAGAGGGCTTCCAAGGATAAACGAACTCCCAGGAGCCATCACGAAGACTGCAGGACCCAGGGAACGTCGGTAGATACAGCGTGGATGAGACACATGACACATATACCCGGATGAAGCAGTAGAGAGAGATAGAGAGAGAGAGAGAGAGAGAGAGAGAGAGAGAGAGAGAGAGAGAGAGAGAGAGAGAGAGAGAGAGAGAGAGAGAGAGAGAGAGAGAGAGAGACCACCTGCACAGAAGGAAACGTTTGACTTCTG
Source organism: Cherax quadricarinatus (assembly GCF_038502225.1). Lineage (NCBI taxonomy): Eukaryota > Metazoa > Arthropoda > Malacostraca > Decapoda > Parastacidae > Cherax > Cherax quadricarinatus. The sequence goes on along the minus strand of NC_091345.1, from coordinate 13,734,089 downwards.
AGAGCGACTGACTAACCAATCATAACGTTATGTGTGTGAAGGGGAAGCTAATTAGAATCCAGGTGTGTGCCTTAGTGTACACATAGGTGTTTCATATTAAAGTGGTGTCTGCCTTAGTGTAAACAAAGGTGCTTCAGCTTCCAGTGGTGTCTGCCTTAGTGTAAACAAAGGTGCTTCAGCTTCCAGTGATGTCTGCTTTAGTGTAAACAGAGGTGCTTCAGCTTCCAGTGATGTCTGCCTTAGTGTAAACAAAGGTGCTTCAGCTTCCAGTGGTGTCTGCCACAGAGTAAACACAGGTGCTTCACCTTGCAGTGGCAAGTTTCTCTGTTCACTGACGGTAACATTTCAGTACATCATGACACCTGATGTGGTACAGCCTCACTACACCACTAAGGTATTACAGCCGTACTGCAGAGAATAGTAGCTATATTAGCAAGTATTGCAGTTGAGTCAGCCAGTAATACAGCTGTATCAGTGAGTAATACAGCTGAATAGACGATTAATACAACTATATCAGCAAGTCCTCGTGTCCCAATTGTTTGGAGAGATGATCGTCAACAGCACCTCCCTGGAGTCCACCTCCCTGGCCTCCACCTCCCTGGCCTCCACTTTTCTGGCCTCCACCTCTCTCGCTTCCACCTCACTGGCCTCCATCTCCCTGGCCTTCACTTACCCTCCACAAATTGCCTGATTGGTGATTAATTTTGGCAATAACAGCTGGCTGGACGGCACTCGCGCTCATTGACCGACGCGAGAGGATAATATGGCCGGCAGGGAAGCAGGGAGGTAGGGAGAGAAAAAGGGAGACAAGGATCGATTCAAAGAGAAAAGGAGACAGGGAGAGAAGCAGGGAGACAAGGCGATAAGAAGGGAGGCAGAGAGATATGCAGAGAGGCAGGAAGAGAAACAGAGTCAGGGAGGAAGAGAAATACGGAGATGTCCAAGAATAGTCTATAAGTAAGGAAGACTGGAGGAGCCACGAATCTAGAGAGGAAGAATGGGGAGAAAGATCAGAAATAGAAACAAGAGGAGGACGAGCAGGTTAGGAAGGTGACTACTGGAAGTTGCTTTCGGCAAGAAGACTCGGCTACACCTATCAGACACCTGTCAGTTGAGTGCCACTCTCTGTTTCCTGTCTGTGAGCTAGTCACGTACCCTGACAAGAAGTTCATCACCTCTTTCATGTCCTTTTTTCCTAGCTATTAGATGTAGCAAGTTTAGAAATTTAGACTTACGTCACCCGATAGGGATTTTCATCCCGAATTTTGTAAATATACCTGAAAAAATAAGTTAGTCAGGAATGATCTTTGGCTGGGGCATCCATGTTGATTTCCGGTTATCATGCTGTTATTTGCAAGAAAAGTAACTATTTTCTCTAATAACAGTCTCCATTGTTTACCTAAAATTGACATCGAGGTGTCGAGACGATAGTTAGTGGCGACAGTCTTATCCCACTTTTGAAATATAAGAGAGGCATTTGCCAGTTTCCAGTCAATTGGGAGTTTACCTTCTTCTATTGATCTGTTAAACATTGGCACCTTACCTTCTCCTAGTGACTGGTCAAACACTGGAAGGCTCAGTCTTGCATAACTATGGAAGGTTACCATGTACTTCGCTTGACTTACTAACATTCAGCATCTCTGAGTATTTTATTATCTCAAGGCTGACATGAACATGAACTATAACCAGGGAACGTTGCTGTTGTGGTTGACTGTTAATACCGACCACAAGACTGTCTGGAGTATTGACTGTCATGTTCCTGTTACTGTATATTAATCTCCCGTTCAGGAGAGACAGACAGATAGATAGAGAGAGAGCGAGAGAGAGAGAGAGAGAGAGAGAGAGAGAGAGAGAGAGAGAGAGAGAGAGAGAGAGAGAGAGAGAGAGAGAGAGAGAGAGAGAGAGAAAGAGAGAGAGAAAGAATATTTCAAAGTACATGAGAATACACAGTAGCACATGAGAGCACATTAGAGTACATGTGAGTACAAAATAGTACATGGGAGTACACTGGAAAGACAGATAGCAGGAGACCCCAACCCCCACATCGAGGCAATCTACTGAACAGCAGACCTGGTTACAGTCTTCCTGTTGAACAGCAGACCTGGACAGAAGAGCAGAAGAAGATACTGGAAGAAAGAAAGGAGTGAATGAGGGAAGTGAGGGAGGGTGTGAGGGAGAGAGAGAAGGAGAGAAGGAGGGAGAGAAGGAGTGAGGCATGTAGAGAAGGAGGTAGGGAGAAAGGCATGAAGAGATGCATGGAGAGATAGGGGAAGGGAGGGAGGGAAGGAAGGAGATAGAGAGAGGGAGAGAGGGAGGGAAGGAAGGAGATAGAAAGAGGGAGAGAGGGAGGGAAGGAGGGCGGGAATCCTACCTTCTAGCTGGTCAACTTTAATGTTGGAGGCGGCCTGGTGATCCCTCGTCTACCCTGCTCTAGTGTGTATTTACTGTGTTTGTTGTGTTTGTTGTTGGTGTTGTTGTTGTTGCTTTTGTTGTTGCTGGTGTTGTTGTTGTTGCTGTTGTTGTTGTTGCTGTTGTTAGTGTTGTTGTTGTCAGGTGTAAGATATCTGTTAGTGTGTTGCTGCTTTCTAGATTTTTTAGTTGTGTTTACGTATTTCTGATTGCCCATTTCTGATTACCAAATTCTGATTACCAATTTCTGAAAACCAATTTCCGATTGCCTATGTCTGATTACTTATTAACATCAATGTTATTATCTTTTATTTTACGATTGGCTCTTTTTATTGCATATTTCTGATATACCCTATTCCTGATCAGCAGTTTTGTTTCCCTATTTCGAACCGATATTTCTGATACCCTATTTCCGTCAACCTATTTCTGATTATCTATTTCTGATTACCTATTTCTGATCAATATTTCTGATTCCCTATTTCTGATCAATATTTCTGAGAATCCATTTACACTTGCGTTTTTCAGCTTGTCTCCCCCAGGATGCGACCAACATTCAGGTACCTATTTTCATGTTAATTTACGAAGGGTGACAAGGAAATATTTTCTCCCCTTTCAGGCGAAGATGCAAGACTCTGGATTTGCCTGAAGTCCTGCAGGAGTGTTTGTGTCCCCTCCCTGGCGAAAGGAAAGAGACCTACGTTCGCCTAGCGAGCCATAAGAAGGTCTGAGACCCGTCCCTGGCGAAGGGCCGCAGGTACTCGGATCCACGGCACGGCAGTGTTTATGTTGTCCCAAAAATTCGCAGGCTGAGGCTCAACTCGGAGCCGACTCTCTCATGAATAAGGAATATCGGCTTAAGAAAACGAGTCTCTTGCATGTGGCATTCTTCCTTTGTGTGTGTGTGTGTGTGTGTTTGTGTGTGTGTGTGTGTGTGTGTTTGTGTGTGTGTGTGTGTGCGTGTATGTGTAACAGCAGGATCAGTAACAATAGTCTCAGCAGGTGTGCGTCACTTCTGCTCACTCAGAAAGCTTGAAAATGCGTATATGTGACAGGAGCTATGCTCGTCACAGCTACCCATAACTCTACCAAACTTGTTATATGTTAAAGGTGGAGCGAGGCAGATGCCTCTCTCCTCACTCCCCATGATTACTACTGCTGCCTCTCTCCCCACTCCCAATGCTTACTACTACTGCCTCTCTGCTCACTCCCCATGATTACTACTGCTGCCTCTCTCCCCACTCCACATGACTACTACTGCTGCCTCTCTCCCCACTCCCAATACTTACTACTACTGCCTCTCTCCCCATTCCCCATGATTACTACTGCTGCTTCTCTCCCCTCTCTCAATGATTACTATTGCTGCCTTTCTCTCCACTCCCAATGCTTATTACTACTGCCTCTCTCCCCGTTTCCCATGATTAGTACTGCTGCCTCTCTCCCACTCCCCATGGTTACTACTGCTGCCTCTCTCCACTCCACATGACTACTACTGCTGCCTCTCTCCCCACTCCCAATGCTTACTACTACTGCCTCTCTCCCCATTCCCCATGATTACTACTGCTGCCTCTCTCCCCATTCTCAATGATTACTACTGCTGCCTTTCTCTCCACTCCCCATGCTTATTACTACTGCCTCTCTCCCCACTCCCAATACTTACTACTACTGCCTCTCTCCCCATTCCCCATGATTACTACTGCTGCTTCTCTCCCCTCTCTCAATGATTACTACTGCTGCCTCTCTCTCCACTCCCAATGCTTATTACTACTGCCTCTCTCCCCGTTTCCCATGATTAGTACTGCTGCCTCTCTCCCACTCCCCATGGTTACTACTGCTGCCTCTCCCCACTCCACATGACTACTACTGCTGCCTCTCTCCCCACTCCCAATACTTACTACTACTGCCTCTCTCCCCATTCCCCATGATTACTACTGCTGCTTCTCTCCCCTCTCTCAATGATTACTACTGATGCCTCACTCTCCACTCCCAATGCTTATTACTACTGCCTCTCTCCCCGTTTCCCATGATTAGTACTGCTGCCTCTCTCCCACTCCCCATGGTTACTACTGCTGCCTCTCCCCACTCCACATGACTACTACTGCTGCCTCTCTCCCCACTCCCAATGCTTACTACTACTGCCTCTCTCCACATTCCCCATGATTACTACTGCTGCCTCTCTCCCCATTCTCAATGATTACTACTGCTGCCTCTCCACTCCCCATGCTTATTACTACTGCCTTTCTCCCCACTCCCCATGATTACTACTGCTGCCTCTCTCCCACTCCCCATGGTTACTACTGCTGCCTCTCCCCTCTCCACATGACTACTACTGCTGCCTCTCTCCCTACTCCCCATGACTACTACTGCTGCCTCTCCCCACTCCCCATGACTACTACTGCTGCCTCTCCCCACTCCCCATGACTACTACTGCTGCCTCTCCCCACTCCCCATGACTACTACTGCTGCCTCTCCCCACTCCCCATGACTACTACTGCTGCCTCTCCCCACTCCACATGACTACTACTGCTGCCTCTCCCCACTCCACATGACTACTACTGCTGCCTCTCCCCACCCCACATGACTACTATTGCTGCCTCTCCCCACTCCACATGACTACTACTGCTGCCTCTCCCCACTCCTCATGACAACTACTGCTGCCTCTCTCCCCACTCTCCATGACTGCTACTACTGCCTCTCCCCACTCCCCATGACTACTACTGCTGCCTCTCTCCCCACTCCCCATGACTACTACTGCTGCCTCTCCCCACTCCCCATGACTACTACTGCTGCCTCTCCCCACTCCCCATGACTACTACTGCTGCCTCTCCCCACTCCCCATGACTACTACTGCTGCCTCTCCCCACTCCCCATGACTACTACTGCTGCCTCTCTCCCCACTCTCCATGACTTCTACTGCTACCTCTCCCCACTCCCCATAACTACTACTGCTGCCTCTCTCTCCATTCCACATGACTACTACTGCTGCCTCTCCCCACTTCAAATGACTACTACTGCTGCCTCTCCCCACTCCACATGACTACTACTGCTGCCTCTCCCCACTCCACATGACTACTATTGCTGTCTCTCTCCACTCCCTATGACTACTACTGCTGCCTCTCTCCCCACTCCACATGACTACTAATGCTGCCTCTCCCCACTACCCATGACTACTACTGCTGCCTCTCTCACCACTCCCCATGACTACTACTGCTGCCTCTCCCCACTCCCCATGACTATTACTGCTGCCTCTCTTCCCACTCCACATGACTACTACTGCTGCCTCTCCCCACTCCCCATGACTACTACTGCTGCCTCTCCTCCACATGACTACTACTGCTGCCTCTACCCACTCCACATGACTACTATTGCTGCCTCTCACCACTCCCCATGACTACTACTGCTGCCTCTCTCCCCACTCCCCATGACTACTACTTCTGCCTCTCCCCACTCCCCATGACTACTACTGCTGCCTCTCTCCCCACTCCCCATGACTACTACTGCTGCCTCTCGCCACTCCCCATGACTACTACTGCTGCCTCTCTCCCCACTCCCCATGACTACTTCTGCTGCCTCCCTCCCCCTCCCCCATGACTACTACTGCTGCCCTCCCACTCCACATGACTACTACTGCTGCCTCACTCCCCATGACTCACTACTGTTGCCTCCTCCCCACTCCCATGACACTACTGCTGCCTCTCCCACTCCACATGACTACTTACTGCTGCCTCCCCTCCCTCCCCCATGACACTACTGCTGCCTCCCCTCCCCACATGGCATGACTACTACTGCTGCCTCCCCTCCCCCTCCACATGACTATTACTGCTGCCTCTCTCCCCACTCCCCATGACTACTACTGCTGCCTCTCCCCAGTCGCCATTACTATTACTGCCTATTCTCCCCACTACACATGACTACTACTGCTGCCTCTCCCCACTCCCCATGACTACTACTGCTGCCTCTCCCCACTCCCCATGACTACTACTGCTGCCTCTCCCCACTCCACATGTCTACTACTGCTGCCTCTCCCCACTCAATATGACTACTATTGCTGCCTCTCCCCACTCCCCATGACTACTACTGCCTGCCTCTCTCCCACTCCCCCATGACTACTACTGCTGCCTCTCCCCTCCCCATGACTCTCTGCTGCCTCTCTCCCCACTCCCCATGACTACTACTGCTGCCTCTCCCCACTCCCCATTACTACTACTGCTGCCTCTCCCCACTCCCCATGACTACTACTGCTGCCTCTCCCCACTCCACATGACTACTACTGCTGCCTCTCCCCACTCCCCATGACTACTACTGCTGCCTCTCCCCACTCCCCATGACTACTACTGCTGCCTCTCTCCCATCATTGACTGCTGCCTCTCCCCACTCCCCATGACTACTACTGCTGCCTCTCCCCACTCCCCATGACTACTACTGCTGCCTCTCCCCACTCCACATGACTACTACTGCTGCCTCTCCCCACTCCATATGACTACTATTGCTGCCTCTCCCCACTCCCCATGACTACTACTGCTGCCTCTCTCCCCACTCCCCATGACTACTACTGCTGCCTCTCCCCATTCCCCATGACTGCTACTGCTGCCTCTCTCCCCACTCCCCATGACTACTACTGCTGCCTCTCCCCTCCCCATGTCTACTACTGCTGCCTCTCCCCACTCCACATGACTACTACTGCTGCCTCTCCCCACTCCCCATGACTACTACTGCTACCTCTTCCCACTCCCCATGACACTACTGCTGCCTCCTCCCCACCCACATGACTACTACTGCTGCCTCCTCCTCCTCCCCCATGACTACTACTGCTGCCTCCCCAGTCCCCATGACACTACTGCTGCCTCTCCCCTCCACATGACTACACTGCTGCCTCTCCCCACTCCCCCATGACTACTACTGCCTCCTCCCCCTCCCCATGACTATTACTGCTGCCTCTCTCCCCACTCTCCATGACTTCTACTGCTAACTCTCCCCACTCCCCATGACTACTACTGCTGCCTCTCCCCACTCCCCATGACTATTACTGCCTATTCTCCCCACTACACATGACTACTATTGCTGCCTCTCCCCACTCCCCATGCTACTACTGCTGCCTCCCCTCCCCATGACTACTACTGCTGCCTCCCTCCCACTCCACATGTCTACTACTGCCTGCCTCCCCACTCAATATGACTACTATTGCTGCCTCCCTCCCCATGACTACTACTGCTGCCTCCCCTCCCCTCCCCCTGACTACTACTGCTGCCTCTCTCCCCACTCTCCATGCTTCTCTACTGCCTCCTCCCCACCCCCTCCCCCATGACTACTACGCTGCCTCCCCTCCCCTCCTCCATGACTACACTGCTGATTCTCCCCACTACACATGACTACTATTGCTGCCTCCCCTCCCCACTCCCCATGACTACTACTGCCTCCTCCCCATCCCCCCATGACCTACTACGCTGCCTCCCCTCCCCTCCACATGTACTACTGCTGCCTCTCCCCACCCATATGACTATCTGCTGCCTCCCCACTCCCCATGACTACTACTGCTGCCTCTCCCACCCCCTCCCCATGACTACTACTGCTGCCTCTCGCCTCCCCCATGACTACTACTGCTGCCTCCCCTCCCCACTCCACATGACTACTACTGCTGCCTCCCCTCCCCCACTCCCCATGACTACTACTGCTCCTCCCCACCTCCCCATGACACTACTGCTGCCTCTCCCCACTCCCACATGACTACTACTGCTGCCTCCCCTCCCCTCCCCATGACTACTACCTGCTGCCTCTCCCCACCCCCTCCCCATGACTACTACTGCTGCCTCTCCCCACTCCCCCATGACTACTACTGCTGCCTCCCCTCCCCCTCCCCCATGACTACTACTGCTGCCTTTCCCCTCCCCCATGACTACTACTGCTGCCTCCCACTCCCCCATGATACTGCTGCTGCCTCCCCTCCCCACTATGACTCTATTGCTGCCTCCCCTCCCCTCCCCATGACTACTACTGCTGCCTCTCTCCCCCACTCCCCATGACTACTACTGCTGCCTCCCACCCCTCCCCCACCCCATGACTACTACTGCTGCCTCTCTCCCCACTCCCCATGACTACTACTGCTGCCTCCTCCCCCCCCCCATGACTACTACTGCCTGCCTCACTCCACATGACTACTACTGCTGCCTCTCCCCACTCCCTATGACTACTACTGCCTCTCCCCTCCCCCATGACACTGCTGCTGCCTCCACTCCCCACATGACTACTACTGCCTGCCTCCCCACCCCACATGACTGACTACTGCTGCCTCTCCCCCACCCTCCCATGACACTACTGCTGCCTCCCCACCATGACTACTTCTGCTGCCTCCTCCTTCCCCATGACTACTACTGCTGCCTCTCCTCACTCCACATGACTACTACTGCTGCCTCCCCTCCCCACTCCCCCACGACTACTGTGTCTCTCCCCACTCCCCATGACTACTACTGCTGCCTCCCCTCCCCATGACTACTACTGCTGCCTCTCCCCTCCCCCCATGACTACTACTGCTGCCTCTCCCCACTCCCCATGACTACTACTGCTGATTCTCCCCACTACACATGACTACTACTGCTGCCTCTCCCCACTCGCCATGACTACTACTGCTGCCTCTCCCCACTCCCCATGACTACTACTGCTGCCTCTCCCCACTCCACATGTCTACTACTGCTGCCTCTCCCCACTCCATATGACTACTACTGCTGCCTCTCCCCACTCCTCATGACTACTACTGCTGCCTCTCTCCCCACTCCCCATGACTACTACTGCTGCCTCTCGCCACTCCCCATGACTGCTACTGCTGCCTTTCCCCACTCTACATGACTACTACTGCTGCCTCTCCCCACTCCCCATGACTACTACTGCTACCTCTTCCCACTCCCCTCCCCGCACACTGCTGCCTGCCTCCCCACTCCACATGACTACTACTGCTGCCTCTCCCCACCCCTCCCCGACTTCTACTGCTGCCTCTCCCCACTCCCCATGACTACTACTGCTGCCTCTCCCAACTCCCCATGACTACTACTGCTGCCTCTCCCCACTCCCCATGACTACTAATGCTGCCTTTCCCCACTCCCCATGACTGCTACTGCTGCCTCTCCCCACTCCTCATGATACTACTGCTGCCTCTCCCCACTCCACATGACTACTACTGCTGCCTCTCCCCACTCCATATGACTACTATTGCTGCCTCTCCCCACTCCCCATGACTACTACTGCTGCCTCTCTCCCCACTCCCCATGACTACTACTGCTGCCTCTCCCCACTCCCCATGACTACTACTGCTGCCTCTCTCCCCACTCCCCATGACTACTACTGCTGCCTCTCCCCACTCCCCATGACTACTACTGCTGCCTCTCCCCACTCCACATGACTACTACTGCTGCCTCTCCCCACTCCCCATGACTACTACTGCTACCTCTCCCCACTCCCCATGACACTACTGCTGCCTCTCCCCACTCCACATGACTACTACTGCTGCCTCTCCCCACTCCCCATGACTACTACTGCTGCCTCTCCCCACTCCCCATGACTACTACTGCCTCTCCCCACATGACTACTACTGCTGCCTCCCCTCCCCATCCCCTCCCCATGACTACTACTGCTGCCTCTCCCCACTCCCCATGACTACTACTGCTGCCTCTCCCCACTCCCCATGACACTACTGCTGCCTCTCCCCACTCCACATGACTACTTCTGCTGCCTCTCCCCTCTCCCCATGACTACTACTGCTGCCTCTCCCCACTCCACATGACTACTACTGCTGCCTCTCCCCACTCCCCATGACTACTACTTCTGTCTCTCCCCACTCCCCATGACTACTACTGCTGCCTCTCCCCATATACTGCCCCTGCCTCTACCCCTCCCCATGACACTACTGCTGCCTCTCCCCACTCCACATGACTACTTCTGCTGCCTCTCCCCTCTCCCCATGACTACTACTGCTGCTTCTCCCCACTCCACATGACTACTATTGCTGCTGCTGCAGTAAGGCGAGGCAGCTGCTTCTTCCTCTTCTTGTAGTTGTTCCTCTTCTTCTTAATTCTCAAGTCTTTCTGACACAAGGGAGGACCATCTTCAGACTCACAGTAAACAGTGTAACACCACCACACCACCATTTTCGCCCATGAAACGAGACTGCCTCTTGGAGAAATGGGTCCCAGCGGCACGTTTCCCTCTTCCGAGTCTTCAGTGCGCCTGGGTACTGAGAACGCGTGTCAGATTTGGCACGGGGGGATGTGGAGAGAGAGAGAGAGAGAGAGAGAGAGAGAGAGAGAGAGAGAGAGAGAGAGAGAGAGAGAGAGAGAGAGAGAGAGAGAGAGAGAGAGAGAGAGAGAGAGAATCAAGTGTATGTTGATGCCGGCATGCTAGAAGGCAAAATGTTTCGCCAACACAGTGAGAATTATACATATTATTGACGATGTTTTGCCAGCACAGTGGGCTGTATTTGTGAAGGTTAGTCCATGCACTGGACATTAATGACGACATTTCGCTTTAATGATTATGTTTTGCCCATAAAGTGGGTTTTTCTGAAAGTGTTTCAGGTACTCGCTATATTTTTTCTGGCGGGAGGGGGTATTACAAAGTAAATTTGCAAGTGAACCCGGACTCGGGAATCCAAGTCTCATATCTGGATTCTTTTTGTGGGAGATGGAGGTACCTCTGAAATTCTGAATCGGGAAGTATAGGAGGGGAGGTAACAGGGATGGGAGACTAGGAGGTGAGGTAGCAGGGAAGGGAACAGCGAAGGTAGAATGGCAGGTGAAGGTCAGGTAGAAAGGCAGACAAAATGCCAGCAGTCAGTGAGGTGAGTGTTGGTCCCTGACCAGTGTGTGTGTGGTCACGCGAAGGAGTACGCAGTAAAATTAAAGAAACAAGGTTTTCTCTCTCTCTCTCTCTCTCTCTCTCTCTCTCTCTCTCTCTCTCTCTCTCTCTCTCTCTCTCTCTCTCTCTCTCCTCTCCCTCTCTCTTCTTCAAGTTCCTAAGCTTGGCTCTCTGAAGGTCGTGGCTGCCTTGTCAACTTTTCACTATCGTCCTCAATATTCAGATGCTTTAGTGGCCAAATTCCTTTGTTAATGTGAGCACGCACAGACCTACACGACACTCCATTAGCAGTGTATGTACTCACCTAGTTGTGGTTGAAGGCGTCGATTCATAGCTCCTGTGTGTGTGTGTGTGAGAGAGAGAGAAAGAGAGAGAGAGAGAGAGAGAGAGAGAGAGAGAGAGAGAGAGAGAGAGAGAGATAAAGAGAGAGAGAGACAGAGAGAGAGAGAGAGAGAGAGAGAGAGAGAGAGAGAGAGAGAGAGAGAGAGAGACGTGCGTGTGTGTGGTTGAAATTCATGGGTTTCTCTTATTTGCTTATATTTTCCCACCTCCTATACAAGTTTTGTTGCAAACCTTTGGACCTTCTCGAGTTTGAGCTTTCCCCCCTCTGCCTATGTCTCACCCCCTTCCCTATCCCCTCCGGTCATCCCCTTCTTTGCCCCCTCCCCTTCTCATTCCCCTCCACCTAGAGGCCTCTTCAGGATCCTCGTTACAAGTGGGATTCTGCATTTGACATCACGTAAATTGAATCAAACAGATTCATTTATCTGTCTGCTTGGCTGGTGCTTCTCATATACCTTACACCACGCCTAGGTAGAAGAGAGAGGAGGAGGAGGTGGATGAGAGAGAGGGAAGAGAGAGAGAGAGGGGATGGATGGGAGAGGGGAAGAGAGAGAGAGAGAGAGAGAGAGAGAGAGAGAGGTGGATGGGAGAGGGGAAGAGAGACAGAGGAGTGGATGGGAGAGGGGAAGAGAGACAGTGGAGTGGATGGGAGAGGGGAAGAAAGAGAGAGAGGTGGATGGGAGAGGAGAAGAGAGAAAGAGAGGGGGTTTATGGGAGAGAGGGAAATTGGACGAAAGGGAGAGTGGGAAGAAGGGAGTGTAAGGTTGTTAAAAAATGGTGTCTGGGAAGGTGAGTTAGAGAGAGAAATGGAAGAAATGGGCAGCTGGGAACTGGTAGCAGAAATCCGTGAATGGGAATAAACGCCAAGGAATGAGGTGAGTTAAAGCAAACGTATAAACATAGGGATAAACACAACAAAAAATCTAAACACAATTAAAAGTATGTCAACACAAGTGCAAACACATATATAAATAAAAACTCACGCATAAATATTAAGTATAAACACAACTATAAACACAGGTATAAGTAGCATCAACAGAGGTACAAACAAGTGCCAGCAGGAGCATCCGGATAAACAAAGGAGAAACCCTAAAGGTTCCAGTGTTTTATTAATCCTATTGTGACTCACTTGCAAGGTATTAGAGTCCATAGTAGCCGCTGGTCACTGTCAGGCTGTCCCCTGAGGCACGAACCAGCTCCTCGTCCGTGGGTCACTGTGAGGCTGGCCCCTGAGGCACGGACCAGCTCCTCGTCTGAGGGTCACTGTCAGGCTGGCCCCCTGAGGCACGGACCAGCTCCTCGTCCGTGGGTCACTGCCAGGCTGGGCCATGAGGCACGGACCAGCTCCTCAACCGTGATGAGACATTCACTCATCACTTTAGGACGAAAGTACCTAATCGTCCGTGTCCTTGTTTCCTCCTTAAAATTGATACAGCGTCAAGTCATGTGATATCTGAGCGAGTTCTACAAGTGTTCTGAGAGGGTTCTGAAAGAAAGCTGAGAGGGCCCCATAGGATTCTCTTAGTATTTCCCAGGAAATGGGTGCCAGAAATAGGTGACAAGGGATGGGCAGCTGGAATAGGCGTCGAGAATGGGTAGAAGTAAATCGGTGGACTGGATAAAAAGTAGGAGATACGAGTAAAGAAATGGTAGTAATGGAGAGATTGATGAAATGAGCAGCTAGAAATTGGTAGTAGAAATGAGCAAATGGGAATGGGTGCCAAGGAATGGGTGCCAAGGAATGGGTGTTAGGGAGTGAGTGACAAACATTGGGTTGCAGTACATGGGCAGCTGGGAATGAATGGCAGGCAATGGGTGATAAGGATTTCGTGGCATAAATAAGGGGAAAGGAAGGGATTCCAGGGAATGGGTGACTGAGAATGCGTTGTTAGGACTCAGTCGTTGTAAATGGGTAGCTGAGCACGAGTGGCCTGAAATGGGTGATTGGGAATGGTTGGGTGGGACTTGGAGGCTGAGAGTGGGGGGATGAGGATGCGTGGCTGGGAATGATTGATTGGGAACATGTGGTTATGAATGGGTGGTTAGTTTTCCTGGAGGAGAAATGGGGTGAGTTAGAAGATGAATCCCCTTCACCAGCCTCAATGGACGGTCCATCAGGCCTTCCTTTCAAGGCCACTCTTAAACTGGAATTCACGTGATTGGTCGGTCCTCAGTAGGTGAGAACCGATCCCACACACCTGACTGGTCGGTCCTCAGTAGGTGAGAACCGATCCCACACACCTGACAGGTCGGTCCTCAGTAAGATGAGAAACGATCCCACACACCTGATTAGTCGGTCCTCAGTAAGGTGGGAACCTACCCACACACCTGATTGGTCTGTCCTCAGTAAGGTGGGAACTTATTCAAGCATTTGATCGGTTATATGCACTCACTGAGTAAACACAAGGTAGAGTAGTAAAGTTATACCGCCTTCTCTCACACCCGTTGTTTCCTTAAAGTGCTGATTTATACAAAAATTGCTTACTATCGCGTTCAGAATTTTATTTTATGATTTAGCCTCATAGATCAGCCAGTTCACTTCGTGGTAATAATTTTTTTTATTAGGAATGTGTGTATGTGTTGATTACCATTTTGTCCTAGGTACATGTCGATTAGACACTAGGCCTGTTGTATAGGCGTACGTGTTTGTGTGTGTGTATGAATGTGTGTGTGTGTGTGTGTGTGTGTGTGTGTGTGTGTGTGTGTGTGTGTGTGTGTGTGTGTGTGTGTGTGTGTGTGTGTGTGTGTGTGTGTGTGTGTGTGTGTGTGTGTGTGTGTGTTTGTGTGTGTGTGTGTGTATGTGTGTGCATGTGTGTGCATGTGTACATATGACTTTCTTTTATGAAAATCTTGCAATCTTGACTTATATACAAACAATCGTCTCGCCCATCAGGTTAAATGTTAATTCTGTATTTCAATATTTCCGCCAACATCAGTCTGACCATCACGAAATTAACACATATCACTGATGCTGGACGGCTGCTTAATTGGGCATAAAGCCTGTCTACACACGAGGGTCATTAAGGCTGCAGCGATGTTTAATTGTACTAACCAAATATAGCCTGGCCCATGATAGGTCGAGGCAGATAGAATTGTTAAACAGATTCCCCAATGGAAATAAGTTACTTTGATTATTTTGTGGGTTATCTTAGGTAATTTACCCACTTGTTACTGTGTATGATAATTGCACGTACGTGTACATATACCTAAATAAGCTTAAACAACTTACCCCTCTTGACAAAAATACAAGCAGACGAGTCGGCGGCAAAGTCTACGGTGGTCACCCACCGAGTTTCACTATCAAGTATCTGCCCAGAGAAGCATAAACCAGCCACTGTATCTCTCTCAGCTTATATACACTGAGACTTTTACCGTAATCCTCTATTTAAGGGAATACTACTAACCCTCGGTTAGTCAATACACATTTAGCGTGAAGGTAATGCATTCACTGAAGACAACGTTTCGCCCTGTGTTGAGCTGAAGAATTGAGACACTTATGCAACATATGGAAATCTTTACTGAAGAAACGTTTCGCCACACAGTGTCTTCATCGGTCTTATACAAAGCAGGAAGGTATAAGGAGAGGAGGAGTTTGAGGTAATCAGTCCCTCAGCCTGGAGTCGATGTCTTCAGTCCGTCAATCTTGTAGAAAGTACAGCATAGGGCCGTAGACGTGGCTTATATACTGTAGTCATTTGAGGCGAAGCAGGAGGGGGCGGGGTCATAGTGGAACCATCCACTAGTCGAAGTAGGTCTTCGTCCTAAGATTGGACAAGTTTTGAAGAATTCTTTGTATTAGGATCCCATGATGATGCAGTCTGTGTTGAGCTGTTTCAAGTCATGACTTCTTAGAGCTCTACACAGAACTAAACGTTGTCCATATATATATCTTCAACCTCAGCGATTATAGGGAACCCCAGCGTTGATAGGGAACCTCAGCGTTGGTAGGAAACCCTAGTGTTGATAGGGAACCCCAGAGTTGATATGGAACCCCAGCGTTGATAGGGAACCTCAGCGATGATAGGGAACCCTAGTGTTGGTAGGGAACCCCAGCGTTGATAGGGAACCTCAGCGTTGATAGGGAACCCTAGTGTTGGTAGGGAACCCCAGCGTTGATAGGGAACCTTAGCGATGATAGGGAACACTAGTGTTGGCAAGGAACCCCAGCTCTGATAGGGAACCTCAGCGATGATATGGAACCCCAGTGTTGGTAGAGAACCCCAGCGTTGATAAGGAACCTCAGCGATAGTGATAGGAACTATGGCTTTGTTAGCAGTGGAGAGAGAGAGTTGTCGTTGGAGCTTAGGAATGTAGATCTGTGGTGGTGGTGGTGGGTTTTAAAGTTGCACGTCGACTTGCAACTGAAGCTACCCGGGTCTATAACTTGATATGGGTATACCAATGGTGACTCTCTCTCTCTCTCTCTCTCTCTCTCTCTCTCTCTCTCTCTCTCTTTCTCTATCTCTCTCTCTCTCTCCGCATTTTCGTATGCTAAAACATTTGTTTAGTACTAAGTAGGAGGAACAGAACTTGCGTGGAAGATGCATGATTTGTGGAGGGAGAAATAAGAATTGTGAGAGAAACAGAACTCGTGTTATAAAAAGCAGAACTTGTGTGGGAGACACAAGTGATGTGTTGGAAAGCCAGGACTCAAGTGGAACAAACAAGGCTTGTGTCTGAGAAACAAAACACCCGTGGATAAAAAAGGACTCTTGTGTAAACAACAAGACTTGTAGATGACACCGGTAGTGTCCACAACAACCCATAAAATCCTTACCTATCCTGATCAACCCCCCAAAAATCTAAATTTATATTCATTAATATAAAAAAGCACTGAATGCATCAGAAAAAAAACACGTATATTCAAACCGAATGTCCAGTAATAACGTGAATAATTCCTGTAATGTAGGTCGTCAAGGAATAATTAAGTATACACAACGGGATGCCATTTTGTGGTTGCCTTTTCTTCCTCTAAGATTTTCGTTTATAACTTGAAAACACTTCATCCTATCGGCTTCAAATTTTTCAGCGCTGGTGTATAGCGACTAAGAAGAGATTCGTGCAACTGCTGGCATGAGCTTCCAGTCAGTTTTACATATCCAATTTCTGGTTTTGGATGGAAGAATATATGAAGGGAAATGAGTGATATGAGAATGAGGATAAGGAAGAGGAGGAAAAGGAAAGGGACGTGGAATGGGGGATGGAGAGGACGTGGAGGGTGAATTTCAAGCGGTCTGACATTTAGTGGACGTGGTTAAATCCAGCGAAATGTGACGAATCGTTTCCGAGAAGGGTGTAGGTCGCTTTGGGAGGGGGGAGGAGGGGAATGGAGGGGAGAGGAGGGAACGGGGAGGGATAGGTAGAATGGAGGGGAGAGGAGGCAAAAGAGTCAGAGAAATAGAGAACAGAGGGGAGTTATCACAGAACTCTGGAACCGAAAGTCGTGTCAAAATTAATAGGTGGCTTGGAAGGCTATGTTTTAGATTTTGACACACGAAGTGGCTAGTATATTGTGTACCACATGTCCATCGTGTGTAGTATAGTGGCTAGTATACTGTGTACCCCATGTCCATCCTATGTAATATAGTGGCTGGTATATTGTGTACATCTTCATCCTGTGGATGGCGGCATGGGAACATGTAGATACGCACAAGATTTAATACTTAGGCTCCAAAAGGGTCAACATGAGTACATCTAAATGTATATTTTTACAGTTTGGAGGAGATGTGGTGGAATAGGACGGGACGAGAGGGGACGTAATCCGGAGTGGTGGGGCGTTTCATCCTCTCCCCTCTCCTCCTCCTCCCCACCCCACCCCCAACGAGCGTAATTGTTCTTTCTTCTTCGTTAAATCAAGGGAGGAAGAGAGGAGTGGGAGGCTAAACTTAGGAATTGCCTTGTTACGACCTCCGCTGATGAAATTCTCAGAATACACCATTGGTAATGAAAAACGGGAGGAAAGTGGGCTTGCTACATGGGACTATATGGGAGAAAGTGAGAGAAAGAGTGAAGGAGAGAGAGAGAGAGAGAGAGAGAGAGAGAGAGAGAGAGAGAGAGAGAGAGAGAGAGAGAGAGAGAGAGAGAGAGAGAGAGAGAGAGAGAGAGAGAGAGAGAGAGAGAGAGAGAGAGTACAGCACGTAACTATTTATATCGAGGCTGTCTCTTGGGAAGAACTAACTGCTGTTCTGTACAGTAGCTAGATTGTGAGCTCGTTGCTTCCGTGGGCCTCCCTAGCATGGATCAGTAGGCCTACTGCAGGTGTCCCTTCATTTTCACATGTATCTGTCTTTGCTGGACCTCACTGCTGCTTTGCAAAGCCTGTGGCAACCATTCCAACCGAACTGACCGACTTCCTAGCTCCTGAGGAAGGAATTGTTCAGCAACTGAAAGGCCTCGAGCTTCATTTCTACTTCCCCCTTACCCCCCTCCCCCTCCATCGGTGGTTTATTTTAATAAATGTAAATGTCTCTTATGTTGGCTGCCCCCCCCCTTATCATCATCATCATCATCATGAACATCATCATTTTCATTAATAAACATCATTGTGCCTGAGACTGAACTCAGCCACAATATGTTCTTTAACGACGCAGCCGGCGGTCGATCCCAGCGGCTTGTGGAGGGTTGTTAGCGTGGAACAACCTTGTTGAGAGAGAGAGAGAGAGAGAGAGAGAGAGAGAGAGAGAGAGAGAGAGAGAGAGAGACAGACAGACAGACAGAGAAAGAGAGACAGAGAGAGAGAGAGAGATGAATTCAGAATCGAGAGAGTTGAATTTTACTCTCCCTCTCCTTCCCCTCTATTTTTCTACCTTCTCTCTCCCTTCCCTCACCCCTTCCCCTCCCTACCGCCCCCTCACCCCTCCCTTCATGCCTTGAGAAGCTCATCACGTGACAAGGGGGTCATTAGCAGTGTTTATGTCGAGGGGTCAAGGTCACCATGACAACGAGGGGAGGTGTAGAGAGGGGTCAAGCCTTCTTTTGTATGTCACTTGTATTTGTCTATCCTAAGATAGTGCTTTGGCTGAGAGTGTTTCTGTCCAATCTGAGGAGAGTGTTTCTGTCCAATCTGAGGGGAGTGTTTCTGTCCAATCTGAGGAGAGTGTTTCTGTCCAATCTGAGGGGAGTGTTTTTGTTCCAGCATCTTTGGAGAGAGTACATGTTGTTGTTGCAGATGTTCTTACTGATAACCTAATAATTTCTATAATAATTGCAATGATGATAAAAATAAAATTAATAATAATAATAAGAACAAAAATTATACTGCTACTACTACTACTATTATTAATAATAATAATAATAATAATAATAATAATAATAATAATAATAATAATAATAATAATCGTATGCCAGATAGAAAACGGAATACTTGTTTACAGTCTGGAGAGCTAATTCCGGGCTACGTTGCTGTGAAGATCCAGGTTATATAAGCTTGAAGGACATGTCTATCCGGGTTATGTTGTGACACCAGGGCTGTGGTGTAGAGAGGTTGTCAAGACCAGGATTGTGTTGTAGACAAGGTGTTATAACTACGGTTGTGTTGACTCACGAAATCGTAATGACACGATTGCAAAAAAACCATACCACGGGCGGGGATAGAACCAACGATCAGAGAGTCTCAAAACTCCAGACCGTCGCGTTAGCCACTGGACCAGCTAGCCACAATAAGATTCGTCCAACTAGGTATATTTCTACACCATAGGAAGGTTAGCATAGGCACCACTGTGACCACAAATGCAAGTTTTTACAGAAGAATCTCCAGCTAGCGTGGCCGTGACGAATTCTAGCTCAAGTCCCCTCAAAGCCGTCAACATGACTCACGAAATCGTAATGACACGATGTAGAAATATACCTAGTTGGACGAATCTTATTGTGGCTAGCTGGTCCAGTGGCTAACGCGACGGTCTGGAGTTCTGAGACTCTCTGATCGCGGGTTCTATCTCAGCCCGTGGTATGGTTTGTTTACGGTTGTGTTGTAGCGAGGATGTCAAAATTAGGGCTGTAATGTAGCTAGGATGTGAAGATATGGACAGTGTCGTAGCTGAAATGTCAAAACCAGAATTGTGTCGTAATGGGAGTGTCAAAACCAGGGTTGTGTAGTAACGGGAGTGTCAAGACCAGGGTTGTGTCGTAGCGAGGTTGTCAAAACTAGGGTTGTGTCGTGGCAAGGTTGTGAAAACTAGGGTTGTGTCGTAGTGAAGTTGTCAAAACCAGGGTTGTGTCGTAACGAGGGTGTTAAGTCGCAGAATTCCTCCCGAAGAAGAATAAAAATAAAAATTTGACTTTAATTCAGAAGTGGAAAAGATCAAGGATTTGTGTTTTCGTGTCAAGTAATGACCCCCTTTTTTTGGTTGGTCGATCAATAAGTCACTTTTCTTCCCAACGCCTTTAATCATGACCACCAAAATATTGACCATTAGAGGTCAATACCTTGGCAGCAGTGCCAGCCTATACCAAAATTTTATGTGTTGAAACAGCGTTAGAGAATAAGTAGATGCTTTTACTAAAAATTAAAACATTTTGTGGAATTTAAATTGAGTTCCCAGGGCTCACATGCTGGCTACGTACCCACTATTAGGGCTCACGTGCTGGTTACGTACACGACAGGGGCTCCTATTCTTGTTACTTACTCATGATCAAGGCTAATTTGCTGACCACACACTCACTCACAAGCGGATATGAAGCACACAAGCAGTGAGCCACACTAGGCACCTGCATGTCTGTTGAAGGATCGTCGCAAGCAATCCACTTTTTATCTGATTCTCCCCGGCATTCAGACACGATTAGCAGAGTCCAATCTATCTGGGTTAATCTTATTCGTGAGGGCTAACATACGTGGTATGCTGAATACTGAATGACACCATGTTCGGAGTTCTCAAGGTAGTTTTAACATGACAAAGGCATGCTTATGCCACTTTTATTATTGGGTTAATGGTAAGATCATGAGATAGCCTTCGTGGGAAGTTTACTTTCAGGCCTCTGACTTGCGTATCCTCCATGACGAGTTCCTTCTCATGCAGTGCCTAATGTCCTGAATTCATTTCTCAGCCCACATCTTCGTTACTTTGAATATGTTGAGGTTAACTCCTCACAACCATCCATAAGACTATTCTTCCAATTTGTTGCCTAGGTCTTCTTAATCTTCCTTGCAGACATCCACATTCTTAATCCTTCCTCGTTAGTATTATCAGATAATATAAACACAAAAGAAATATAGTCTTCCTGGTAAAAAGTTGACATAAATAAGGAAGAGGCTGGGTTCTAGCATTGATTTTGTGGCAAACAATGATGTCTCTTCCCTTACTGTGACTCTGCATTATATCATTCCTTTGCGTTTTCATCTAAGATTGCCTCGTACATTCATCTAGAATTCTGTCTCCATTTTCTGGAGTTGCCTCATGTGATTCACATTGTCTGAGGCCCTCTGACAGCATATATATATATATATATATATATATATATATATATATATTTATATATATTTATATATATATTTATATATATATTTATATATATATATATATTTATATATATATATATATTTATATATATATTTATATATTTATATATATTAATATATATAAATATATATATATATATATATATATAATATATATATATATATATATATATATATATATATATATATATATATATATATATATATATATATATATATATATATATATATATATACATACCTACTGCCTCACGAACTTCCCCCACACTCACAACTGGCTCTTCCTCACATCTTGTAGGAGTGAGGAAGAGCCAGTTGTGAGTGTGGGGGAAGTTCGTGAGGCAGTAGGTAAAATGAAAGGGGGTAAGGCAGCCGGGATTGATGGGATAAAGATAGAAATGTTAAAAGCAGGTGGGGATATAGTTTTGGAGTGGTTGGTGCAATTATTTAATAAATGTATGGAAGAGGGTAAGGTACCTAGGGATTGGCAGAGAGCATGCATAGTTCCTTTGTATAAAGGCAAAGGGGATAAAAGAGAGTGCAAAAATTATAGGGGGGATAAGTCTGCTGAGTATACCTGGTA
The DNA here is from genome assembly GCF_038502225.1 of Cherax quadricarinatus. NCBI lineage: Eukaryota > Metazoa > Arthropoda > Malacostraca > Decapoda > Parastacidae > Cherax > Cherax quadricarinatus. The sequence continues at coordinate 13,712,463 of NC_091345.1, read as the reverse complement.
AAGTGTATGGTAGAGTTATTATTGAAAGAATTAAGAGTAAGACGGAGAATAGGATAGCAGATGAACAAGGAGGCTTTAGGAAAGGTAGGGGGTGTGTGGACCAGGTGTTTACAGTGAAACATATAAGTGAACAGTATTTAGATAAGGCTAAAGAGGTCTTTGTGGCATTTATGGATTTGGAAAAGGCGTATGACAGGGTGGATAGGGGAGCAATGTGGCAGATGTTGCAAGTGTATGGTGTAGGAGGTAGGTTACTGAAAGCAGTGAAGAGTTTTTACGAGGATAGTGAGGCTCAAGTTAGAGTATGTAGGAAAGAGGGAAATTATTTCCCAGTAAAAGTAGGCCTTAGACAAGGATGTGTGATGTCACCGTGGTTGTTTAATATATTTATAGATGGGGTTGTAAGAGAAGTAAATGCGAGGGTCTTGGCAAGAGGCGTGGAGTTAAAAGATAAAGAATCACACATAAAGTGGGAGTTGTCACAGCTGCTCTTTGCTGATGACACTGTGCTCTTGGGAGATTCTGAAGAGAAGTTGCAGAGATTGGTGGATGAATTTGGTAGGGTGTGCAAAAGAAGAAAATTAAAGGTGAATACAGGAAAGAGTAAGGTTATGAGGATAACAAAAAGATTAGGTGATGAAAGATTGAATATCAGATTGGAGGGAGAGAGTATGGAGGAGGTGAATGTATTCAGATATTTGGGAGTGGACGTGTCAGCGGATGGGTCTATGAAAGATGAGGTGAATCATAGAATTGATGAGGGAAAAAGAGTGAGTGGTGCACTTAGGAGTCTGTGGAGACAAAGAACTTTGTCCTTGGAGGCAAAGAGGGGAATGTATGAGAGTATAGTTTTACCAACGCTCTTATATGGATGTGAAGCATGGGTGATGAATGTTGCAGCGAGGAGAAGGCTGGAGGCAGTGGAGATGTCATGTCTGAGGGCAATGTGTGGTGTGAATATAATGCAGAGAATTCGTAGTTTGGAAGTTAGGAGGAGGTGCGGGATTACCAAAACTGTTGTCCAGAGGGCTGAGGAAGGGTTGTTGAGGTGGTTCGGACATGTAGAGAGAATGGAGCGAAACAGAATGACTTCAAGAGTGTATCAGTCTGTAGTGGAAGGAAGGCGGGGTAGGGGTCGGCCTACGAAAGGTTGGAGAGAGGGGGTAAAGGAGGTTTTGTGTGCGAGGGGCTTGGACTTCCAGCAGGTATGCATGAGCGTGTTTGATAGGAGTGAATGGAGACAAATGGTTTTTAATACTTGACGTGCTGTTGGAGTGTGAGCAAAGTAACATTTATGAAGGGGTTCAGGGAAACCGGCAGGCCGGACTTGAGTCCTGGAGATGGGAAGTACAGTGCCTGCACTCTGAAGGAGGGGTGTTAATGTTGCAGTTTAAAAACTGTAGTGTAAAGCACCCTTCTGGCAAGACAGTGATGGAGTGAATGATGGTGAAAGTTTTTCTTTTTCGGGCCACCCTGCCTTGGTGGGAATCGGCCAGTGTGATAATAATATATATATATATATATATATATATATATATATATATATATATATATATATATATATATATATATATATATATATATATATATATATATATATATATATATACATGTATATACTTGCTCACCCTTCTCCCTCTCTCTCCTTTCTGATTCTTTCCATCTTAACACAACGATATTAAGATCTTTAGCAGCGATTTACACTTACTGGCTCCTCCTGGTCTTTATTTACAACTCGATCTTCTCCTCAGATATTTTACTAACTTTTCTTATTGCTTTTCCATCGCATTACACAATATATAAGTTAGGTGCATCAACCAGTAGGTCAAAGACTCTATCTTCCTTTTGTATACTGGCTCGGCGTTGGCAGTGGTCCAGCTAGTGTCATTATTGTCTTCCCAAACTTGTGTATCATCACAAGTCGGCAGCACTGGGCTTCATGCCCTTGTTTATTCTTCCAATAAAATAATAAGAGATGCAGTAACTGATAATTACTTCCTGTTTGTCGTTATATATATATATATATATATATATATATACATATATATATACATATACATATATATATACATATACATATATATACATATATATATACATATACATATATATACATATATATATACATATACATATATATACATATATATATACATATACATATTATTTTTATTTTTTTTATTATCACACCGGCCGATTCCCACCAAGGCAGGGTGGCCCGAAAAAGAAAAACTTTCACCATCATTCACTCCATCACTGTCTTGCCAGAAGGGTGCTTTACACTACAGTTTTTAAACTGCAACATTAAAACCCCTCCTTCAGAGTGCAGGCACTGTACTTCCCATCTCCAGGACTCAAGTCCGGCCTGCCGGTTTCCCTGAATCCCTTCATAAATGTTACTTTGCTCACACTCCAACAGCACGTCAAGTATTAAAAACCATTTGTCTCCATTCACTCCTATCAAACACGCTCACGCATGCCTGCTGGAAGTCCAAGCCCCTCGCACACAAAACCTCCTTTACCCCCTCCCTCCAACCCTTCCTAGGCCGACCCCTACCCCGCCTTCCTTCCACTACAGACTGATACACTCTTGAAGTCATTCTGTTTCGCTCCATTCTCT
>NC_091345.1:13694843-13702343 GCF_038502225.1 Cherax quadricarinatus | reverse complement strand
TGTAGTGTGTATGGGTTGCCTGAGAGTATTCTTAGTAGCAATGTAGTGTGTATGGGCTGCCTGAGTGTATTCTTAGTAGCAATGTAGTGTGTATGGGCTGCCTGGGTGTATTCTTAGTAGCAATGTAGTGTGTATGGGCTGCCTGAGTGTATTCTTAGTAGCAATGTAGTGTGTATGGGCTGCCTGGGTGTATTCTTAGTAGCAATGTAGTGTGTATGGGCTGCCTGGGTGTATTCTTAGTAGCAATGTAGTGTGTATGGGCTGCCTGAGTGTATTCTTAGTAGCAATGTAGTGTGTATGGGCTGCCTGAGTGTATTCTTAGTAGCAATGTAGTGTGTATGGGCTGCCTGAGTGTATTCTTAGTAGCAATGTAGTGTGTATGGGCTGCCTGGGTGTATTCTTAGTAGCAATGTAGTGTGTATGGGCTGCCTGGGTGTATTCTTAGTAGCAATGTAGTGTGTATGGGCTGCCTGAGTGTATTCTTAGTAGCAATGTAGTGTGTATGGGCTGCCTGGGTGTATTCTTAGTAACAATGTAGTGTGTATGGGCTGCCTGAGTGTATTCTTAGTAGCAATGTAGTGTGTATGGGCTGCCTGAGTGTATTCTTAGTAGCAATGTAGTGTGTATGGGCTGCCTGGGTGTATTCTTAGTAGCAATGTAGTGTGTATGGGCTGCCTGGGTGTATTATTAGTAGCAATGTAGTGTGTATGGGCTGCCTGGGTGTATTCTTAGTAGCAATGTAGTGTGTATGGGCTGCCTGGGTGTATTCTTAGTAGCAATGTAGTGTGTATGGGCTGCCTGAGTGTATTCTTAGTAGCAATGTAGTGTGTATGGGTTGCCTGGGTGTATTCTTAGTAGCAATGTAGTGTGTATGGATTGCCTGGGTGTATTCTTAGTAGCAATGTAGTGTGTATGGGCTGTCTGGGTGTATTCTTAGTAGCAATGTAGTGTGTATGGGCTGCCTGAGTGTATTCTTAGTAGCAATGTAGTGTGTATGGGTTGCCTGGGTGTATTCTTAGTAGCAATGTAGTGTGTATGGGCTGCCTGGGTGTATTCTTAGTAGCAATGTAGTGTGTATGGGCTGCCTGGGTGCATTCTTAGTAGCAATGTAGTGTGTATGGGCTGCCTGGGTGTATTCTTAGCAGCAATGTAGTGTGTATGGGCTGCCTGGGTGTATTCTTAGTAGCAATGTAGTGTGTATGGGCTGCCTGGGTGTATTCTTAGCAGCAATGTAGTGTGTATGGGCTGCCTGGATGTATTCTTAGTAGCAATGTAGTGTGTATGGGCTGCCTGGGTGTATTCTTAGCAGCAATGTAGTGTGTATGGGCTGCCTGGGTGCATTCTTAGTAGCAATGTAGTGTGTATGGGCTGCCTGAGTGTATTCTTAGTAGCAATGTAGTGTGTATGGGCTGCCTGAGTGTATTCTTAGTAGCAATGTAGTGTGTATGGGCTGCCTGGGTGTATTCTTAGTAGCAATGTAGTGTGCATGGGCTGCCTGAGTGTATTCTTAGTAGCAATGTAGTGTGTATGGGCTGCCTGGGTGTATTCTTAGTAGCAATGTAGTGTGTATGTGCTGCCTGGGTGTATTCTTAGTAGCAATGTAGTGTGTATGGGCTGCCTGGGTGTATTCTTAGTAGCAATGTAGTGTGTATGGGCTGTCTGGGTGTATTCTTAGTAGCAATGTAGTGTGTATGGGCTGTCTGGGTGTATTCTTAGTAGCAATGTAGTGTGTATGGGCTGTCTGGGTGTATTCTTAGTAGCAATGTAGTGTGTATGGGCTGCCTGGGTGTATTCTTAGTAGCAATGTAGTGTGTATGGGCTGTCTGGGTGTATTCTTAGTAGCAATGTAGTGTGTATGGGCTGCCTGGGTGTATTCTTAGTAGCAATGTAGTGTGTATGTGCTGCCTGGGTGTATTCTTAGCAACAGAGCAGTGTGTATGGGCTGCCTTGGTGTATTCTTAGTAGCAATGTAGTGTGTATGGGCTGCCTGGGTGTATTCTTAGTAGCAATGTAGTGTGTATGGGCTGCCTGGGTGTATTCTTAGCAGCAATGTAGTGTGTATGGGCTGCCTGGATGTATTCTTAGCAGCAGTATATTGTGTATGGGCTGCCTGGGTGTATTCTTAGCAGCAGTGTAGTAACTATTTGTAAAGTCTGGCAAGATATGTCGTGTCTAATTCTATCTTGGCCGTGTCTCGGCTTGATCCACCTCTCAACCCATAATGTGTGGGTGTGCATGGTGCATCTACCTGTCTTGTGTGTGTGTGTGTGTGTGTGTGTGTGTGTGTGTACTCACCTATTTGTACTCACCTATTTGTGGTTGCAGGGGTCGAGTCATAGCTCCTGGCCCCGCCTCTTCACTGATTGCTACTAGGTCCTCTCTCTCCCTGCTCCATGAGCTTTATCATACCTCGCCTTAAAACTATGTATGGTTCCCGCCTCCACTACTTCACTTTCTAGGCTATTCCACGGCTTGACTACTCTATGACTGAAGAAATACTTCCTAACATCCCTTTGATTCATCTGAGTCTTCAACTTCCAATTGTGACCTCTTGTGTCTGTGTCCCTTCTCTGGAACATCCCGTCTTTGTCCACCTCGTCTATTCCGCGCAGTATTTTATATGTCGTTATCATGTCTCCCCTGACCCTCCTGGCCTCCAGTGTCGTCAGGCCGATTTCCCTCAACCTTTCTTCGTAGGACAATCCCCGTAGCTCTGGGACTAGTCTTGTTGCAAACCTTTGCACTTTCTCTAATTTCTTGACGTGCTTGACTAGGTGTGGATTCCAAACTGGTGCTGCATACTCCAGTATGGGCCTGACGTAAATGGTATACAGAGTCTTGAACGACTCCTTACTGAGGTATCGGAACGCTATCCGTAGGTTTGCCAGGCGCCCGTATGCTGCAGCAGTTATCTGATTGATGTGCGCCTCAGGAGATATGCTCGGTGTTATACTCACCCCCAGATCTTTTTCCTTGAGTGAGGTTTGCAGACTTTGGCCATCTAAACTATATTGTGTCTGCGGTCTTCTTTGCCCTTCCCCAATCTTCATGACTTTGCATTTGGCGGGGTTAAACTCAAGGAGCCAGTTGCTGGACCAGGCTTGTAGCCTGTCCAGGTCTCTTTGTAGTCCTGCCTGATCCTCATCCGATTTGATTCTTCTCATTAACTTCACATCGTCCGCAAACAAGGACACTTCTGAGTCTATCCCTTCCGTTATGTCATTCACATATACCAAGAACAGCACAGGTCCTAGGACTGACCCCTGTGGAACCCCGCTTGTCACAGGCGCCCACTTTGACACCTCATCACGTACCATGACTCGTTGTTGCCTCCCTGTAAGGTATTCTCTTATCCATTGCAGTGCCTTTCCTGTTATGTGTGCCTGATCCTCTAGCTTTTGCAGTAACCTCTTGTGAGGAACTGTGTCGAAGGCCTTCTTGCAGTCCAAAAAAATGCAGTCGATCCACCCCTCTCTCTCTTGTCTTACTTCTGTCACCTTGTCATAAAACTCTAATAGGTTTGTGACACAGGATTTTCCCTCCCTGAAACCATGCTGGTTGTCAATTATACACTTGTTTCTTTCCAGGTGCTCCACCACTCTCCTCCTGATGATCTTCTCCATGACCTTGCATACTATACACGTTAATGATACAGGTCTGTAGTTTAGTGCCTCATGTCTATCTCCCTTTTTAAAAATTGGGACTACATTTGCCATCTTCCATACCTCAGGGAGTTGCCCAGTTTCAAATGATGTGTTGAAGATCTTCGTTAATGGTACACACAATGTCTCTGCTCCCTCTTTAAGGACCCACGGAGAGATGTTGTCTGGTCCCACCGCCTTTGAGGTGTCAAGTTCGCATAGCAGCTTCTTCACCTCCTCCTTGGTTATATGTACCTCATCCAGCACTTGCTGGTGCACCCCCCTGCTCTGATTTCCTGGAGTCCTACTGGTTTCCACTGTAAATACTTCTTTAAATCTTGTGTTGAGCTCCTGACATACCTCCCGGTCGTTTCTTGTGAATTCCCCATCACCCTTCCTCAGTCTGATTACCTGGTCCTTGACTGTTGTTTTCCTCCTGATGTGGCTGTACAACAGCTTCGGGTCAGTCTTGACTTTCGATGCTATGTCATTTTCGTATTGCCGCTGAGCCTCCCTTCTTATCTGTGCATATTCGTTTCTGGCTCTTCGGCTAATCTCTTTATTTTCCTGAGTTCTCTGTCTTCTGTACCTTTTCCATTCTCTAGTACACCTAGTTTTTGCCTCCCTACACCTTTGGGTGAACCAAGGACTCATTCTGTTCTTCCCATTATTTCTGTTTCCCTTGGGAACAAACCTCTCCTCTGCCTCCTTGCATTTTGTTGCCATATAGTCCATCATTTCTTGTACTGGTTTTCCTGTCAGTTCCCTCTCCCACTGAATGTCTTGAAAGAAGTTCCTCAAGCCTGAGTAGTTCCCCCTTTTGTAGTTTGGTTTTTCCCACCCTATTCCTGCTGCTCTCTCCACTTGGAGCTCAACTATGTAGTCGAAGCACAGAACCACATGATCACTAGCTCCCAGGGGCCTTTCATACATGATATCCTCGATGTCAGAACTACTCAAGGTGAATACAAGGTCCAGTCTTGCTGGTTCATCCTCTCCTCTCTCTCTGGTAGTGTCTCTAACATGTTGATGCATGAGGTTTTCCAGTACCACATCCATCATCTTGGCTCTCCATGTTTCGGGACCCCCATGGGGCTCCAGGTTTTCCCAGTCAATCTCCTTGTGATTGAAATCACCCATAATTAGTAACTTTGCTCCCCCCATGTGTGCTCTCCTGGCCACCTCGGCTAGTGTGTCGACCATTGCTCTGTTGCTCTCATCGTATTCTTCTCTTGGCCTCCTGCAGTTCTGTGGTGGGTTGTACATTACTGCAATTATCACCTTATGTCCCTCAGACTGGATTGTTCCTACTAAGTAGTCCCTTTCGCCCGTGCCATCCATTCCTTCCATTTTCTCAAACCCCCACTGGTTTTTAATGAGCAGTGCAACTCCTCCTCCCCCTCTCCTCCCTCTGTCTTTCCTGAGGATTTGATATCCGGATGGAAAGATTGAATCTGTTATTATTCTGGTGAGTTTTGTTTCTGTGAGTGCTATTATGTCTGGGGATGTCTCCTTGATTCTTTCGTGCCACTCCTCATACTTATTTGTTATTCCATCTGCATTTGTATACCACACCTTCAACTTCTTTTCTAAGATTGTGGTCTGGGAGGTGTATTGGGGTTGGGGAAGTGGGAGATCTGATAAGGAACTATGGGTGGTTGCTGTGGGGGTGGAGTTTGTAATGCAGTGGGTGGGGGCATTGGATGTGGCATGGGTGTTTTGGTTTAGAGTGTTTGGTTGCACTGGGGTTGACCTGGTTGAGAGGCTTCTATAGGAAGTTGTGAGGGAGGCTGTATTTGATCTTCCTGTGTCTGTGATCTCCTGTCTGTCTTCTCCATCCCCTCTCTTTCCTCCTTTCGCCTTTGTACCATCTCTCTCTGTTTCTTCCTTTCTGCTTGTGTTCTGTCGCGGTCGAGATACACCTTCCTGTATGCTGGCATGTCCCTTAATCGTGCTTTCTCCTGCAGGATCCTGTTCCGAGTCGATTCTGCCTTGAAGGTCACTTTCACTGGCCGGGTTCTTTTTTTTACAAACCCCCCTATTCTCCGAAAATTTTCCAGCTGGGTCATGTCGTCTTCTCCTATTGCTTTCATGATGCTTTCAATTGCTTTTTTTTCCCCTTGTTTTCTTGCTTCATATGTTTCCCCTTCAACTTCCTGGAGCCCATACACAAAGACTGACCTCACCCTTTCATGCTCCCACTGCATATCCCTGTGTATCCCCTCATTCAATTTGATTTCCTCCATTGCAGCTTTCCTTTCTTCAGTTTCACTAGCTAATGTACTTGGGCTCAGTGGCCTGTCATTTTCCCTTCTCGGCTTTCCCTGGGCTCTGCTGTGGTCTGTTAGGGCCTCCACATATAGCTTAGCTCTTTCATTTACTACAGTCTCCACTGATTGAGCTTCTACATGCAGTTTTGCTCCTTCTTTCCCTACAGTCCCCTTATTTGTGACTGAGGTAGCAGTCTCTGTTGTCAATCCCAAAATGTTCTTTAGTTCTTTAGGCTGTTTCAGATTTTTCAGTTCCTCTTCTAAACTCTGTATCCTGGCCTCTGCTGCTTTGACTTGCACCTCCCACTTCCTGCTTTCCATGTCTATCCTCTCTTCCATTCTCATGCTAAGTTCTTCTAGTTTCTTTTCCCATTCATGTTCCCTTTTTGTGAGCTCTGCTGCCCAATCTTCCTTTGCAGTTTCCTCCTCCTGTCCCTTGGTTTTTCTTGTTGCTCTCTGGCAACCCATTTTTGTTTTATCCTGATTGCCTCAGAGTGGGAAACCTATGTAATTCTGTATGTTAGGTTAGTATTGTGTATGTCAGAGTGTGGGGGGGGGGAGGTAGAGGAGGAACTGTGGCTATGTGGGAGAGTAGTTGGGAGGGGGAGTGGGAAGGAGAGTGAAACAAGTGGGTGATTGGGAGAGGGAGAGGGGGAAGGAGGGAGAGGTGGGGAGGGGGAGGGTGAAAGAGGGAGGGGAGGGATCAGGTGAAGGAGTGAGATGTCGGTGGGGGAGGGGGGAGTGTATGTGTGAGTCTGGCAATGTGTGTGTGTGTGTGTATGTGTGTGTGTGTATGTGTGTTGTGTGTGTGTGTGTGTGTGTGTGTGTGTGTGTGTGTTGCATATGTGTACTCACCTAATTCACCTAATTGTGGTTGCAGGGGTCGAGACTCAGCTCCTGGCCCCGCCTCTTCACTGATCGCTACTGGATCCTCTCTCTCTCTGCTTCCTGAGCTTTGTCATACCTCTTCTTAAAACTATGTATGGTTCCTGCCTCCACTACTTCACTTGCTAGGCTATTCCACTTGCTGACAACTCTATGACTGAAGAAATACTTCCTAACGTCCCTGTGACTCGTCTGAGTCTTCAGCTTCCAGTTGTGACCCCTTGTCCCTGTGTCCCCTCTCTGGAACATCCTATCTCTGTCCACCTTGTCTATTCCCCGCAGTATCTTGTATGTCGTTATCATGTCTCCCCTGACCCTTCTGTCCTCCAGTGTCGTCAGTCCGATTTCCCTTAACCTTTCCTCGTACGACATTCCCTTGAGCTCTGGGACTAGGCTTGTTGCAAACCTTTGTACTTTCTCTAACTTCTTGACGTGCTTGACCAGGTGTGGGTTCCAGACTGGTGCTGCATACTCCAGTATGGGCCTAACATACACAGTGTACAGTGTCTTGAACGATTCCTTATTAAGGTATCGGAACGCTATTCTCAGGTTTGCCAGGCGCCCGTATGCTGCAGCGGTTATTTGGTTGATGTGTGCCTCCGGTGATGTGCTCGGTGTTATGGTCACCCCAAGGTCTTTCTCCCTGAGTGAGGTTTGTAGTCTCTGACCCCCTAGACTGTACTCCGTCTGCGGCCTTCTTTGCC
>NC_091345.1:13669843-13689843 GCF_038502225.1 Cherax quadricarinatus | reverse complement strand
CCCAGATCTTTGTTGTTGTTGGTTCACCGGTACTCTCCCGGCCCAGATCTTTGTTGTTGTTGGTTCACCGGTACTCTCCCGGCCCAGATCTTTGTTGTTCTTGGTTCACCGGTACTCTCCCGGCCCAGATCTTTATTGTTGTTGGTTCACCGGTACTCTCCCGGCCCAGATCTTTGTTCTTCTTCGTTCACCGGTACTCTCCCGGCCAAGATCTTCGTTGTTTTTGGTTCACCGGTACTCTCCCGGCCCAGATCTTCGTTGTTGTTGGTTCACCGGTACTCTTCCGGCCCAGATCTTTGTTGTTGTTGGTTCACCGGTACTCTCCCGGCCCAGATCTTTATTGTTCTTGGTTCACCGGTACTCTCCCGGCCCAGATCTTTGTTGTTGTTGGTTCACCGGTACTCTCCCGGCCCAGATCTTTGTTGTTCTTGGTTCACCGGTACTCTCCCGGCCCAGATCTTTGTTGTTGTTGGTTCACCGGTACTCTCCCGGCCCAGATCTTTGTTGTTGTTGGTTCACCGGTACTCTCCCGGCCCAGATCTTTGTTGTTCTTGGTTCACCGGTACTCTCCCGGCCCAGATCTTTGTTGTTGTTGGTTCACCAGTACTCTCCCGGCCCAGATCTTTGTTGTTCTTGGTTCACCGGTACTCTCCCGGCCCAGATCTTTGTTGTTGTTGGTTCACCGGTACTCTCCCGGCCCAGATCTTTGTTGTTCTTGGTTCACCGGTACTCTCCCGGCCCAGATCTTTGTTGTTGTTGGTTCACCGGTACTCTCCCGGCCCAGATCTTTGTTGTTGTTGGTTCACCGGTACTCTCCCGGCCCAGATCTTTGTTGTTGTTGGTTCACCGGTACTCTCCCGGCCCAGATCTTTGTTGTTGTTGGTTCACCGGTACTCTCCCGGCCCAGATCTTTGTTGTTGTTGGTTCACCGGTACTCTCCCGGCCCAGATCTTTGTTGTTTTTGGTTCACCGGTACTCTCCCGGCCCAGATCTTTGTTGTTCTTGGTTCACCGGTACTCTCCCGGCCCAGATCTTTGTTGTTGTTGGTTCACCGGTACTCTCCCGGCCCAGATCTTTGTTGTTCTTGGTTCACCGGTACTCTCCCGGCCCAGATCTTTGTTGTTGTTGGTTCACCGGTACTCTCCCGGCCCAGATCTTTGTTGTTGTTGGTTCACCGGTACTCTCCCGGCCCAGATCTTTGTTGTTGTTGGTTCACCGGTACTCTCCCGGCCCAGATCTTTGTTGTTGTTGGTTCACCGGTACTCTCCCGGCCCAGATCTTTGTTGTTCTTGGTTCACCGGTACTCTCCCGGCCCAGATCTTTGTTGTTGTTGGTTCACCGGTACTCTCCCGGCCCAGATCTTTGTTGTTCTTGGTTCACCGGTACTCTCCCGGCCCAGATCTTTGTTGTTGTTGGTTCACCGGTACTCTCCCGGCCCAGATCTTTGTTGTTGTTGGTTCACCGGTACTCTCCCGGCCCAGATCTTTGTTGTTCTTGGTTCACCGGTACTCTCCCGGCCCAGATCTTTGTTGTTCTTGGTTCACCGGTACTCTCCCGGCCCAGATCTTTGTTGTTGTTGGTTCACCGGTACTCTCCCAGCCCAGATCTTTGTTGTTGTTGGTTCACCGGTACTCTCCCGGCCCAGATCTTTGTTGTTCTTGGTTCACCGGTACTCTCCCGGCCCAGATCTTTGTTGTTCTTGGTTCACCGGTACTCTCCCGGCCCAGATCTTTGTTGTTCTTGGTTCACCGGTACTCTCCCGGCCCAGATCTTTGTTGTTGTTGGTTCACCGGTACTCTCCCGGCCCAGATCTTTGTTGTTGTTGGTTCACCGGTACTCTCCCGGCCCAGATCTTTGTTGTTGTTGGTTCACCGGTACTCTCCCGGCCCAGATCTTTGTTGTTGTTGGTTCACCGGTACTCTCCCGGCCCAGATCTTTGTTGTTCTTGGTTCACCGGTACTCTCCCGGCCCAGATCTTTGTTGTTGTTGGTTCACCGGTACTCTCCCGGCCCAGATCTTTGTTGTTGTTGGTTCACCGGTACTCTCCCGGCCCAGATCTTTGTTGTTGTTGGTTCACCGGTACTCTCCCGGCCCAGATCTTTGTTGTTCTTGGTTCACCGGTACTCTCCCGGCCCAGATCTTTGTTGTTTTTGGTTCACCGGTACTCTCCCGGCCCAGATCTTTGTTGTTGTTGGTTCACCGGTACTCTCCCGGCCCAGATCTTTGTTGTTGTTGGTTCACCGGTACTCTCCCGGCCCAGATCTTTGTTGTTCTTGGTTCACCGGTACTCTCCCGGCCCAGATCTTTGTTGTTGTTGGTTCACCGGTACTCTCCCGGCCCAGATCTTTGTTGTTGTTGGTTCACCGGTACTCTCCCGGCCCAGATCTTTGTTGTTGTTGGTTCACCGGTACTCTCCCGGCCCAGATCTTTGTTGTTGTTGGTTCACCGGTACTCTCCCGGCCCAGATCTTTGTTGTTGTTGGTTCACCGGTACTCTCCCGGCCCAGATCTTTGTTGTTCTTGGTTCACCGGTACTCTCCCGGCCCAGATCTTTGTTGTTGTTGGTTCACCGGTACTCTCCCGGCCCAGATCTTTGTTGTTGTTGGTTCACCGGTACTCTCCCGGCCCAGATCTTTGTTGTTGTTGGTTCACCGGTACTCTCCCGGCCCAGATCTTTGTTGTTGTTGGTTCACCGGTACTCTCCCGGCCCAGATCTTTGTTGTTGTTGGTTCACCAGTACTCTCCCGGCCCAGATCTTTGTTGTTGTTGGTTCACCGGTACTCTCCCGGCCCAGATCTTTGTTGTTGTTGGTTCACCGGTACTCTCCCGGCCCAGATCTTTATTGTTGTTGGTTCACCGGTACTCTCCCGGCCCAGATCTTTGTTGTTGTTGGTTCACCGGTACTCTCCCGGCCCAGATCTTTGTTGTTGTTGGTTCACCGGTACTCTCCCGGCCCAGATCTTTGTTGTTCTTGGTTCACCGGTACTCTCCCGGCCCAGATCTTTGTTGTTGTTGGTTCACCGGTACTCTCCCGGCCCAGATCTTTGTTGTTGTTGGTTCACCGGTACTCTCCCGGCCCAGATCTTTGTTGTTGTTGGTTCACCAGTACTCTCCCGGCCCAGATCTTTGTTGTTGTTGGTTCACCGGTACTCTCCCGGCCCAGATCTTTGTTGTTGTTGGTTCACCGGTACTCTCCCGGCCCAGATCTTTGTTGTTGTTGGTTCACCGGTACTCTCCCGGCCCAGATCTTTGTTGTTGTTGGTTCACCGGTACTCTCCCGGCCCAGATCTTTGTTGTTGTTGGTTCACCGGTACTCTCCCGGCCCAGATCTTTGTTGTTGTTGGTTCACCGGTACTCTCCCGGCCCAGATCTTTGTTGTTGTTGGTTCACCGGTACTCTCCCGGCCCAGATCTTTGTTGTTGTTGGTTCACCGGTACTCTCCCGGCCCAGATCTTTATTGTTGTTGGTTCACCGGTACTCTCCCGGCCCAGATCTTTGTTGTTGTTGGTTCACCGGTACTCTCCCGGCCCAGATCTTTGTTGTTGTTGGTTCACCGGTACTCTCCCGGCCCAGATCTTTGTTGTTGTTGGTTCACCGGTACTCTCCCGGCCCAGATCTTTATTGTTGTTGGTTCACCGGTACTCTCCCGGCCCAGATCTTTGTTGTTGTTGGTTCACCGGTACTCTCCCGGCCCAGATCTTTATTGTTGTTGGTTCACCGGTACTCTCCCGGCCCAGATCTTTGTTGTTGTTGGTTCACCGGTACTCTCCCGGCCCAGATCTTTGTTGTTGTTGGTTCACCGGTACTCTCCCGGCCCAGATCTTTGTTGTTGTTGGTTCACCGGTACTCTCCCGGCCCAGATCTTTGTTGTTGTTGGTTCACCGGTACTCTCCCGGCCCAGATCTTTGTTGTTGTTGGTTCACCGGTACTCTCCCGGCCCAGATCTTTGTTGTTGTTGGTTCACCGGTACTCTCCCGGCCCAGATCTTTGTTGTTGTTGGTTCACCGGTACTCTCCCGGCCCAGATCTTTGTTGTTGTTGGTTCACCGGTACTCTCCCGGCCCAGATCTTTGTTGTTGTTGGTTCACCGGTACTCTCCCGGCCCAGATCTTTGTTGTTGTTGGTTCACCAGTACTCTCCCGGCCCAGATCTTTTTTGTTGTTGGTTCACCGGTACTCTCCCGGCCCAGATCTTTGTTGTTGTTGGTTCACCGGTACTCTCCCGGCCCAGATCTTTGTTGTTGTTGGTTCACCGGTACTCTCCCGGCCCAGATCTTTGTTGTTGTTGGTTCACCGGTACTCTCCCGGCCCAGATCTTTGTTGTTGTTGGTTCACCGGTACTCTCCCGGCCCAGATCTTTGTTGTTGTTGGTTCACCGGTACTCTCCCGGCCCAGATCTTTGTTGTTGTTGGTTCACCGGTACTCTCCCGGCCCAGATCTTTGTTGTTGTTGGTTCACCGGTACTCTCCCGGCCCAGATCTTTGTTGTTGTTGGTTCACCGGTACTCTCCCGGCCCAGATCTTTGTTGTTGTTGGTTCACCGGTACTCTCCCGGCCCAGATCTTTGTTGTTCTTGGTTCACCGGTACTCTCCCGGCCCAGATCTTTGTTGTTGTTGGTTCACCGGTACTCTCCCGGCCCAGATCTTTGTTGTTGTTGGTTCACCGGTACTCTCCCGGCCCAGATCTTTGTTGTTGTTGGTTCACCGGTACTCTCCCGGCCCAGATCTTTATTGTTCTTGGTTCACCGGTACTCTCCCGGCCCAGATCTTTATTGTTGTTGGTTCACCGGTACTCTCCCGGCCCAGATCTTCGCACACTAGGGTACTTTACTTTTGAAGATTATAGGATTATTTTTTCTCACTCAATTCCTTATTAATATATACTAATGTTTATTATAATAATAATTACTGGTGCACACGTGTGTTTGTATGTGCGTACTTGTTTACTGGTGCACACGTGTGTTTGTATGTGCGTACTTGTTTACTGGTGCACACGTGTGTTTGTATGTACGTACTTGTTTACTGGTGCACACGTGTGTTTGTATGTGCGTACTTGTTTACTGGTGCACACGTGTGTTTGTATGTGCGTACTTGTTTACTGGTGCACACGTGTGTTTGTATGTGCGTACTTGTTTACTGGTGCACACGTGTGTTCGTATGTGCTGTTTACTGGTGCACACGTGTGTTTGTATGTGCGTACTTGTTTACTGGTACACGTGTCAGGGGACTTGTCACTAGGCTACACGGGGGGCGTACACTAGGCTACACGGGGGGGGTCACTAGGCTACACGGGGGTCACTAAGCTACACGGGGGGGTTCACTAGGGGGGGGTCACTAGGCTACACGGGGGGGTCACTAAGCTACACGGGGGGTCACTAGGCTACACGGGGGGGGGGTAGTCACTAGGCTACACGGGGGGTCACTAGGCTACACGGGGGGGGAGTCACTAGGCTACACGGGGGGGTCACTAGGCTACACGGGGGTTCACTAGGGGGGGGTCACTAGGCTACACGGGGGGTCACTAGGCTACACGGGGGGAGTCACTAGGCTACACGGGGGGGTCACTAGGCTACACGGGGGGTCACTAGGCTACACGGGGGGTCACTAGGCTACACGGGGGGGTCACTAGGCTACACACTAGGCTACACGGGGGGTCACTAGGCTACACAACTCTTCTGGAGTTTACCTGGAGATATTTAGATAATTTACTAAACATTATCAGGGTTACCACTATCTATCTCCTGGTACTGAAATAGGGAGAGAGAGATGGTATAGCATACAACCAGCAGGGCGAGACACTGAGACTTTAGACACTAACCAAAATTAACCACAAATAGGCAAGTGATGTCGTCTGCACAACAATGGAGGTTCCTGCTGGTCGGCTGCTATCAACTCCTTCAATTTTGTAACTCCTTCAGGAACTTTATCATGCATTCAAGTTTTTATTTTCTTTTTCTTTTAAGACTTGGTATTCCCTCTTTTTTCTTTAGTACAGTATTATGGTCATAACAAGTCTGATGATGTTAGCTACATTCACAACACCAACAGCTGGGGATTGACTAATTTTTTCTTACTTTCAGTATTTACTTAATCACTCTTTTATGACCTTATCACTACACTGCTGTTATAACCAACTAACATATGTATTTGTTAATATTTCAGATCACACCGTTAACCCAATTAACTGTTTGGATATTTTGTGTCAACACTGCAGCCAGCAGCCTGATCAGCTGACTGCTACCCTCCCTCACTCACAATTCATTCAAATTTAAATTGTAAAATTCTTGATCTTATCACATTATTCGCACTCTTGAAAGCTATTACACTCTTGTAGGTATGTTCACTGATTCACTCACGTACGATGACCGCTAATAATATCTTAGGACAGCCACTAGAACGCTAAATCCTGGGAGCACTATTCAGCGATACTGCTTCACGTGTGTGTGTGTGTGTGTGTGTGTGTGTGTGTGTGTGTGTGTGTGTGTGTGTGTGTGTGTGTGTGTGTGTGTGTCTCTCTCTCTCTCTCTCTCTCTCTCTCTCTCTCTCTCTCTCTCTCTCTCTCTCTCTCTCTCTCTCTCTCTCTCTCTCTCTCTCTCTCTCTCTCTCTCTCTCTCTCTCTCTCTCTCTTGCACAACCATGTGGCGGGTCTCACTCTCTCCTGGGTTCTCTTCTATTTTGCTCCGACTATCTTCTATTGTGCCATAACTATCTTCTATTGTGCCATAACTATCTTCTGTTGTGCCATAACTATCTTCCGTTGTGCCATAATTATCTTCTATTGTGCCATAACTATCTTCCGTTGTGCCATAACTACCTTCTATTGTGCTATAACTATCTTCTGTTGTGCAATAACTATCTTCTATCGTGCCATAACTATCTTCGATTGTACCATAACTATCTTCCGTTGTGCCATAACTATCTTCTATTGTGCCATAACTATCTTCTATTGTGCCATAACTATCTTCTATTGTGCCATAACTATCTTCCCTTGTGCCATAACTATCTTCTATTGTGCCATAACTTTCTTCTATTGTGCCATAACTATCTTCTATTGTGCCATAACTATCTTCTATTGTGCCATAACTATCTTCTATTGTGCCATAACTATCTTCCCTTGTGCCAAAACTATCTTCTATTGTGCCATAACTATCTTCCCTTGTGCCAAAACTATCTTCTATTGTGCCATAACTATCTTCTATTGTGCCATAACTATCTTCTATTGTTCCATAACTATCTTCTATTGTGCCATAACCATCTTCTATTGTGCCATAACTATCTTCTATTGTGCCATAACTATCTTCTATTGTGCCATAACTATCTTCCCTTGTGCCAAAACTATCTTCTATTGTGCCATAACTATCTTCTATTGTGCCATAACTATCTTCTATTGTTCCATAACTATCTTCTATTGTGCCATAACCATCTTCTATTGTGCCATAACTATCTTCTATTGTGCCATAACTATCTTCTATTGTGCCATAACTATCTTCTATTGTGCCATAACTATCTTCTATTGTGCCATAATTATCTTCTATTGTGCCATAACTATCTTCTATTGTGCCATAACTATCTTCCGTTGTGCCATAACTATCTTCTATTGAACCATAACTATCTTCTCTTGTGCCATAATAATCTTCTATTGTGCCATAACTATCTTCTATTGTGCCATAACTATCTTCCGTTGTGCCATAACTACCTTCTATTGTGCCATAACTATCTTCCGTTGTGCAATAACTATCTTCTATTGTGCCATAACTGTCTTCCATTGTGCCATAACTATCTTCTATTGTGCCATAACTATCTTCTTTTATGTCATAACTATCTTCTATTGCACCATAACTGTCTTCCCTTGTGCCATAACTATCTTCTATTGTGCCATAACTATATTCTATTGTGCCATAACTATCTTCTATTGTGCCATAATTATCTTCTATTGTGCCATAACTATCTTCCGTTGCGCCATAATTATCTTCCGTTGTGCCATAAATATCTTCTATTGTGCCATAACTATCTTCCATTGTGCCATAACTATCTTCTATTGTGCCATAACTATCTTCTATTGTGCCATAACTATCTTCTATTGTGCCATAACTATCTTCCGTTGTGCCATAACTACCTTCTATTGTGCCATAACTATCTTCCGTTGTGCAATAACTATCTGCTATTGTGCCATAACTATCTTCTATTGCACCATAACTGTCTTCCATTGTGCCATAACTATCTTCTATTGTGCCATAACTATCTTCTTTTGTGTCATAACTATCTTCTATTGTGCCATAACTATCTTCTATTGTGCCATAACTATCTTCTATTGTGCCATAACTATCTTCTATTGTGCCATAACTATCTTCTATTGTGCCATAATTATCTTCTATTGTGCCATAACTATCTTCCGTTGTGCCATAATTATCTTCCGTTGTGCCATAACTATCTTCTATTGTGCCATAACTATCTTCCATTGTGCCATAACTATCTTCTATTGTGCCATAACTATCTTCTATTGTGCCATAACTATCTTCTATTGTGCCATAACTATCTTCCGTTGTGCCATAACTATCTTCTATTGTGCCATAACTATCTTCTGTTGTGCCATAACTATCTTTTATTGTGCCATAACTATCTTCTATTGTGCCATAACTATCTTCTATTGTGCCATAACTATCTTCCGTTGTGCAATAACTATCTTCTATTGTGCCGTAACTATCTTCCATTGTGCCATAACTATCTTCTATTGTGCCATAACTATCTTCTATTGTGCCATAAATAACTTCCATTGTACCATAACTATCTTCTATTGTGCCATAACTATCTTCTATTGTGCCATAACTATCTTCTATTGTGCCATAACTATCTTCTATTGTGCCATAACTATCTTCCATTGTGCCATAACTATCTTCTGTTGTGCCATAATATATCTTCCATTGTGCCATAACTATCTTCTATTGTGCCATAACTATCTTCTATTGTGCCATAACTGTCTTCTATTGTGCCATAACTATCTTCCATTGTGCCATAACTATCTTCTGTTGTGCCATAACTATCTTCTGTTGTGCCATAATATATCTTCCATTGTGCCATAACTATCTTCTATTGTGCCATAACTACCTTCTATTGTGCCATAACTATCTTCCGTTGTGCCATAACTATCTTCTATTTTGCCATAACCATCTTCCATTGCGCCATAACTATCTTCTGTTGTGCCATAACTATCTTCCATTGTGCCATAACTATCTTCTATTGTGCCATAACTATCTTTTATTGTGCCATAAGTATCTTCCATTGTGCCATAACTATCTTCTATTGTGCCATAACTATCTTGTATTGTGCCATAACTATCTTTCGTTGTGCCATAACTATCTGCTACTGTGCCATAACTATCTTCTATTGTGCCATAACTGTCTTCTATTGTGCCATAACTATCTTCTATTGTGCCATAACTATCTTCTATTGTGCCATAACTATCTTCTGTTGTGCCATAACTATCTTCTGTTGTGCCATAACTATCTTCCATTGCGCCATAACTATCTTCTGTTGCGCCATAACTATCTTCTGTTGTGCCATAACTATCTTCTCTTGTGCCATAATATATCTTCCATTGTGCCATAACTATCTTCTGTTGTGCCATAACTATCTGCTATTGTGCCATAACTATCTTCTATTGTGCCATAACTATGTTCCATTGCGCCATAACTATCTTCTATTGTGCCATAACTATCTTCTATTGTGCCATAACTATCTTCTGTTGTGCCATAACTACCTTTTATTTTGCCATAACTATCTTCTATTGTGCCATAACTATCTTCTATTGTGCCATAACTATCTTCTATTATGCCATAACTATCTTCTATTGTGCCATAGCTATCTTTTATTGTACCAAAACTATCTTCTGTTGTGCTATAACTATTTTCCGTTGTGTCATAACTATCTTCTATTGTGCCATAACTATTTTCCGTTGTGTCATAACTATCTTCTATTGTGCCATAACTATCTTCTATTGTGCCATAACTATCTTCCATTGTGCCATAACTATCTGCTACTGTGCCATAACTATCTTCTATTGTGCCATAACTATCTTCTATTGTGCCATAACTATCTTCTATTGTGCCATAACTATCTTCTATTGTGCCATAACTATCTTCTATTGTGCCATAACTATCTTCTTTTGTGCCATAACTATCTTCTATTGTGCCATAACTATCTTCTATTGTGCCATAACTATCTTTTTTTGTGCCATAACCATCTTCTATTGTGCCATAACTATCTTCTATTGTGCCATAACTATCTTCTATTGTGCCATAACTACCTTCTGTTGTGCCATAACTATCTTCTATTGTGCCATAACTATCTTCCGTTGTGCCATAACTATCTTCCGTTGTGCCATAACTATCTTCTATTGTGCCATAACTATCTTCCGTTGTGCCATAACTATCTTCTATTGTGCCATAACTATCTTCCGTTGTGCCATAACTATCTTCCGTTGTGCCATAACTATCTTCTATTGTGCCATAACTATCTTCTGTTGTGCCATAACTATCTTCTGTTAATAAGACACAAGAATAACACTTTATTTTATTATCGGAAAGTTTCGCCCTCAGCAGTTAGTTTCTTCAGTCGAATATAGAGGCGGCAGAAGCTGCCTTGACGTAGTAGTATTGAGGTGGTCAGTTCCTCGGCTTTGACGTAGTAGTATTGAGGTGATCAGTTCCTCGGCTTTGACGTAGTAGTATTGAGGTGATCAGTCCCTCGGCTTTGACGTAGTAGTATTGAGGTGATCAGTTCCTCGGCTTTGACGTAGTAGTATTGAGGTGATCAGTCCCTCGGCTTTGACTTAGTAGTATTGAGGTGGTCAGTCCCTCGGCTTTGACGTAGTAGTATTGGGGTGGTCAGTCCCTCGGCTTTGACGTAGTAGTATTGGGGTGATCAGTCCCTCGGCTTTGACGTAGTAGTATTGGGGTGATCAGTCCCTCGGCTTTGACGTAGTAGTATTGAGGTGATCAGTTCCTCGGCTTTGACGTAGTAGTATTGAGGTGATCAGTCCCTCGGCTTTGACATAGTAGTATTGAGGTGATCAGTTCCTCGGCTTTGACGTAGTAGTATTGAGGTGATCAGTCCCTCGGCTTTGACTTAGTAGTATTGAGGTGGTCAGTCCCTCGGCTTTGACGTAGTAGTATTGGGGTGGTCAGTCCCTCGGCTTTGACGTAGTAGTATTGGGGTGATCAGTAACTCGGCTTTGACGTAGTAGTATTGAGGTGGTCAGTCCCTCGGCTTTGACGTAGTAGTATTGGGGTGGTCAGTCCCTCGGCTTTGACGTAGTAGTATTGGGGTGGTCAGTCCCTCGGCTTTGACGTAGTAGTATTGGGGTGGTCAATCCCTCGGCTTTGACGTAGTAGTATTGAGGTGGTCAGTCCCTCGACCTTGACGTAGTAGCATTGAGGTGGTCACTCCCTCGACCTTGACGTAATAGTATTGAGGTGGTCACTCCCTCGACCTTGACGTAATAGTATTGAGGTGGTCAGTCCCTCGGCCTTGACGTAATAGTATTGAGGTGGTCACTCCCTCGACCTTGACGTAATAGTATTGAGGTGGTCAGTCCCTCGACCTTGACGTAATAGTATTGAGGTGGTCACTCCCTCGACCTTGACGTAATAGTATTGAGGTGGTCACTCCCTCGACCTTGACGTAATAGTATTGAGGTGGTCACTCCCTCGACCTTGACGTAATAGTATTGAGGTGGTCAGTCCCTCGGCCTTGACGTAATAGTATTGAGGTGGTCAGTCCCTCGACCTTGACGTAATAGTATTGAGGTGGTCACTCCCTCGACCTTGACGTAATAGTATTGAGGTGGTCACTCCCTCGACCTTGACGTAATAGTATTGAGGTGGTCAGTCCCTCGGCCTTGACGTAATAGTATTGAGGTGGTCAGTCCCTCGGCCTTGACGTAGTACTATTGTGGTCAGTCTCTCGACCTTGACGTAATAGTATTAAGGTGGTCAGTCCCTCGGACTTGACGTAATAGTATTGAGGTGGTCAGTCCCTCGGCCTTGACGTAATAGTATTGAGGTTGTCAGTCCCTCGGCCTTGACGTAATAGTAATGAGGTGGTCAGTCCCTCGGCCTTGACGTAATAGTATTGAGGTGGTCACTCCCTCGGCCTTGACGTAGTACTATTGTGGTCAGTCTCTCGGCCTTGACGTAATAGTAATGAGGTGGTCAGTCCCTCGGCCTTGACGTAATAGTATTGAGGTGGTCAGTCCCTCGGCCTTGACGTAGTACTATTGTGGTCAGTCTCTCGGCCTTGACGTAATAGTAATGAGGTGGTCAGTCCCTCGGCCTTGACGTAATAGTATTGAGGTGGTCAGTCCCTCGGCCTTGACGTAGTAGTATTGAGGTGGTCAGTCCCTCGGCCTTGACGTAATAGTATTGAGGTGGTCAGTCCCTCGGCCTTGACGTAGTAGTATTGAGGTGGTCAGTCCCTCGGCCTTGACGTAATAGTATTGAGGTGGTCAGTCCCTCGGATTTGACGTAATAGTATTGAGGTGGTCAGTCCCTCGGACTTGACGTAATAGTATTGAAGTGGTCAGTCCCTCGGACTTGACGTAATAATATTGAGGTGGTCAGTCCCTCGGCCTTGACGTAGTAGTATTGAGGTGGTCAGTCCCTCGGCCTTGACGTAATAGTATTGAGGTGGTCAGTCCCTCGGCCTTGACGTAATAGTATTGAGGTGGTCAGTCCCTCGGACTTGACGTAATAATATTGAGGTGGTCAGTCCCTCTGCCTTGACGTAGTAGTATTGAGGTGGTCAGTCCCTCGGCCTTGACGTAATAGTATTGAGGTGGTCAGTCTCTCCTCCTTTACGTAGTAGTATTGAAGTGGTCAGTCCCTCGGACTTGACGTAATAATATTGAGGTGGTCAGTCCCTCGGCCTTGACGTAGTAGTATTGAGGTGGTCAGTCCCTCGGCCTTGACGTAACAGTATTGAGGTTGTCAGTCCCTCGGCCTTGACGTAATAGTATTGAGGTGGTCAGTACCTCCGACTTGACGTAATAGTATTGAGGTGGTCAGTCCCTCGGCCTTGACGTAATAGTATTGAGGTGGTCAGTCCTCGGCTTGACGTAACGGTATTGGAGGTTGTCAGTCCTCGGCCTTGACGTAATAGTATTGAGGTGGTCAGTACCTCCGACTTGACGTAATAGTATTGAGGTCAGTCCCTCGGCCTTGACGTAATAGTATTGAGGTGGTCAGTCCCTCGGCCTTGACGTAGTAGTATTGAGGTGGTCAGTCCCTCGGCCTTGACGTAGTAGTATTGAGGTGGTCAGTCCCTCGGCCTTGACGTAATAGTATTGAGGTGGTCAGTCCCTCCGACTTGACGTAATAGTATTGAGGTGGTCAGTCCCTCGGCCTTGACGTAGTAATATTGAGGTGGTCAGTCCCTCGGCCTTGACGTAATAGTATTGAGGTGGTCAGTCCCTCGGCCTTGACGTAGTAGTATTGAGGTGGTCAGTCCCTCGGCCTTGACGTAATAGTATTGAGGTGGTCAGTCCCTCGGCCTTGACGTAGTAGTATTGAGGTGGTCAGTCCCTCGGCCTTGTCGTAATAGTATTGAGGTGGTCAGTCCCTCGGAGTTGACGTAGTAGTATTGAGGTGGTCAGTCCCTCGGACTTGACGTAGTAGTATTGAGGTGGTCAGTCCCTCGGACTTGACGTAGTAGTATTGAGGTGGTCAGTCCCTCGGACTTGAGACAGTCTGAACTGCCGTTGGTGTTCCGTTAGTTTTGACCTGTTGTACCATCCTCTTATAATGTTTCTGTTTGTTTTGCTTCTTTGTACCATCCTGTTGCTCTTGTTCCCATCTTGTACTATCATAAGGTTCTCTGTTATCACTGTTGTTCCCTTCTAGTCTCACTATCTCCTTCCTGCCATCTTATTTCTCGTCAATTCCTCATCTACCCCCTTTCTTCTTTTATTTTATCTTCCTCTTCTTCCATTATTGTCTTCACGTGTTACTTCGTAACTTTTATTGCTTATATATACGAGTTAAAGTTGCAATTGTCTTATGTAATTTTGTACTATTTTGCCAATCTTAATGTGCATAGAGTAGATATTTTCTTCTTCTTCTTCTTCTTCTTCTTCTTCTTCTTCTTCTTCTTCTTCTTCTTCTTCTTCTTCTTCTTCTTCTTCTTCTTCTTCTTCTTCTTCTTCTTCTTCTTCTTCTTCTTCTTCTTCTTCTTCTTCTTCTTCTTCTTCTTCTTCTTCTTCTTCTTCTTCTTTTTCTTCTTCTTCTTCTTCTTCTTCTTCTTCTTTTTTTTTTTTATTATTTTTTTTTTTTTTTTCTTTCTTCTTCTTCTTCTTCTTCTTCTTCTTCTTCTTCTTCTTCTTCTTCTTCTTCTTCTTCTTCTTCTTCTTCTTCTTCTTCTTCTTCGTCTTCTTCTTCTTCTTCTTCTTCTTCTTCTTCTTCTTCTTCTTCTTCTTCTTCTTCTTCTTCTTCTTCTTCTTCTTCTTCTTCTTCTTCTTTTTCTTCTTCTTCTTCTTCTTTTTTCTTTTCTTCTTCTTCTTCTTCTTCTTCTTCTTCTTCTTCTTCTTTTTCTTCTTCTTCTTCTTCTTCTTCTTCTTCTTCTTCTTCTTCTTCTTCTTCTTCGTCTTCTTCTTCTTCTTCTTCTTCTTCTTCTTCTTCTTCTTCTTCTTCTTCTTCTTCATCTTCTTCTTCTTCTTCTTCTTCTTCTTCTTCTTCTTCTTCTTCTTCTTCTTCTTCTTCTTCTTCTTCTTCTTCTTCTTCTCCTTCTTCTTCTTCTTTTTCTTCTTTTTCTTCTTCTTCTCCTTCTTCTTCTTCTTCATCTTCTTCTTCTTCTTCTTCTTCTTCTTCTTCTTCTTCTTCTTCTTCTTCTTCTTCTTCTTCTTCTTCTTCTTCTTCTTCTTCTTCTTCTTCTTCTTCATCTTCATCTTCTTCTTCTTCTTCTTCTTCTTCTTCTTGTTTCGTGGTTCCTTCCTGTCTCCTCCGCCATGTTGTAAACAGAGAGTTGTTTCATCTCTCTTTCCATTATAATATCTTGAAACTGATAAAAGTTTTCCTGACTTCAGTAATCTTTCGTATAAATTCACCGTCTCGTATATTTTAGGACACTCACATATGTAGCTCATTCTCCTGTCCCTGTGTGTGTGTGTGTGTGTGTGTGTGTGTGTGTGTGTGTGTGTGTGTGTGTGTGTGTGTGTGTGTGTGTGTGTGTGTGTGTGTGTGTGTGTGTGTGTGTGTGTGTGTGTGTAAGTCATAGTCATGTCACGCTGTGCCCCTCAACACTTGTTCGTGATCTCAAACGGCGTGAATTAGTCGGTCTGACCTAATTCGTAGAAAGTTTGAGAGTGTGAGACAGGGTGTGTGTGTGTGTGTGTGTGTGTGTGTGTGTGTGTGTGTGTGTGTGTGTGTGTGTGTGTGTGTGTGTTTGTTTGTGTGTGTGTGTGTGAGCGTGTGCGCCCGCGTGTGCGCGTGTGCTGCAAGCGCGCGCACAGGAAAAGCGTACAGAGGGTCGGGTTGATCGATGTTGAGTGTGTTCAGTCCGGCCTGAGCAGTGATCGTGCTGGGGCCTGTCACTGCCGTTACCACCTTCCCTGACGCTTCACCCATACCTACTTTCTCTCTCTCTCCTTCCTGTGTGTGTTCTACCAGCCTGTTACTGTGAGTGTATGTGTGTGAGTGTGTGTGTGTGTGTGTTCCTCACCCCGCCCCCCCACTCACCACACACTCCTTACTTCCCACTCTCTCGCCTCACACACTCTAGACACGGTGACATCCCAATAAAACCAAGAAGGGATACCTGACAGGGATACCTGGAAGGTAGCAGTGTGTTTGGGAACTTAACGAGGTGGTGGAAGGAAGGAGAGGGGCTGCCGGTTGCCCTGCCACCTGGCGAATGCCACCTGCCACCTGCCACCTGCCACCTGCCGCCGGAAAATAACCCCGCTACGTCATCTCACAGGTGAGGTTAATGAAGATTTTGATTCACTGTTTTGGCTGCAACTGCCAGAGACACCTGTCGCCAGGGAGGAGCGCGAAACAGAGTGGCGAAACAGAGGGTGGCGAAACAGAGGGTGGCGAGACGGCGTGGCGAGACAGAGGGTGGCGATACAGAGGGTGGCGATACAGAGGGTGGCGAAAGAGAGGAAAATGAGACAGAGGGTGGCGAAACAGAGGAAAGTGAGAGAGAGGGTGGCGATACACAGGGAAGGTAGACAAAGGGTGGCGAAACACAGGCAAGGTAGACAGAGGGTGGCGAAACACAGGGAAGGGAGACAGAGGGTGGCGAAACAAAAGGAAGGTAGACAGAGGGTGGCGAAACACAGGGAAGGTAAACAGAGGGTGGCGAAACAAAAGGAAGGTAGACAGAGGGTGGCGAAATAAAAGGAAGGTAGACAGAGGGTGGCGAAACAAAAAGAAGGTAGACAGAGGGTGGCGAAACAAAAGGAAGGTAGACAGAGGGTGGCGAAACACAGGGAAGGTAGACAGAGGGTGGCGAAACAAAAGAAAGGTAGACAGAGGGTGGCGAAACACAAGGAAGGTAGACAGAGGGTGGCGAAACAAAATGAAGGTAGACAGAGGGTGGCAAACACAGGGAAGGTAGACGGAGGGTGGTGAAACACAGGGAAGGTAGACAGAGGGTGGTGAAACACAGGGAAGGTAGACAGAGGGTGGCAAACACAGGGAAGGTAGACAGAGGGTGGTGAAACACAGGGAAGGTAGACAGAGGGTGGTGAAACACAGGGAAGTGAGACAGAGGGTGGCGAAACACAAGGAAGGTAGACAGAGGGTGGTGAAACACAGGGAAGGTAGACAGAGGGTGGCAAACACAGGGAAGGTAGACAGAGGGTGGTGAAGCACAAGGAAGTGAGACAGAGGGTGGCGAAACACAAGGAAGGTAGACAGAGGGTGGTGAAACACAGGGAAGGTAGACAGAGGGTGGCAAAACACAAGGAAGGTAGACAGAGGGTGGCAAACACAGGGAAGGTAGACAGAGGGTGGTGAAACACAAGAAAGTGAGACGGAGGGTGGCGAAACACAAGGAAGGTAGACAGAGGGTGGTGAAACACAGGGAAGGTAGACAGAGGGTGGTGAAACAAAAGGAAGTGAGACAGAGGGTGGCAAAACACAAAGAAGGTAGACAGAGGGTGGCGAAACACAAGGAAAGTAGACAGAGGGTGGCGAAACAAAAGGAAGGTAGACAGGGGGTGGCGAAACACAAGGAAGATAGACAGAGGGTGGCGAAACACAAGGAAGGTAGACATAGGGTAGTGAAACAGAATGAAGCGAAACAGAGAAACGAGAAAGAGAGTGGCGAAACAATACAAGAGACAAGGTGGTAAAACAGAGGGAAGTGAGACAGAGGGTGACGAAACAGAGAGACACAAGACACAGGGAGGGACCTGAGGGAAGGGACGGTTGAAGGGACGTGGAGGGAAGGGACGGTTGAAGGGACGTGGAGGGAAGGGACGGTTGAAGGGACGTGGAAGGAAGGGAAGGATGAAGGGACGTGGAGGGAAGGGACGGTTGAAGGGACGTGGAGGGAAGGGAAGGATTAAGGGACGTGGAGGGAAGGGAAGGATGAAGGGACGTGGAGGGAAGGGACGGTTGAAAGGACGTAGAGGGAAGGGACGGTTGAAGGGCCGTGGAGGGAAGGGACGGTTGAAGGGACGTGTAGGGAAGGGAAGGATTAAGGGACGTGGAGGGAAGGGAAGGATGAAGGGACGTGGAGGGAAGGGACGGTTGAAAGGACGTGGAGGGAAGGGACGGTTGAAGGGACGTGGAGGGAAGAGAATGATTACGGGACGTGGAGGGAAGGGAAGGATGAAGAGACGTGGAGGGAAGGGAAGGATGAAGGGACGTGGAGGGAAGGGAAGGATGAAGGGACGTGGAGGGAAGGGACGGATGAAGGGACGTGGAGGGAAGGGACATATGAAGGGACGTGGAGGGAAGGGACATATGAAGGGACGTGGAGGGAAGGGACGGATGAAGGGACGTGGAGGGAAGGGACATATGAAGGGACGTGGAGGGAAGGGACGGATGAAGGGACGTGGGGGGAAGAAACTGATGAAGGAACGTGGAGGGAAGGGAAGGATGAAGGGACTCGGAGGGAAGGGACGAACGAAGGGAAAGAATGAGAGGCCAAAATAAAGTAAGGTCTTAGGAAGATGAAGTAATGACTTAGTGAAGACGATCTTAAGTCTTGGTGAACATGAAGGTCTTGGGAAGGTTGTCTGCGCATCGTACGGAAGAGCGTAGATCGATCTCCACGCAGATTATACTTATTTCGATGATCGTGGCGAAGCTTACAATTATTTAAATAACAGTGACGAATACGATGTTTACCTTGGTGGCGATGTTTGTAAAGATCGAGTCATAGCTCCTGGTGCCTCCTCTTACTGATTCCTGGCCCTTCAGAGTCTTATGCCCACGACTGATGCTCTGTGTGGTAACTGCATCCACTGCTGTCTCTTCGTATAGTTCGTCCCACTTATTCGTTTCTCTGTTGCCCGCCTGCGTCTTTATTTAACGTCTTTGTCGTCGGCTTTCATATCTTTATGCCTCATTCTTTCCCAGCCTGTTACTTTGAGTACCTTGAGTACTATGTATATCATAGTCCTGTCTGTTTGGTCTTCCTTCCCTTCAGGATTGTTTGAGTTCTTTGAGTCTCTTTTCGAAGCCAAGGCTCTTCAGTTCCGGTATCATTCTCTTCGTTAATTGTGCCAGAAATAGTGCCTGGAAACACCTTAGACCAATAGAAACATGTCATTGAGATACCGGGGCTCTCGTCAAAAGTTTGATCTGAACCAACAGATAACAGGACCTACCAGAGAAGAAAATACTCTAGCCCTGATATTTTCCAAAAAGCTGACTCATCTTATTATTAACCCTGATCGCATCAAGAGAATTCTCAACCTTAAACCTCATGCTGTTTCAACATCTTTGATTCTTTTCGAGTTTCTTTGCCTGCCTGATCAAGTGTCGCTTTCCTGCTGACGGTGTTTACTCCTTGATAATCCCGGTCCTTGCTCATATTCCTGACAGTAGGTATTAGCTTTGTTTAGCATAAGTCGCTGAATTATTTAGTTTTTCGTGCTTCTGGTCGCGTGTACGGATCACTTTCACACAGATGATGAATAAAATACATCGCTCAGAATACCTCTTTTAAATGGTAGATGGTATTAGACTACCAACAAGTTAATTAAGACGCACAAGGAGCAATTGTAAACTTTATTTACGACAACGTTGTCTTTCCAGTTGATGCTCGTATGTCTTTATCATCCTCAAAATTCTTTTTTTTATTTTTTTTTAAAATTCCGTGTCATATTTTTCGTTCATATGTTATTTACTGTTCACTGATCACTTAAATCACAGCGCCTTACCCATTGTACAGTGCTATTCTTATTATTCTTGTTATTCTTGTTATCTTCAGCGTAATGGGATTAACATTCAGTAGTCACTCGCTTAACCACATCTACATCCTATTCAAGTTATCTTAAAGCCTCTTCTCGCCATCCTCTCGGGGTGATATCCTTCTCAATAGTTTTATATCAATGGCAAACAGTGCAATATTCAGTTTTCTATGGTAAATTATTTATATTTCTCAGAACAAGGTTCAAGGAACTCTGCTTGTCACCCTTTGCTTGCCTCATACTTCCACTCTTATTATCCCTCTGCTTTATCTATTATTCAGTCATTCCAGTGTTTTCTCGTGTGCTACCCCTTTCATTTCTATTTGTTCCTTCAATAAGTACATCAGCTTCTCGTCTGGTACTTGTCACACGTTTTCTTGCACTCGAAGAAAATGCAGCCCACCCATCCTCGTCTCTTCTGTTGTTTTCATTACCTTGGTTGTAGAGGCTCTGGCAGAGTCATAAAACCGAATTAACTATATCTGAATTCAAGCTGGTTTTGTAGTTATATGAACCAGTATGTACGCTATCTCCTGGCTCTGGCTTGGTCAATATTCTTGTCAGAGATACCGGGTTTTAATTCCCTG
>NC_091345.1:13662343-13664843 GCF_038502225.1 Cherax quadricarinatus | reverse complement strand
GCCCATTATGTGATGATCTAGACGTCTTGAAGTCAATTATGTGATGATCTAGACGTCTTGAAGTCAATTATGTGATGATCTAGACGTCTTAAGTTCGTTATGTAATGATCTAGATGTCTTGAAGTCAATTATGTGATGATTTAGACTTCTTGAAGTCTATTATGTGATGATCTAGACGTCTTGAAGTTGATTATGTGATGATCTGAATGTCTTGAAGTCAATTATATGATGATCTAGATGTCTTGAACTTAATTATGTGAAGATCTAAACTTTTCGAAGTCAATTATGTGATGATTTAGACGTTTTGAAGTTAATTATGTGGTGAACTAGACGTCTTGAAGTTAATTATGTGATGCTCTATGCGTCTTCGACTTAATTGTGATGATCTAGAAGTCTTGAAGGTCACAATGGATCTCTTCCAGACCCTCTGGACTGTTACGACTCTAGAAAGAATTAAATAATTTCATATTTTACTATTAATCTAGACGTCTTGAAGTCCATTATGCGATGATCTAGACGTCTTGAGGTTAATTATGTGATGATCTAGACATCTTGAAGTTAATTATGTGATGAGCTAAAGGTCTTGAGCTTAATTATGTGACGATCTAGACGTCTTGAAGTTAATTATGTGATGATCTAGACGTCTTGAAGTTAATTATGTGATGATCTAGACGTCTTGAAGTTAATTATGTGATGATCTAGACGTCTTGAAGTTAATTATGTGATGATCTAGACGTCTTGAAGTTAATTATGTGATGATCTAGACGTCTTGAAGTTAATTATGTGATGATCTAGACGTCTTCTGAGTAAGAATTTATGAAAACTAATTAAAACCATTAAAAAAACAAGTTTTGTGGAATAAATTCAAATTGGAATTGAAGATCAAAATAGCGTTAACATATATGAAAATTTCTTGAGGTTAATGTGGAAACCAAATTTCTTATAAGCGAAATTTGCTTAGCACATTCTGGCGTTTTTCATAATTACTTCAGCTATTTTATTCTTCGCTCACAATTTGAATTTATAACACAACACTCCCCCCCCTTACCTTTTTTTATATATTTTTTCTAAAATTCATACATAGGTAAACAGCTGCGTCACTTATTATGTTTTCCAGAGCCAAATATTTACTGTCAACAGAAGTGTTCTTCATTTCTGAATAACGTTCACTAAGAACAGCAGGTTCTCCCGGAGAGAACAGTTCTTACCTGGGTAATGAAGAACTCTCGGTAGATTCTTTATTCATCTTCTCTTTACTTTAACTTATGTTAATTTGATGTTTATCCGATGTTATGCTTAGATCTGGCGCTTTGTAACTGACTTTCCTGTGAGTGTGTTCAGTGTCTGATGATGGGATGACTTACCCGCGAAACTCATCGTTAAGTAAATGATGTTTTAATTTGTATTGGTGGTTGTTATCTTCTCTGTAAGAGTTACATACACACAAACACATGTGCGGGGCCAGGAGCTCGGACTCGACCCCTGAAACCTCAACTAGGTGAGTACGCATGCACACACACACACACACACACACACACATATATATATATACACACACACACACACACACACACACACACACACACATACACACACATACACACACACACAAACACACACACACACACACACACATACACACACACACACACACACACACACACACACACATACACACACACACACACACACACACACACACACACATACGGGCACCTGGCAAACCTACGGATAGCGTTCCGATTCCTCAGTAAGGAGTCGTTCAAGACTCTGTATACCATTCACGTCAGGCCCATACTGGAGTATGCAGCACCAGTTTGGAACCCACACCTAGCCAAGCACGTCAAGAAATTAGAGAAAGTGAAAAGGTTTGCAACTTGACTAGTCCCAGAGCTACGGGGATTGTCCTACGAAGAAAGGTTGAGGGAAATCGGCCTGACGACACTGGAGGACAGGAGGGTCAGGGGAGACATGATAACGACATATAAAATACTGCGCGGAATAGACAAGGTGGACAAAGACGGGATGTTCCAGAGATGGGACACAGACACAAGAGGTCACAATTGGAAGTTGAAGACCCAGATGAATCAAAGGGATGTTAGGAAGTATTTCTTCAGTCATAGAGTAGTCAGGCCATGGAATAGCCTAGAAAGTGAAGTAGTGGAGGCGGGAACCATACATAGTTTTAAGGCGAGGTATGATAAAGCTCATGGAGCAGGGAGAGAGAGGACCTAGTAGCAATCAGTGAAGAGGCGGGGCCAGGAGCTATGACTCGACCCCTGCAACCACAAATAGGTGAGTACAAATAGGTGAGTACATACACACACACACATACACACACATGCACACATACACGCAAGCAAATACAATAGGCCTAGGGTCTAATCGACATGTGCCTAGGACAAAATGCTAATTACCTAATACAGGTGATATTCCAATATGCAAAATAAAGTGAAGAAATAATGAAATTCCTGGCGCATTCGTGAGTTCTCACATTATT
>NC_091345.1:13645552-13662243 GCF_038502225.1 Cherax quadricarinatus | reverse complement strand
TGATGAAGGATGGTTGGTGGTGCTCCTCCCAGCGTGACGTCACTGGTCGATCACCACAACTGCAATTGGCCATGAAAGTTACTACAGGTGTTGTTGTAACCACTACCACACCCACCACCACTACCACACCCACCACCACTACCACCCCAACCACCACTACCACCCCAACCACCACTACCACCTCAACCACCACCACCAATACCACCACCACCAATACCACCCCCACCACCACCAATACCACACCCAACCACCACTACCATCTCGCCCCTACCTCCACAACCAGCCCCAATCATCACTATCACCCCAAACACCACTACCAGCACCTACCAACCAGCCCCTACCAGGTCCGGTGGCCTGGTGGCTAAAGCTCCCGCTTCACACACTGAGGGCCCGGGTTCGATTCCCGGCGGGTGGAAACATTCACCTAGCAGCAGAGAGGTACCTGGGTGTTAGTCGACTGGTGTGGGTCGCACTGACTTTCATGGGTTATCCTGGGTGGCTAACCCTCCAGGGTTAAAAATCCGAACGAAATCTTATCCTAACTACCACCATTACCAGCCCTTACCACTACTACCAGCCCCTGCCACCCGGACCAGCCCCTATCACCACTACCAGCCCCTACCATCATTATCAGCCTTTACCTCTACTACCCAGCCCCCACCACCACTACCAGACCAGCCCCTACCACCACTACCAGCCCCTGTCACCACTACCAGCCCCTGTCACCACTACCATCTTTTACCACCACTACCAGCCCCTGTCACCACTACCATCTTTTACCACCACTACCATGTCCCCAATTATCACTACCATACCCAGCCACCACTACCGCCCCTTCCCACCACCACCATCTTGCCCTCACCACCACCACCCTGCCCCACCACCACTACCATCCCTTCCCACCACCTTTACCACCCATCCCCACAACAATCCCACCACCATCCCCCACCACTATCATGACCCCAACTACAACACCCAACCACCACTACCACACCCCCAATTACCACTACCATAAATGCAGCCACCACTACCATGCCCTCAACCCATACTACTACACCCCCAAACACTTATTACCACACCCCATTCACAACTACCACACCCCCAACCACCACTACCTCATCCCCAACTACATCTTCAATCACCACTCAGTCCCCAACTCCCACCCCACCCCACACCTTAATCCCTCAAGAGACTATTTGCCACATATAAAATTATTCCCCAAAAATAATAGCATAAAACGAGGGGAGACATGATCATAGCATACAAGATTCTCTATGATATAAAATGAAGATAACTAAACTAGCCTTCACAAAAATACTCACAGGTATTCACAATTACGGTATAGCTTAAAGAACATTTATTTATCAACAGACAGAATGCTAAGAGATTAGTCAAACATTAAAAGAGAAGCCAGATAAACACAGATATACACACATATATATAGTACATGTATGTACCACATATGAGTACACACACTTGGATGAGACAGTCATAGAGGCTAACAGAATACACAGCCTCATGAGTAGATATAAGACTCAAGAGCTCAGAAATCAGTGATGCAGGTTGAGAAGCAAAGTCTCAACCTTTGCAAACACAAACTGGCAAGTACAAATCAGTGGATACATGCACACACATGCACATGTGCACACAGAAACTGACAATTTATGTAAATTACATCATAACTTTTTATTTTGCAACAAAACTAACTCAGCAACCTAGCCTAACCTTGCTAAAAATTTACATAGTATATATAGCTGAATCTAAGGTCAACATAATTTTCTTAGTATCATTAAACATCGATGAAATACATTCATTTTGTGATGCTCGAACTGACTAACCCAAACTTACAGCAGAAGTAAATATGTATACACCATTGGTTTGGCAAAACGGGTTCATGGCCCCTATCACAGTGGGTCCTCATCTTCACAGCCCACCCTTCCCTTCTCATAAAATTCTAAATGTAAAAATTTAGAAAGTCCTCTTTATTTAAACAGGAAAGTTGAGGGACTAGCTTTCATTCTTACTTTTATTATTTTTACCTATTCAAAAGTCTGTTTAAGGAGCAAATCACAAGAATACAACGTGTAAAGGCCTTTCCTCATTTTTGCCCTGGGTTCGTACATCCCATCCCCCAGAAATTACTCATGTCCCCCCAGGTAGGTGAGCTCCTCTGGTTAAGAACTGCTGCTTTAGAAGCTAAATCTGCACCATCTTGCTAAAAGGCACAATATGCACATTGTATACTGTACATACATATTTTACTTACAACATATGTACAGTGTTACTTTTTGAGTGGTGGCGGCAAATACGTATTTCAAAAATACTTCTGCTCACTATTAAAAATAATACACAACTTGGAATTTCTATTAATTTGAGGGGTGCACTGATATGCTAATGGCTAGCCTCTGCCTTGTAGTGGGACAAAAGCTCTATGACAAGCCTCTGTTCGAGGCATTTTTCCTTGACAAAGAAGACACCACAACCTTTATAATTACTGTATTTTTATTGATTTTTTTTATACATTTTTACTGACAAATTTAAGGCCCTGTATGAATTTACCTCAGCAAAATTCAGTTCACTAAGATCTCGAAAGAAATTTTCAACTCGTTAATTAATTGGTATATATTGCATTTTTCAAGTTATACATAAATATAATACTCAGGTGTTGATCATGAAGCAATATGTATCTCTTGTAAAGAAAAAATTATAAAAAAAAAAAAAAAAAAAAGCAAAAACATGATGTCACACAAGTCCAACCAATAACACAAACTTCCACTTTGATTTAATTAAACTGCATTTATTCCTATGTAAACTGGTAGCAAATATATTTTAAAAAGCATGCATATGTAATATAAAAGTTAGTGTAGTAGTATATGTGTTGTGAAAGCTTTTTACATACTGGTACTATAAATAATATATATACAATATATGTACATATAAATATATTTGTGCAATGCATCGAAAGTAATGATCTGATAGTTTTCTAAAGCTGTTTGTGCCTTGAATTTTATTTAGTGATATTAGTGTGCAATATTTTATTGTGTGTTAGGTTTGTCTGCCAATAAAAAATATTTATTTAATAACCTGTTTGTGTTAATTAATGTATTTTAGCTACAACAAAAACTGAAGTCATGTTACTAAGCTGATATGATAACGTTTGTATATGCCACATGCTTTTCCTTATATGACATTTGTTTACATCTGTCACTACTATGCCATGTATGCATTTCAGTATGTACATACATAAAATAGGTGGTCATTAGCAACAGCACCAGTAACAAATTACCATTATACAGTATTAAATAGAAGCTCTAAACTCATGCAAGTCATATAACTACCAACAAATATCTCTACTTACATACTGTTAGATAATTATAGTTCATATTTATTTTTAAATGTACTGTATTATCATCACCCTTAATCATATTCAATAATGGTTTCAGGTATTTTAATACAAATCTGTAAAACAGAATTTGTCAAGCTTCAATTAAGAATTATTCAGTTTCAGAATAGTCATTGTTATTAATTCAAAAACACACACACTAACATGTTAATAAGGAAGCCTGGCTTAAGAGTAGTGTTTGTGTTGCTATTGAGGAAAAATTGTATCAAACTCCAATATGGTGGATAAAGACACGCATGTGGTATAATACGATCCATTATAATATGTTCCACCCACACTGTGAGCTTTATCAAGTCAGTCTATAAACTGATCAAGTCCAGCATGTTTGCAAAAAGTTCAAAAAAGGAGAGAATTATAATGTATTAGGTTTTACAGTCTCCACTACTACTTGCATTGAATGACCTGAATGGGTTTAGTGCCTTGTATATATATAACAACCCAAATGTGAACATTTTCTGAGGTTACAGTGGGTTCAAATTAAACTAAAAATTGCTTGGCTAAAATCAATGTTGGTGCAAAAGCAGTTGGCTTGTGGTCATTGTCATTGTTGTTGTTGCTATTATTGTTGATGTTGCCTTTAGTTTATCAAACTTAAACCAGTTTAGTTGTTTGCTGTTAACTGGGCTAATTTTTTTTTTTTTTTTTTTTGGGGGGGGGGGGAGAGTGTGTATGACTTAAGGATTTTTTTTTAATCAGGGAAAAATGCTAAGCCCACAGGAGTCATATAGTGCCTGGGGTAAGGGAAGGCATTCAGGTTCAATTCAAGGAAGGGTAGCATAAGTCCAGAGCCTTGGATCAAGAGCTCCTTGCTGGCATCTAGGCACCTCCCTTGAAGGGATGTAAAGATGTTAGAAATTATTTACATTTTGTAATTTTTGAAATTTTTATAGTAGAACCTTGTCAATGAGCAAGTCGTATAAAGTAGTCTTGTGTCCACTGATTGATAGAGGATATTTTTTATTCATGGAAATGTGTTATGAGTAAATGACTGAAAACAGCAAACTGAAAATTGTTAAGTGTGCCTTTTAAGTAATTTGTTCACAGAGGTGCACTAATGATGGCAACCACTAGCACAATGTATCACAGTTTAATTAAATATTTTTATCTTATCCCATTATCATATAAAACAATTGTATTAACATTTAGCACAAAATAAATTACACTAATCCATCTTTATGTGAATTACACAAAGGATAAATAACGTCACAGGTTACCCATAAAATTCACATACCTCACAAGTACAACTACTCAGCTATTGGTTAAGAATTAAATATTGTATAATATAATGTATCACATGACCAACAAATATGAAAAGTGCTCGTTCCATCACCTCCAATAAACTACTATAACTGTTTTTGTAGATATGTATATAGAGTAGTACCCATTTGTGTTTGTGTCAGTGTACATATCACAACTTTGTAACCATATTCATCACTGTATGATGCAGCATTGTTTTCTGCATCATTTATTTCATTCAGTTTTTATTAAACATTCAATTAAGTCTCTTATCTGTGTTTGGTACTGTTGACTATGCAATCAAAAGACTGATATGAAAATATAGCTGCAATATTATATTAATTATTATGTATAAATGCAGCTTTAAACCTGTAGGGGCTATGAAATGCCTGAATTCAATTAATTCAAAATTGACTTTACCTGTTTAAATAAGAGATTCTGTAAGAGATGTTACTGTTATTATTATAATCAAGGGGGAGCGCTAAACCTGTAGGATTATACCGTGCCTGTGGGGAGGTGTGGAAGGTATTCAGGCTTAATTCAGAGAACTGGAGCACAGATCCAATTTCCTAGATCAAGAGCCCCTCACCAATGTCAAGGAACCTTCCTTGTGGAGGTAAGATATGTATATTCCTATAAAGCACAAGAAATTTAATTAATGTAATCAAATTTCAAACACTATGATAGTTACATTTTGGGATCTAATTATTCAGGCACAATATAATCAGACACAAATTTGTCTAACTCTTAATATTGCAAAAAAGTATAGGTTTAGATGAGCTTGAAAGGAGTCTACAGTAAATTTGGTGTGCATATTTCTAAATGCATCCACAACAGTGCCAAGTGAAGCAGGTAGGGGCTGTCTTGACCCGGATTCGTATGTTAACATCTTAAATCAGATATCAGATATTAAACCTTGCATTACAAAAGTTTACAACTGATTTTTGCACTGTTTTGACCTCTAAAATTGATTATTATAACATATGAGAGATGAATATTCTCACACCCAACTTTAGGGAAAAAAAAAACATTAACAAACGAATCTTAAAAATCAGATCTTGAACTGATGTTTTAGTGACAAAACATCACAGATCTCATGACTAGAGGACCCAACAATGTACATAACTACTGATATAACTATTATATTTATAATAAACTAAAAGGTTTTTCTTTTAATTTTCCTGACAATCCAAAATGTGTATTAGCATTCCCTCCATGAATGTAATAATACACAAGTATTGGTCATACAGCACCAGGATAATGGTAGCCAATTAGATTTTATCCAGGGTAATGGAGGGAGCTTGACAAATAAATTGGAACTACCTTCTCTTTCTTCAGACTGAATCCAACTGTCTCCCATTTCCCTGGTGCTGTATAGCCCCTATGGGTTTAGTGCTCTTCAATGGATGCAATAATAAGTGATACAGAATGATATATTAATGGAAACCACATAACCCACAAGGGTTGTAGTGCCTGGGGAATGCGAGCAAATTAGGTCTGATCCAAGTAAGGGGAGGGTATCTCCAATTCCTTGGATTAAGAGCTCTTCACTGGCATCAAAGTACCCTCCTTGAAGGGTATGTGATAATGGGTGTACATGTACAAACCTCCAAATTGAGTGCTTTTACTACACTGTTTTTACAAAGAGGGGTCTCCTTTCAGTAAAGTTATTTACCATGCCCATTTTGTGTAGGCTAGGGACACAGCCCTTAATTTAAAAATCAACTGTAGGATTTCTTATTCCCTAATCTCATTTCTTCACATAACACATCCTTATAACGTCAGTATTAATGACGGGTGATACTCTACTTATAGTTCACAGCCGTGAGAGTTTCTTAGTTTAACAGATGTTATTTATGCAGGCAATGTGTACCTAGGAACAATGTATACAATGAGATTTTAGGGCCAGCTCAGATAGTGCTCGGCCAATTGACTGATCACCCAACAGACCTACACTTTTGATAACACAGGTGTGTACAGAATTGTGTTCACATTAAAGATCTGAAGAAATGCAAAGGAGTCAGGATTCAAATGGGAGGACAAGCACGGAAAGAGATGTTGCTGAAAATAGCTTGAGTGGTTGTGCTACAGAGGGGAACAATAGATTTAGTGCTCTTTTTATTATTATAAAACCTTTATCCCCCCCTCCCCTCATCCAGTGTCAAGATTAAAGAAACTACCGTTGCAGAGATCCTGGGACCACGGTGAAAGACGAGCAACAAACGGATGATCAATATGAATTTTTTTTTATAGTCATTTGTTGTAAATGCTGGGGAGAAATTCAAATATCACTGGGACCATTGTACAATTTGGATGCACTCTTACAAGATGTATATAATATCAATGGACTGCTGAACCACAAATTAAACAGAGGGAATGAAAGACTGTTTTCTTAAACCATGTACTGTATACATATTTTTATTATAATCACAATGCTATTTATAGGGATATCTACAAATAATCCAAATGTAAATTTTTCATATAGCTAGCTCTGCTGTTTATATCTATACTAAGTTAGTCTGCAAATAACCATTTACAAATAAATATTAATTTTTAATCAAATGACATACATGTACATCATAAAACAATGTTTACATTATGGCTCAAAGTTTTCAGTGAGATATATTAAAGGAGTACCAAACACTGCCAGTCCATCAGATGTACATTTGATGCAGTGGACATATCCCCATATGAATAAAAAAAACAATTTGTACGACTGGGAATTTAATGAGGTCTGAAAGTACGGAAATACATAATGTATATTAGTTATGTTGACTGGCAATGATTTTTTTTCAGTGCAAGAAAATATAAAATGGCAATGCATAAAAAAAAATCAGTAAAACAATATTAGCATGGGAAAAATTACACAAATTTACCTAGCACTAATTTCTGTTATTTACTTACATTGCAGGTGGGGTGGGGAAGGATTTTAGGTACAGTTTCAGAATCTAAAGAGGAAAACCTGAGTAGATTGTCACTGCTAAATTAGTTTTAGAAATTCTGAGTACTGCCTTTGCATTGTAATACAACCATGCATTGAACCTTATCATGGAGCCATTCAACATACTGCAGATAGCTAGACAAAAAAAAAACAGTCCATCAATGAATCTTACAAGAATGAACAAAGGTATTAAACGAACATTTATACGTAAACTTTAAACATATAATAACGGTGACGGGTTATTATTCTTTAAATGTGACACTTGCAACAATATACTGTATATATAAAATATGTGATAGTATAATAATTTAAACAAGCCAAGAAGGACCTTCACCTTATCCTGAGCCTTTCATGTAAGTGTTAATGAGACCAAAATATACAGAGAAAAGAGGGGGGGGGGGTAGACACTTTCATACTCTTCAAATGCAACAGTGCTGTTACCAACAAAACCTGCTGCTGGCTTCATGGGCAAGCTGCAAGTGATGTTTATTAATATTACGGCTTTTTAAAGCAGCTGGAGAGCATTTTAGCATTTATTAAGTCTGTAAAAGACAATGGCCACTTCCTTTCCTTATATTTCATCACAGAAGTGCCTTTGATTAAGAACTTTTTATATCCACTGTATCAAAAAAGCATTACGTGGGTTTTCAGCTAATTTGGAAACAGGCCAAGGAATTTATATATTTTTTCTTTTAATTTAAAAGAACTTATGTTGAAATATTAATTGCATTTATATGAATGACATTCTGGTTAGCAGATAAAGAAAAAATTAGCTAGTTAACATTCTTTTATCTATAAAACACTAGATTACAACCCTAAGTAGCCTTTTTCGAGAACTAGGCAAAGCCTAACCCTCAACTGCTTGCTTGAGTGAGCCTAAAATATGTTCAGATTCTTTTGTAACTTAAGGCTAGTATGGTCTACTTTCCTGATTTACATACTGACTTCGTGACAGGAGATGAAATTCTGCCAGTCGCTGAACAACCAAAAGTAAAGTTTGCACCCTTCTAGATTGTGGATAAAATGCTCACATCAAAAAATTTACTGTAAACCATCAACTAAATTCCTTATCTGCATTAATTAACTAACATGAAGGTCCAAAGATTTCTTACCATGAGTGACAATGAGTAAACTGATACTGTACATGATGAGTGGATAAATATAATTATTCCTATGCCAACAAACACTGAAGAACCTTCATTTATCTAGGAAAACAAGAACTGAATTAATATACAATTAAGTTTACTAAGTGATTTAAAAGCACCAAAAATTACATAAGACTTGGTGTATAATTCAACCATAAAGAGATACTTTCTTCAGATGGGCAACTTTCCTAAGTGTTATTTTTTATCAATTTTGCACCATGATCTACTCGTATAGTCCTGCGAGTTAGCCAGTCCAAGGCACTTAGATAGCGTCATGCAATTTCACAATACAACCTCTTAATTACTCTCGCAAGTGTTTTGGCTTATAATACAAGGAAAAGATACTTTCCAGCAAATCCCAATTTCACTTGACTATGAGTTAAGACATTCAAGAGAGAAAACAAAATTTTGAGTGAAACTAGCAATTAGGGTTATTTGAAATAAGAAATAAATTGCCAGACAAAAAACAGTTACAAATTATAATCCATCAAATGATGGTTTATTCTCAAAACTGCTAAGGAATTTGGAGACATCAGAATGGGGAATTAGAAAATATGGATAGATATATACAGTATATAAATATTTTTTTTTTTTTCAACAAGTCGGTCGTCTCCCACCGAGGCAGGGTGACCCAAAAAAGAAAGAAAATCCCCAAAAAGAAAATACTTTCATCATCATTCAACACTTTCACCACACTCACACATTATCACTGCTTTTGCAGAGGTGCCCAGAATACAACAGTTTAGAAGCATATACGTATAAAGATACACAACATATCCCTCCAAACTGCCAATATCCCAAACCACTCCTTTAAAGTGCAGGCATTGTACTTCCCATTTCCAGGACTCAAGTCCGACTATATGAAAATAACCGGTTTCCCTGAATCCCTTCACTAAATATTACCCTGCTCACACTCCAACAGATCGTCAGGTCCCAAGTATCATTCGTCTCCATTCACTCATATATATATATATATATATATATATATATATATATATATATATATATATATATATATATATATATATATATATATATATATATATTTTTTTTTTTTTTTTTTTTTTTTTTTTTTTCAACAAGTTGGTCGTTTCCCACCGAGGCAGGGTGACCCCAAAAAGAAAGAAAATCCCCAAAAAGAAAATTCTTTCATCATTCAACACTTTCACCACACTCACACATTATCACTGCTTTTGCAGAGGTGCTCAGAATACAACAGTTTAGAAGCATATACGTATAAAGATACACAACATACCCCTCCAAACTGCCAATATCCCAAACCCCTCCTTTAAAGTGCAGGCATTGTACTTCCCATTTCCAGGACTCAAGTCCGACTATAAGAAAATACATACATACATATATATATATATATATATATATATATATATATATATATATATATATATATATATATATATATATATATATATATATATATATTAAACTGTCATATCTGAGCACCTCTGCAAAGACAGTGATTATGTACGAGTGAGGTGAAAGTGTTGAATGATGATGAAAGTATTTTCTTTTTGGGGATTTTTTTCTTTTTGGGTCACCCTGCCTTGGTGGGAGATGTCCAACTTGTTAATTTGTTAAAGGTGAAAAATATAACCGAGCACACAGAAGTTTGACTGGAGAAGCCTATAGTAATGTACTGCATAGATTAGGAGGTTCCATGAGAGTAAATATAAAACAAACACTGGGGAACACAGAGCAAGAGGTTTCTCCTTCAACATTGCTTTTCAAACTCACATTAATTTCTCAACTAGAATACTTGCCAAGAGAATTATCGAAACAAAACATATATCAAATTGTTTTTGTATTAGATAGCTCATATCTATCAATGAAGAGATGCTCATATATATATATGTATATATAAAACAAAAGTCATCATAAAGAATCACAGTCATATTCATTATTAAAGGAGAAGTCTCTCTCCCTGAACAAAGGTAATCGAGATTATCATAAAACTGGAAGGAAAAACACTGCTCTTGCTATCCTTGCTTTTGAATTCGCTAACTCGTGTATTTACAAGATTAGGCTAGTTATACAGGACACTGCACATTAGCTAATTTGCAAAGTAAGTTCAAGATAAGATACC
This sequence comes from Cherax quadricarinatus, assembly GCF_038502225.1. NCBI lineage: Eukaryota > Metazoa > Arthropoda > Malacostraca > Decapoda > Parastacidae > Cherax > Cherax quadricarinatus. Next base: position 13,651,417 of record NC_091345.1, on the reverse strand, counting down.
CATCGAACAGAGTTAGAACAACTGTCTCTTGTATCGGCATAAATTCTTCATCCTGTGATATACTAAATCATTTGAAGAATCAAGAATACTGTCCTAAACTGTAAAATAAGGACTTAGGTGAAGCTACTGTCTGTACATTTCATAAAAGTATTAACACCTCATCACTTGTAAGTACATACATTCTTTAGCTGCTCAATAAGTAAAGAAATTACTGTTTTGCAACTCAATATTAACTTACCAAATTTAAAGTGGAAAAAAAAATACAGGAACAACCTAAGTCACCTTTACTGCTCCATAATATGAAACACAAGCTCCAGTATGATTGGCTGATCAGTAATGTTTGTTGCTGCTCGATGAATCACGGGAATCAATTCCATATCCAGGTCATTCATACATGAAGCTGGGAGACGACTGCCACTGCTACCTGCTTCATAACCCACCTGAAACATGGATACTTCAATAAAGCAAAAAAAAAAAAAAAAAAAAAAAATTTACTTTCATTTCTTCATTACAAGAATTAGGGGTCAACTTAATACACTTCACTGTGTGTCGCCTTACGGTGTTCCGCTAATGTGGACTTTTCAGATTATGACCAAAACTTGCTACACGGCTCCCCCAACCTGACTCTATAATGGGGTCACCCCGAGCCACCCAGTTTGTTTACATTTTCTGTGAGCTCCACATCTCTCCACTATGTTTTAAAGTTTTTATATATATATATTTTTTTTTTTTCAACAAGTCGGCCGTCTCCCACCGAGGCAGGGTGACCCAAAAAAGAAAGAAAATCCCCAAAAAAGAAAATACTTTCATCATCATTCAACACTTTCACCACACTCACACATTATCACTGCTTTTGCAGAGGTGCTCAGAATACAACAGTTTAGAAGCATATACGTATAAAGATACACAACATATCCCTCCAAACTGCCAATATCCCAAACCCCTCCTTTAAAGTGCAGGCATTGTACTTTCCATTTCAAGTCCGACTATATGAAAATAACCGGTTTCCCTGAATCCCTTCACTAAATATTACCCTGCTCACACTCCAACAGATCGTCAGGTCCCAAGTATCATTCGTCTCCATTCACTCCTATCTAACACGCTCATGCACGCTTGCTGGAAGTCCAAGCCCCTCGCCCACAAAACCTCCTTTACCCCCTCTTTCCAACCCTTTCGAGGATGACCCCTACCCCTCCTTCCTTCCCCTATAGATTTATATGCTTTCCATGTCATTCTACTTTGATCCATTCTCTCTAAATGACCAAACCACCTCAACAACCCCTCTTCTGCCCTCTGACTAATACTTTTATTAACTCCACACCTTCTCCTAATTTCCACACTCTGAATTTTCTGCATAATATTTACACCACACATTGCCCTTAGACAGGACATCTCCACTGCCTCCAACCGTCTCCTTGCTGCTGCATTTACCACCCAAGCTTCACATCCATATAAGAGTGTTGGTACTACTATACTTTCATACATTCCCTTCTTTGCCTCCATAGATAACATTTTTTGACTCCACATATACCTCAACGCACCACTCACCTTTTTTCCCTCATCAATTCTATGATTAACCTCATCCTTCATAAATCCATCCGCCGAAACGTCAACTCCCAAGTATCTGAAAACATTCACTTCTTCCATACTCCGCCTCCCCAATTTGATATCCAATTTTTCTTTATCTTAATCATTTGATACCCTCATCACCTTACTCTTTTCTATGTTCACTTTCAACTTTCTACCTTTACACACATTCTCAAACTCATCCACTAACCTTTGCAATTTTTCTTTAGAATCTCCCATAAGCACAGTATCATCAGCAAAAAGTAACTGTGTCAATTCTCATTTTGAATTTGATTCCCCATAATTTAATCCCACCCCTCTCCCGAACACCCTAGCATTTACTTCTTTTACAACCCCATCTATAAATATATTAAACAACCATGGTGACATTACACATCCCTGTCTAAGACCTACTTTTACCGGGAAGTAATCTCCCTCTCTTCTACACACCCTAACCTGAGCCTCACTATCCTCATAAAAGTTCTTTACAGCATTTAGTAACTTACCACCTATTCCATATACTTGCAACATCTGCCACATTGCTCCTCTATCCACTCTATCATATGCCTTTTCTAACTCCATAAATGCAATAAAAACTTCCCTACCTTTATCTAAATACTGTTCACATATATGCTTAAATGTAAACACTTGATCTACACATCTCCTACCAACTCTGAAGCCTCCCTGCTCATCCGCAATCCTACATTCTGTCTTACCTCTAATTCTTTCAATTATAACCCTACCGTATACTTTTCCTGGCATACTCAGTAAACTTATTCCTCTATAATTTTTACAATCTTTTTCGTCCCCTTTCCCTTTATATAAAGGGACTATACATGCTCTCCGCCAATCCCTAGGTACCTTCCCCTCTTTCATACATTTATTAAACAAAAGTACCAACCACTCCAACACTATATCCCCACCTGCTTTTAACATTTCTGTCATGATCCCATCAGTTCCAGCTGCTTTACCCCCTTTCATTCTACATAATGCATCACATACCTCCACCACACTTACATTCTGCTCTTCTTCACTCCTAAAAGATGGTATACCTCCCTGGCCAGTGCATGAAATTACCGCCTCCCTTTCTTCCTCAACATTTAAAAGTTCCTCAAAATATTCTCACCATCTACCTAATACCTCCCTCTCCCCATCTACTAACTCCCTACTCTGTTTTTAGCTGACAAATCCATACTTTCCCTAGGGTTTCTTAACTTGTTTAACTCACTCCAAAATTTTTTCTTATTTTCATTAAAATTTCTTGACAGTGCCTCTCCCACTCTATCATCTGCTCTCCTTTTGCACTCTCTCACCACTCTCTTCACCTTTCTTTTACTCTCCATATACTCTGCTCTTCTTATAACACTTCTGCTTTGTAAAAACCTCTCATAAGCTACCTTTTTCTCTTTTATCACACCCTTTACTTCATCATTCCACCAATCACTCCTCTTCCCTCCTGCCCCCACCCTCCTATAACCACAAACTTCTGCCCCACATTCTAATACTGCATTTTTAAAACTATTCCAACCCTCTTCAACCCCCCCACTACTCATCTTTGCACTAGCCCACCTTTCTGCCAATAGTCGCTTATATCTCACCCGAACTTCCTCCTCCCTTAGTTTATACACTTTCACCTCCCTCTTACTTGTTGTTGTCACCTTCCTCTTTTCCCATCTACCTCTTACTCTAACTGTAGCTACAACTAAATAATGATCCGATATATCAGTTGCCCCTCTATAAACATGTACATCCTGGAGCCTACCCATCAACCCTTTATCCACCAATACATAATCTAACAAACTACTTTCATTACGTGCTACATCATACCTTGTATATTTATTTATCCTCTTTTTCATAAAATATGTATTACTTATTACCAAACCTCTTTCTACACATAGCTCAATTAAAGGCTCCCCATTTTTATTTACCCCTGGCACCCCAAATTTACCAACTACTTCCTCCACAACATTTTTTCCCACTTTAGCATTGAAATCCCCAACCACAAGTACTCTCACACTTGGTTCAAAACTCCCCACGCAATTACTCAACATTTCCCAAAATCTCTCTCTCTCCTCTACACTTCTCTCTTCCCCAGGTGCATAAATGCTTAATGTAACCCACTTCTCACATCCAACCTTTATTTTACTCCACATAATCCTTGAATTAATACATTTATAGCCCCTCTTTTCCTGCCATAGCTTATCCTTCAACATTATTGCTACTCCTTCTTTAGCTCTAACTCTACTAGAAACCCCTGACCTAATCCCATTTATTCTTCTCCACTGAAACTCACCCACCCCCTTCAGCTTTGTTTCACTTAAAGCCAGGATATCCAGCTTCTTCTCATTCATATCACACAATGTCCATGCAAATTCAAACATCCCATTTTGATGGTTTTCTTCTTTTTCTTTTTAGTAGGCTATATGGGAAAAGGGGTTACTAGCCCATTGTTCCTGGCATTTTAGTTGACTTTTACAACATGCACAGCTTATGGAGGAAAGATTCTTATTCCACTTCCCAATGGATATGAAAGGAAAAGTAATAAGTGTAAGAAACTATTAAGATACAATCAAAGAACACTCAGATGAGTGTGTATACATACACGTGTACATGCATGTGTAGTGTGACTTAAGTCTAAGTAGAAGTAGCAAGATGTACCTGAAATCTTGCATGTTTATGAGACAGAATAAAGACACCAGCAATCCTACCATCATGTAAAACAAATACAGGCTTCTGTTTTACACTCACTTGGTAGTACGGTAGTACCTCTCTGGGCAGTTGCTGTCTACCAACCTACTACCTGATAACCAAAGTTATCAAAGGTTAAGTACAAAAGATTAAGAGAAAACTAAAGTACAGTCTGCATCTTCCTGATATGAAAAACTGATGAAAATGATAATCTGTGAACCAAATGGAATTTAATGACAAACTAACAGTCACAGAAATGCTCCAGATGCTGACATAGGCAAAACAAGATTTTTTTAACTAATTCTTAAAATCAGAATTAACAATGATTTTAATAGACTAGATTATGAAATTTGCTCCAAGACAGACCATCTTAGTTCTCAAGAATTTTAAATTAATCAAGTGTACAGGCATATTTAATGATAAATCGCACACATAGCATTTCGCTTTCTACTTACGCTATCTTGATGAATTGTGGTACGCAGACCAAGGCGTGTGTGCCCACTGTTATACAAGTCAGCCAAATGTGGGGTAAGAGCCACACAAAACGATCGTGCCAATAACTCTGACAAGCGGCTGAGATTCACATCATTGCTGTTGTTCGTCTCTCCCTGTGATAAGATTACGTGTTATTACTACTACCTTCTCATAACCCAGGAGTGGGGATATTTGCTCCTGAAAAATTGGCAATACATAAAATGGCATTACACAAAGCAAAGAACATGAAGAAAAATAGGTTAATGTTTCAGAAAACATGAACTTTACCATCCAGTAGGTAAAAATTACTACCTAAAGCATTTGAAGAGTAAGGAGGATTAACATAAGCCTACTTGGCTCTGAACTACATGTAACCAAGGAAGCTATTTTACCAGTTGTTGTACTCTTACCAGAAAAGTTTATTAAGTTAATTATTATTTTTAAAGCTCTAAACCACCAGCACTAAACTTTTTTATTTTTGTTTATTAACACATCGGCCATTTCCCACCAAGGCATGCCTACACTAGTTAAAAATACTGCAACATATCAACAACCCTCTTTCAGAGAACAGTCACTGAACTTCTCACCTCCAGGACCCAAGTCCGGCTAACTGCTTTCACTGAATCTTTTCATAAACATTACTTTGCTAACACCAACAGCAAGTTAAGACATAAAAACCATTGATCTCCACTTGCTCCCATTTAATATGCTCACATATGCTTGCTGGAAGTACAAGCCCCTCGCACGCAATATCTCCATTACCCTCTCCCTCCAATCTTTCCTAGGACAACCCCTGCTCCGCCTTCCTTCTACTACAGATTAATATGCCCTCTAAGTCATTCTATTTTGTTCCGTCCTCTCTAAATGTCCGAACCACCTCAACAACCCTTCCTCTGTCCTCTGGATAATACTTTTAGAAACCCCACACCTCTTTCTAATCTCCAAGTTACAGATTCTCTGTATTATACTCACACAACACATTGCCCTCAGATGTGACATCTCCACTGCCTCCAGCCTTCTCCTTGTTGCAACATTCACTATCTATGCTTCATATCCATATAAGAGTACTGGTACCACTATACTTTCATACATTCCCCTCTTTGCTTCCATAGATAACGTTGTCTCCACAGACTCTTC
>NC_091345.1:13485552-13640552 GCF_038502225.1 Cherax quadricarinatus | reverse complement strand
TCCCTAAAGTGTTTCACAACATTGTCAGTGTACAGGTTGCCAACACAGCTTGCAATAGCTGTGTGAGGGTGATTTTCATCCATGAAGGTTTGCACTTCAAGCCACTTTGCACAGATTTCCTTAATCTTTGTAGTAGGCAACTTCTTCAATTTCTCTCTCCCCTCCTCTGAACCAGTTTCCTCAGGTCTGGCCTCTTGCTCTTGAAGTTGATCTATCAGCTCATCAGTGGTTAGTTCTTCATTGTCCTCCTCCACCAACTCTTCCACATCATCCCCACTAACCTCCAACCCTAAGGACTTTCCCAATGCCACAATGGATTCCTCAACTGGCATAATCCTCTCAGGGTTAGCCTCAAACCCTTCAAAATCCCTTTTGTCTACACATTCTGGCCACAGTTTCTTCCAAGCAGAGTTCAAGGTCTTCTTAGTCACTCCCTCCCAAGCCTTACCTATAAGGTTTACACAATTGAGGATATTAAAGTGATCTCTCCAAAAGTCTCTTAGAGTCAGTTGAGTTTCTGAGGTCACTACAAAGCACCTTTCAAACAGAGCTTTTGTGTACAGTTTTTTGAAGTTTGCAATAACCTGCTGGTCCATGGGCTGCAGGAGAGGAGTGGTATTAGGAGGCAAAAACTTCACCTTAATGAATTTCATGTCCCCATAAAGTCGCTCTGCCACGTCTGTAGGATGACCAGGGGCATTGTCTAACACCAGGAGGCACTTAAGTTCTAATTTCTTTTCAGTTAGGTAATCTTTCACATTGGGGGCAAATGCATGGTGTAACCAGTCATAGAAAAAGTCCCTAGTGACCCATGCCTTACTGTTTGCCCTCCACAGCACACACAAATTCTCCTTGAGGACATTCTTTTGCCTGAACGGTCTGGGAGTTTCAGAGTGATACACTAATAAAGGCTTCACTTTGCAATCACCAGTAGCATTGGAACACATCAACAAAGTAAGCCTGTCTTTCATAGGCTTATGTCCTGGGAGTGCCTTTTCCTCCTGAGTAATGTAGGTCCTGCTTGGCATTTTCTTCCAAAACAGGCCTGTTTCATCACAATTAAACACTTGTTCAGGTTTCAGTCCTTCACTTTCTATGTACTCCTTGAATTCCTGCACATATTTTTCAGCTGCTTTGTGGTCCGAACTGGCAGCCTCACCATGCCTTATCACACTATGTATGCCACTACGCTTCTTAAATCTCTCAAACCAACCTTTGCTGGCCTTAAATTCACTCACATCATCACTAGTTGCAGGCATTTTTTTAATTAAATCCTCATGCAACTTCCTAGCCTTTTCGCTTATGATCACTTGAGAGACGCTATCTCCTGCTAGCTGTTTTTCATTTATCCACACCAATAAGAGTCTCTCAACATCTTCCATCACTTGCGATCTCTGTTTCGAAAACACAGTTAAACCTTTGGCAAGAACAGCTTCCTTGATTGCCTTTCTGTTGCCCACAATAGTAGAGATGGTTGATTTGGGTTTCTTGTACAACCTGACCAGGTCGGCGACACGCACTCCACTTTCATACTTATCAATGATCTCTTTCTTCATCTCTATTGGAATTCTCACCCTTATTGCTGTAGGGTTGGAACTAGAAGCTTTCTTGGGGCCCATGGTCACTTATTTTCCAGATAAAGCACCGAAAACACTGTAATAATACGAAATATTCCGATTGTATGCTTGGATGTTACCGCGGAGGCTGGCTGGTAAACAATGCCACCGGCGGAACATATGAGGCTGGTTCAGGCCGCACATTGGACGCGTCTCGGACGAAGGGCGGTGAGCGGGTTTTTGGGCGGTATGCGAGGCAAAATTTTAGCGATCAAAGCGTCCAGTATGCGGATTGTACGGTATGCGATGCGTACGGTATGCGGGGGTCCACTGTATATGCTTGTACATGTATGTGTAGTGTGACCTAAGTGTAAGTAGAAGTAGCAAGACGTACCTGAAACCTTGCGTGTTTGCGAGACAAAAAAATGGACACCAGCAATCCTACCACCATGTAAAATAATTACAGGCTTTCGTTTTACACTCACTTGGCAGGACGGTAGTACCTCCCTGGGCGGTTGCTGTCTATCTACCTACTACCTAGGTTATTTATCCTTGTTTTTCTTAATATATGTATTACATATTACCAAACCCCTTTCTATACAAAGTTCAATCAGAGACCCCTGTTAACATTTATACTTAGCACCCCAAACTTACCTACCACACCATCTATAACCATTTCCCTCACTTTAGCATTCATGTCCCCCCCCCCCCCCCACAACTACTCTCAGTTGGTTCAAAACTTCTGAAACACTCGCTTAACATCTCCCAAAATCAAACAATCAATCAATCACACACACACACACACACACACACACACACACACACACACACACACACACACACACACACACACACACAAACACACACTCACAAACGCACACTCACAAACACACTCACAAACACTCACTCACACACTCACTCACTTATTCACTCACTTATTCACTCACTCATACACTCACTCACACACACACACGCACGCACACACGCACGCACACACACACGCACACACGCACGCACACACACACGCACACATACACACACACACACAATCAGTGAAGAGGCAGGGCCAGGAGCTATGACTCGACCCCTGCAACCACAAATACGTGAGTACACACTCACACACTCACTCGCACTCACTCGCACTCACTCACACTCTCACTCACACTCTCACTCACACTCTCACTCACACTCTCACTCACACTCTCACTCACACTCTCACTCACTCACACTCACTCACTCACACTCACACTCACTCACACTCACACTCTCTCTCTCCTGTACACTTATCTCTTCTCCAGGTGCATAAACACTTATTATAACCCACTTTTTGCATCCGATCCTTATTTTGATTCACACAATCCTTTAATTTATGCATTCATATTCCCTCTTCTAGTTCCATAGTTGATCCTTCAACATTACTGCTACCCTTTCCTTAGCTCTAACTCTATTAGATACTCCTGACCTAATCCCATTTATTTCTCCCCACTGAAACTCCCCTGCCCCCTTCAGCTTTGTTTCACTTAATGCATTTGATTGTCAGAGCAAAGACAAAATAAAAAAATATGGGATGCAATATCAGCTGGGAGACTCAGTCCATGTGACACATCATAATAATAAAAGACACATTTCCTTACTAAATTGTACTGAACAAATAGGAACTCTCCACACCTACAGTATACCAAATAAACTTATAACAAAAAATATATGTATTAGATAAAGTGAAAGCTTAAGAAACTATTAATACAAAAATACAGAAGGCATCATCAGCTGGGCCACTCAACAAGTGAATACTGTGATAATATAAGCGACATTTCCTAACCAAATTGTATCAAACAAAAAGGAACTCACCACTTATACCAAACAAATTTCTATTCTATTCTCCAAATTCTCTGCAAGACATTCACACCAGACAATTGATCTCACATGTGACTTCTCTGCTGCCTCTAACCGCTGCCCCCTCCTCCTCACTGCAGAATTGAAAACCAATGTCTCACACCTGTGACATGTTGACACCACTATACTCTGGTACATTTGCTTTTTTGTAAATGGTCCAAGTCGGACCAAAACATCGTCTTTTCCTCCTCTCTCCTATGTGCTGGTTATTTGTGAATCCATTCTATGATTCACCTCGTCTTTCATATACCCATCTGCTGACACATCCGCTCCCAAATATCTAAATATATTCATGTCCTCCATAGTCCTACCTCCAATCTGATATTTATCTATCATTACAAATATTTTGTTACCCTCATTACCTTGCTCTTCTCTCTACACTAAACACCTTGCTCTTAATTTTCAAATTTAATTTACTTCTTTTACATACCCTCCTAAGCTTGCCCACCAACCTTTGCAACCTGTCTTTAGAATCCCCCAAAAGATCTGTGGCATCAGTAAAAAGCAACTGTGATAACTCCCACCATGTATAAGATACAACATCTTTTAATCCCACAGTGCCTACACCCTGAAGAAGGGGTGGGGACATTGCAGTTTGGATGGCCATCTGAACTGTGATGTCAGCACACTTTTGGCAAGACAGTGATTGAATGAGTGACAGTAAAAGAGTTTCCTTGTTTTCAGGTTACCTTACCTCTGTACGAGAGGGCTGGTGTGTTAAAAAAAAAAAAAAATCTCCCAACAACCTAGCAATCATTTTTTTTACAACCCTATCATAATATTAAAACAACATGGCGACATCACACATGCCTGTCTAAGTCCTACTTTCAGTGGGAAACAGTCCCCTTCCCTCCTACATACCCTAGCCTGAGCCCATCACTCTGCATTTGCAAAATCTGCCACATGGCTTCCCTATTTACTCTATAAACCATACCCCAGCCGAGATTGAACCCACGGTCAGAGAGTCTCGTTTACATCCTGTAATTGCTTTACACAATAGTAGGATTGCTTGTGTTCTTTTTCAGTCTCATAAACATGCAAGATTTCAGGTACATCTTGCTACATCTACTTACACTTAGGTCACACTACACATGCATGTTTTTTTTTTTTTTTTTCAACAAGTTGGCCGTCTCCCACCGAGGCATGTACAAGTATATATATATATACACCCCTCTGCACCATTTATAACTTTTCTGGTATATTTTTAAATGTTTATACAATAGTGTACTGTATTTTGTAATACACAAAATAGAGGACATCAGCTCTAATATACATTATTGAGGTATGCATACTGGTCAGAGAGCCTGGCATAAGTCCGAGTCGTCAGTAAACGAGTACGTCGCTAAGCGAGGAGAGGCTGTATTACTAAATTTAAAGAGAGAAATTTTCGTTTTTCTTTTTGGGCCACCCTGCCTCGGTGGGATACGGCCAGTTTGCTGAAAGAAGAATTTCATACATGAGTAAATGATAAATGTGGCTTAAATTATTCAGATCACCTTGCCTTGGTGGAAAATGGCTGAAATCTTAAAATTCATATATAGTATGACAGATATTGTAGCTATAACCAGGAGGGAGGAAAGTTTAATAAGAATATTAAAAGACATTCCTACCTGCATTACGAAGACTTCTGTCCACCGGATAAGATGAGCATTACTGACATAATCAGTACCTGAGTGAATCTTTACCGATGGAATCCCATCCATCTGTTTCTCATCAACTGGGCTTTTAATGCTGAAATATTAAGATCTTGTTTAAAACAATCACACCTTCGAGAAAAAGAATTTTTACAAACCATGAGATTTATGGAATTTACTATGGTTCTCTCTACATCTTAAACATCTGAAGAAATCTCCTCTATTATTTTACATAATTACACCTACCATCTGACTTACGACCTGCTCGACTTACGGCCACTCGACTTACGATCGTGTTTTTTTATGCCAAATTTCTGGGAAATAAACAACTATTTGTGTTGTACACAGTGTTTATCCTAAGCCTTACAGTATAAAATACAGTACTAACAACATAAAAAGTAAAGTAAAACATGAAATACCAAAATAAAACAATAAAATAAAGTCATTACAAAAATGTTTTGTTGATATTCAGTAGTAAAGTTCGACTTACGACCATTTCGACTTACGACCGGTTTCTCGGAACCGAACTCGGTCGTAAGTCGGATGGTAGGTGTATATTGCTATCTTCAAATTAATTTAAGAAACAGCATTTCATATCCAAGAAAGTATGCTATTCAAGGTTTCAAGAATTCCCCTTTAATTTTACATGAGCATATCTGCCTTTCACAATAGAAACCTTCGATAAACTGAGCTTGATTGAGAATTCATCACAGTATATCATAGTTTAAATTACTCTTGTTATTAATTTCTGCATGCATTTAATAAAAAAGAAACTTAAAATATGTACAGTAACATGAAATACATTCTTAAAGTCCTCCAGATGCTTGGACATGCAGCAGATATGTGTGAGCATGATAGATAAGAGTGAATGGAGACCAATGGTTTTCAGGACCTATCGAGTTGTTGGAGTGTGAGCAGGGTAATATTTTGTGAAGGGATTCAGGGAATTTTTTATCGATTATCCAGACTGGAGTCCTGGAGGTGGGAAATACAATGCCTGCACTTTAAAGGAGAGATTTAGGATATGTGCTGTTTAGACTGACATCTAAACTGATGTATCTGAGTGTGTGTGCAAAGACAGTGATAGTGTGAATGATGGTGAAAGTGATTTCTTTCTTTTTGGGTCACCCTGTCTTGGTGGGAGATGGCCAGCACGTTAAAAATATATATATATATATATATATATATATATATATATATATATATATATATATATATACAGGAAGGACCCGCTTTACGGCGTTTCACTTTACGGCGTTCCGCTAATACGGACATTTCAAATTATGACCAAAACTCGCTATACGGCTCCCCCCACCTGACTTTCTAATACGGTCACCGTGCCCCACCCTGTTTGTTTACATTCTCCATGAGCTCAGTAAGCACTAAGTCTCTCCATTTTGTCTGGAAACTCCAAAATTTCAAATGTTTTTAAAAGTTATTTCATATTTTATATATACTCTGATAACTATACTTATGTATACCTGTACCTAAATAAACTTACATACTGTGCTGGCATGCAGGTACACATTAAAATTGGTAAGTGTCTTATGTCTCCAGACGTCATATTAGTAATGATAATAATAATCATCGAGTCATTTAAATGTCGTATATTACGTTAATATACACATTTTCATTAATCCATCCATGATATTTTTTTCAAAATTATATAATAAACACGATGCATAACATATAAATAAGATAAATACACCCCACAGTAGAATAAATAAACATAAATGTGAGATGTGGTAGCAGACGACTTGCACAAGTGACGCCATATTAGAAATGATAATAATAACAATACTCACCGAGTCTCATTAAATGTCGTATATTACGGTAATATACACATTTTCATTAATCCATCCATGATATTTTTTTCAAAATTATATAATAAACACGATGCATAACATATAAATAAGATAAATACACCCCACAGTAGAATAAATAAACATAAATGTGAGATGTGGTAGCAGACGACTTGCACAAGTGACGCCATATTAGAAATGATAATAACAATACTCACCGAGTCTCATTAAATGTCGTATATTACGTTAATATACACATTTTCATTAATCCATCCATGATATTTTTTTTTAAATTATATAATAAACACGATACATAACATAAAAAGATGATAAATACACCCCACAATAGAATAAATAAGCATAAATATAAGATGTGGGAGCCACATAACTTGTACAAGTGACGGCAAGAATAACATTTTCTCTAATCTAACATAAGAGAAAATGTGTTACTGGGGGTAACTGTAGAAAATTATTCCTTTCGTATGTATGTAAGTTTATTCAGGTATACACAAATACAGTTACATAGATTATCATACATAACAACATACGTGTAGAGAACCTAGGATAACCCAAAAAAGTCAGTGTGACTTATTTCCATTGCCTTCACTCAGAGCTTCATTTCTTCTCAAAATGATGTTACATGAGAATGGGAGTGTTCTTCTTTATTAATTCTACCGTATCAATGTAGAGACAACCTGTACACAATGTAACTTGTACACAAACCAGATGTGTACACTTCGTTTGTTTACAAAACTTACCTTCGCCTGGTTTGTTTACATAACTCTGCGCCTGCCCCCTCTCATGTACTCATTCTTTCTCTCTCTCATTTATTCGTTTTATCTCATTTACTTACTCCTGAGCCTACATTAAGACTACAAATATTTTAAGGTAAGTAATGAGTGAACTGTATATACATTTTATCGCTCTGGGATGCTTAAATATCATAGAATAGTATGTGTGGGTGGGGTGGCCTGGTAAGGTAGCCTGGCTATTACCATACGTACCACACTTGATTTCTTACAATAAATACTACTTGTCTCACCCTAGATTAAGACTATAAATATTTTAAGGTAAGTAATGAGTGCACTATGTGTGTATTGTACTTTTTTATTGTTTTTTGATGCCTGGTTCTATTGCTAACTTAATATATGTTAGTGTAAACTTGTTATCTAGTGTTTGTATGCATTTATAAGTGGAAAAAAAGGGTGTTCCACTTTACGGCGATTTCCGCTTTACGGCGGTAGCCTGGAACCTAACCTGCCGTATAAGTGGGGCCCTCCTGTATATATATATATATATATATATATATATATATATATATATATATATATATATATATTATATATATATATATATATATATAAATATATATATATATATATATATATATATATATATATATATATATATATATATATATATATTTTTTTTTTTTTTTTTTTTTTTTTTTTTTTTTTTTTTTTCAATAAGTCGGCCGTCTCCCACCGAGGCAGGGTGACCCAAAAAAAAGAAAGAAAATCCCCAAAAAGAAAATACTTTCATCATCATTCAACACTTTCACCACACTCACACATTATCACTGCTTTTGCAGAGGTGCTCAGAATACAACAGCTTAGAAGCATATATGTATAGAGATACACAACATATCCCTCCAAACTGCCAATATCCCAAACCCCTCCTTTAAAGTGCAGGCATTGTACTTCCCATTTCCAGGACTCAAGTCCGACTATATGAAAATAACCGGTTTCCCTGAATCCCTTCACTAAATATTACCCTGCTCACACTCCAACAGATCGTCAGGTCCCAAGTATCATTCGTCTCCATTCACTCCTATCTAACACGCTCACGCACGCTTGCTGGAAGTCCAAGCCCCTCACCCACAAAACCTCCTTTACCCCCTCTTTCCAACCCTTTCGAGGACGACCCCTACCCCTCTTTCCTTCCCCTATAGATTTATATGCTTTCCATGTCATTCTACTTTGATCCATTCTCTCTAAATGACCAAACCACCTCAACAACCCCTCTTCTGCCCTCTGACTAATGCTTTTATTAACTCCACACCTTCTCCTAATTTCCACACTCCGAATTTTCTGCATAATATTTACACCACACATTGCCCTTAGACAGGACATCTCCACTGCCTCCAACCGTCTCCTCGCTGCTGCATTTACCACCCAAGCTTCACATCCATATAAGAGTGTTGGTACTACTATACTTTCATACATTCCCTTCTTTGCCTCCATAGATAACGTTTTTTGACTCCACATATACCTCAACGCACCACTCACCTTTTTTCCCTCATCAATTCTATGATTAACCTCATCCTTCATAAATCCATCCGCCGACACGTCAACTCCCAAGTATCTGAAAACATTCACTTCTTCCATACTCCTCCTCCCCAATTTGATATCCAATTTTTCTTTATCTAAATCATTTGATACCCTCATCACCTTACTCTTTTCTATGTTCACTTTCAACTTTCTACCTTTACACACATTCCCAAACTCATCCACTAACCTTTGTAATTTTTCTTTAGAATCTCCCATAAGCACAGTATCATCAGCAAAAAGTAACTGTGTCAATTCCCATTTTGAATTTGATTCCCCATAATTTAATCCCACCCCTCTCCCGAACACCCTAGCATTTACTTCTTTTACAACCCCATCTATAAATATATTAAACAACCATGGTGACATTACACATCCCTGTCTAAGACCTACTTTTACCGGGAAGTATTCTCCCTCTCTTCTACACACCCTAACCTGAGCCTCACTATCCTCATAAAAGCTCTTTACAGCATTTAGTAACTTACCACCTATTCCATATACTTGCAACATCTGCCACATTGCTCCTCTATCCACTCTATCATATGCCTTTTCTAAATCCATAAATGCAATAAAAACTTCCCTACCTTTATCTAAATACTGTTCACATATATGTTTCAATGTAAACACTTGATCTACACATCCCCTACCCACTCTGAAGCCTCCTTGCTCGTCCGCAATTCTACATTCTGTCTTACCTCTAATTCTTTCAATTATAACCCTACCGTATACTTTTCCTGGTATACTCAGTAAACTTATTCCTCTATAATTTTTACAATCTCTTTTGTCCCCTTTCCCTTTATATAAAGGGACTATACATGCTCTCCGCCAATCCCTAGGTACCTTCCCCTCTTTCATACATTTATTAAACAAAAGTACCAACCACTCCAACACTATATCCCCCCCTGCTTTTAACATTTCTGTCATGATCCCATCAGTTCCAGCTGCTTTACCCCCTTTCATTCTACGTAATGCCTCACGTACCTCCACCACACTTACATTCTGCTCTTCTTCACTCCTAAAAGATGGTATACCTCCCTGGCCAGTGCATGAAATTACCGCCTCCCTTTCTTCCTTAACATTTAAAAGTTCCTCAAAATATTCTCGCCATCTACCTAATACCTCCCTCTCCCCATCTACTAACTCCCCTACTCTGTTTTTAACTGACAAATCCATACTTTCCCTAGGCTTTCTTAACTTGTTTAACTCACTCCAAAATTTTTTCTTATTTTCATAAAAATTTCTTGACAGTGCCTCTCCCACTCTTTCATCTGCTCTCCTTTTGCACTCTCTCACCACTCTCTTCACCTTTCTTTTACTCTCCATATACTCTGCTCTTCTTATAACACTTCTGCTTTGTAAAAACCTCTCGTAAGCTACCTTTTTCTCTTTTATCACACCCTTTACTTCATCATTCCACCAATCACTCCTCTTTCCTCCTGCCCCCACCCTCCTATAACCACAAACTTCTGCCCCACATTCTAATACTGCATTTTTAAAACTATTCCAACCCTCTTCAACCCCCCCACTACTCATCTTTGCACTAGCCCACCTTTCTGCCAATAGTCGCTTATATCTCGCCCGAACTTCCTCCTCCCTTAGTTTATACACTTTCACCTCCCTCTTACTTGTTGTTGCCACCTTCCTCTTTTCCCATCTACCTCTTACTCTAACTGTATGTATGTATGTGTATATATATATATATTTTTTTTTTTTTTCATATATATACACACACACACATATATACATTTTTTTTTTAACACATCAGTCGTTTCCCACCGAGGCAGGGTGACACAAAAAGAGAGAAAAACCCAAAAAGAAAGAAAAATATTTTCATAATCATCAACACTTTCATCATCATTCATACATAATCACTGTCTTTGCAGAGGTGATAAGATACAACAGTTTAGAAGTCCCTCCAAACTGCCAATATCCCAAACCCCTCCTTTAAAGGGCAGGCATTGTACTTCCCATTTCCAGGACTCAAGTCCGGCTAATTGGTTTCCCTGAATCCCTTCACAAAATATTACCCTGCTCCCATGTCACCTGGCAGGAGCCAGGTGACATGATGAGACAGCATAGCAATAGTAAAACTAAAAAAAAAAAAAACATAGCTTGAACAATACACAAATAATCTGTATTTAGGAGAAGAGGGATTACCAAGAGACCCCTGGCTGTTGTCAAGAGGGAGCAGGACTATGCAAATAAAGTCAGTACCTGACCAGCCGGGCTGTGGTTCGTCTGTTGTTTTGAATGCGGCTGGCAGTAACAGCCTGGTTGATCAGGCCCTGATCCATTATGAGGCCTGGTGATGAATCAGGCCACGGGGAAATTGACCACCGGAATACCCTCCAGGTATACTCCAGGAATCGGTCCATCCTAGACCATTGTTAAGTCACAATTGGAGTGACTTGACAATGGTCCAGGACAGACCAAACAGCATGTCAGATCATAAAAACCACTTGCCTCCACTACTATCTAACATGCACACACCCCCATACCAGATGTCTGAGCACTTCACGTACACTCCTTTACCCCTTCCCTCCAACCTTTCCTAGGACAACCCTCCCCCTCCTTCCCTCCACTATAGATTTATACACCCTCATAACCACAAAATAACTCATATCACCACTACTATTTTTATAAATTACATTTTTTGGGGAATTCTGAACAAAAGATATAGAACACAGTAAATATATTTAAAACTCACCCAACATTAAAATTTTTGTCATCACTAGTCCACTTGATGATGACAACTTCATCAGGCTGGCTGGCAGAAACCGGACCACAGGGAATTACAAAGTCCTTCATGTTTTGCAATGCTTCTCTCAATTTAGTCATCATGTCTGATGGGATCTGTTCACATGGAAGAATATAAATATCAGAATATCTACAACTAAATGTGCTGGTGCCATGAGAAAAATAAAGAAAGTAGAATATGTACTACAGGTCCTCCATCACAAATCCGGCATCATTGGGACCTGTAGTGTGCTGGATTACTGAGTTTGCCGAATTACAGAGTGGTTAGGTTAGAATACACTTAACAAAATTAACCAACTTGACTTATACAGTTCACTGAACGTCGGTAAAAATTGAACATTTCCGCTACTTTGAGCTCAATTTCAAGGTACTTTTCGTTATGAAAGCAATCAAAATCATGTCTATTTCTGTAATATATCTTCCATTCTATCAAATGAGTCCAAAAAATGAGAATACAACCATAAAAACCATACGAAGATATACTGCAAAGGGGCGGCTAATGGCTGAGAAGTGAACTCCCTTATTTATCGTCCGTCTTTTTTATTTTTGTTGTACGTTAAGAAGCATCTTTCCATCATACATTGCCCAAGTTTCAATGAGATAGCCCAACAAACAACCAAGAAAAAAAAATACTTACCAAAAATCATATATGGCAAACCCAAGCCAGGTACTGGAAATAAGTCACTTTGTCTGACTTTTCTGGGTTATCCTAGGTTCTCTATACATACACTGCTATGTATGATAATCTATGTAACTGTATTTGTGTATACCTGAATAAACTTATTTACTTCTAGTCTGTCAACTGAGTACAAGAAACTGCCCATTCACTTATTTCAACTACCCAATAAAGTGGTCAGAAATTGGCAATTTGGCCAATTTCACACAAATTTCAACAGATGCCAATTTCAAAATAGGGTCCAGAATAAACAATGCAGACATTCCTGGCACTAAAATAACATTTTCTCTGTTCATTAGTCACGGCTACAGGCCTCTCTTATATTACTCTTGCTTACCATTTGGAATTTTTATTCACAAAAAAAAAAAAAATAGAAGATTTACTGTTATGCAGACTACTGCATTATTGTAATACAGTGGGACCCTCGCCTAACGAACGCATCGCATAATGTTAAATTCGCCTAACGATACATTTTAGCGCTAACATTTTGCCTCGGCTAACGCTAAAAAACTCGCCTAACAACATTCGTTCTCACGTACCAATTAATATCGTTAGGTGAGGGTCCACTGTAATTGTATAAATAATGTCAATCCATTCTTGACTCTGTACTGGAATTTAGACTGGCAGGCGGACAGGTATTGGACGGTGACGTCATTTGTTTACTCTTGAGCTTTGCTAAAGAATAGAACATTTTTGCTACTGTGAGCGCAATTTCAAGGTACTTTTTGTCATGAAAGCAATCAAAATCATATCTATTTCTGTAATATATCTTTCATTCTATCAAATGAGACCGAAAAATGAGAATACTACAGTATAACCATAACAACCATACAAAAATATACCGCTAAGCGGCCACTAACGGCTGAGAAGTGAACTCCGCTATTTAAGAACATAAGAACGAAGGAACACTGCAGCAGGCCTACTGGCCCATGTGAGGCAGGTCCAAGTCTCCTACCAGCTTAAGCCAATGCACCCAACCTAGTCAGGTCAGGTCACATTGACTTAAGGGAGGAACACGGCAACCGACCTGGTAGCACAAGCTATCAGGTCCAACTCACACCCACCCACATCCACTCATGTATTTATCCAACCTATTTTTAAAGCTACATAATGTTCTGGCCTCTATAACTGTACTTGGGAGTTTGTTCCACTCATCCACAACTCTATTACCAACTTAAAACCACTGCTGCGAGTCCTGTCTAGGCTAGATATTTTCAGCACACTATTTACATCCCCTTTACTTATTCCTGTCTCCCATTTATACACCTCAATCATATCCCCCCTAATTCTACATCTTTCTAGAGAGTGCAGATTCAGGGCCCTTAGTCTATCCTCATAGGGAAGGTTTCTGATACATGGGATCAACTTTGTCATCCTCCTTTGTACATTTTCCAGAGCATTTATATCCATTCTGTAATACAGTGACCAAAACTGTGCAGCATAATCTAAATGAGGCCTAACAAGGATGTATAGATTTGAAGAACAACCTGAGGACTCCTATTATTTATGCTTCTTGATATGAAGCCAAGGATTCTATTAGCTTTATTGCGAACACTTATGCACTGTTGTCTTGGTTTCAAATTACTGCTAACCAGAACTCCTAAATCTTTTTCGCAATCTGTAATATTAAGATCTACATTATTTAGTTTATATGTGGCATGGTTATTGTCCTATCCAACATTTAGAACTTTGTATTTGTCTATATTAAACTGCATCTGCCACTTCTCCGACCACTGCATCAGTCTATTCAAATCTTCCTGGAGTGCTCTAATGTCCTCATCAGAATGAATTCGACGGCCTATTTTGGTGTCATCGGCAAACTTGCTGATGTCACTCTTTATGCCCTCATCTATGTAGTTTATGTAGATTGTGAACAGCAGGGGGCCCAACATTGACCCCTGTGGAACTCCGCTCGTGACGCTTCCCCACTCTGATTTCTCCCCATTTATGCAAACTCTCTGCTGCCTATTTGTCAACCATGCCTCTATCCAGGAAAAAATTTCTCCTCCTATTCCATGTGCCTTAATTTTCCTCAATAGTCTCTGATGTAGGACCCTGTCAAAAGCCTTACTGAAGTCCATATACACAATATCATATTCATTACCATGATCTACCTCCTCAAATACCTTAGTGAAAAAAGTTAATAAATTTGTAAGGCAGGAATGCCCCTTTGTAAAACCATGCTGAGATTCGTTGATTAATTTATGCTTTTCAAGGTGGCTACGAACTGCCTCGGCAATTATTGACTCCATAAATTTTCCCACTATGGAGGTTAGGCTTATTGGTCTATAGTTCGAAGCTAAGGACCTGTCACCTGCTTTGAAAATAGGTATCACATTTGCCATTTTCCATTATCTGGCACCATGCCAGTTTGTAGTGATATGTTGAAAAGATTAGCCAAAGGTTTGTTAAGCTCCGCTTTACATTCCTTTAGAACCCTTGCATACAGTTCATCAGGGCCTGGGGATTTGTTAGGTTTTAATTTATCTATTTGTCACTTGTGACCCTAATCGTGCACAGTTTATTATCGTCCTGTTCTACATAATTTATCATTTCTGGAATATCGCTGGTATCCTCCTGTGTAAAAACTGAGAGGAAGTATGTGTTAAAAATTCTACACAATTCCTTATCACTGTCAGTGAGCTGACCCGAGGAACTTTTGAGTGGGCCTATCTTGTCTCTGATCTTACTTCTGTATACCTGAAAGAATCCTTTTGGGTTAGTCTTCGATTCTCTTGCAACTTTAACCTCATAATCTCTTTTTGCTTTTCTAATTCCCTTTTTTATTTCTCTCTTTAACTGAACATATCGATTTCTTAATTGCTCCTCTCCTCTTTTGATTTGCCTATATATGCCTCTCTTTTGACCAATCAGATATTTTAATCTATTGTTCATCCATTTAGGATCATTTTTATTTGATCTGATTTCCCTATTTGGAACATAATTTGACTGAGCAGCTAGAACTATGCCCTGGAAAGCATCATATCAGCAACCATCACCACCTACCTGACCCTTAGTCAGGTCATTCCAGTTCAGCCCACCTAAGTAATTTTTCAGTCCTATGAAATCAGCCAAGCAAAAGTCTGGGACGGAGACTTGATTGCCATTATTAGGGGAATTCCATGATATATTAAAACTGAGTGATTTGTGATCACTTTCCCCAAGCTCATCATTAACCTCAAGATTATTAATTAGTGTTTCCCTACTGGCAAGAACCAAGTCAAGGAGGTTATTTTCCCTAGTTGGCTCTGTCACAAACTGCTTTAAAAAACAATCCTGGATCGTATCAAGAAAGTCACCTGACTCTAAATTTCCTGTCAAACTGCTCCAGTCAATCTGTCTATAGTTGAAATCTCACATTAGCACAACATTTTCGTATGTAGATGCCTTATGAATTTCGTCCCATAGAAGTTTACTGCACTCCCTATCATTTTTGGTGTATGTGAAGAAGTATCTTTCCATCATACATTGCCCAAGTTTGAATAAGATAACCCAACAAACAACTGAGAAAATAATAATAATAATAATAATAATAATAATAATAATAATAATAATAATAATAATAATAATAATAATAATAATAATAATAATAATAATAATAATAATAATAATATTAATAATATCTTTATTTACTACACATACATGTACGAGGTATACAGCTGACATCAGTGACATACTACTGTATAGAAAGGCACTTGTTATGCTGAGTATTTCAAGAAAATTAGGTCAGTGTCCCAGGATAACACCCACACTAGTCGACTAACACCCAGGTACCCATTTACTGATGGGTAAACATAGACAACAGGTGTAAAGAAACACGCCTAATGTTTCTACCCTGGCTGGGAATCGAATATTTACCAAAAATCATATATGGCTAACCCAAGCCGGGTACTAAAAATAAGCCACGTTGACTTTTTTGGGGTTATCCTAGGTTCCCTACACATATGCTGCTATGTGTGATAATCTATAGAGAGAAAATAACTTTTTTGTTTCATGTTTATGGAGGAGTACAAGTGTATATCATAGTTAGCCCTGTGCTACACTCCGTTTTCTCTAATATAAGCCACCAAGACAAGGATAGAAGAATGGTATTTGTTTACCATATCCTCTTCATAACTCTGTCGAACTGCTCGGTGTTATGCCAAATATTATTCATTCTGGAGTATTTAACATGTTTTATGTTATTTATATTGTTTCTTATGTCATATTAGATCAATTGTGATAGGCAAATAAGCTGTAATGTTGATATTTGCGTAATAATAAAGCGTATTCTCCTGCTTCATGAGACTGAGCTCATGGCAACCGACAGTGGCTTCAAAGCCACCTTATCTTTAATGGATAATGTACTGTGTAGGTGCTTTACATAATGAGAAGCATTTCTTTTATTCATTGGAACCATGGCTAGGGCTAAAAGTAAGCAGTTTAAAACAATAAATGGAGAAAAAGAAATTGGAATGACTTATGCAGCAAGCAGCGCCACCAAACAGTACCAGCAGGTTGGTGTGGCGACCCTGGAAATTTGAAATTATGCTAGCCAAAATTAGTGCCGAATAACTGAAGGAACCAAATAACTGATTGCCGGATTCGTGATGGCGGACCTGTACTACAATTAAATAAACTGGCATCAACAGAAGAATAGAAGGAGCAGGACATATTAATTAATAAAACTAATATTTTAGAGGAGACTATATATTCGGAGTTGCTGAGTGTGGGGCAGAGGGGTCTCCAGTAGCAACAGCCTGGATGTCCAGGCAAGCACCAGACGAGCCTGGCCCATGGCCGGGCTCTGTGAGTAATAAGACTCTTGAAGCTTATCAAAGGTATATCAAAGGAGGTGATTGGGGCACATAAAGAGGGTTGAGCAAAACGGGATGACTAAGAGGGTATGTAAATCTGAAGTAGAGAGGAGGAGGAGGTTGGGTAAGGGTTTTGAGACAGGAGTGGAGGCAAGTGGTACTTATGACCTGATGTCTTGTTGCAGTGAGAGCATAGTAACATTTACAGAGATTTGGTAAAACCAGTTAGCTGGTAAAAGTGTTGGTACCACCATACTCTGGTGAAAGCGTTGGTACCACCATATTCTGGTAACAGTGCTGGTATCACCATACTGTGGTAACAGTGCTGGTACCACCATACTCTGGTAATGTTGGTACCACTATACCCTAGTAAGAGTGTTGGTACCACTATACTCTGGTAACAGTGTTGGTACCACTATACTCTGGTAACAGTGTTGGTACCACTATACTCTGGTAACAGTGTTGGTACCACTATACTCTGGCAACAGTGTTGGTACCACTATACTCTGGTAACAGTATTGGTACCACCATATTCTGGTAACAGTATTGGTACCACCATACTCTGGTAACAGTATTGGTACTACCATACTCAGGTAGCAGTGCTGGTACTACCATACTCTGATACATTCTCTTTTTAGCTTCTAGAGATAAGCTTCAAAATACCATCTGCTTTTAACATCCTCCTCTATTCTATGATTCACCTCTTTTTTGACTGACCCTTCTTTTGACATGTCCACCCCCAAATAACTAAATATATCAACTTCCTCCATACTCCCTCCTTCCAATTTGATAATATCTCTATTACTGTTTTAACTTTTTTGTTACCCTCATCCCTTTGCTCTTCTTTGCATTCACTATTAATTTCCTTCACGTGCATACCCTCTCAAATTGCAACTTGTCTTCAGATTCTTCCAAAAGAACTGTGTTATCAGCAAAGAGTAACTGTGGTAACTACTGTTTTGAATCAAATCCAACATCTGTTAATCCAACATCCCTTCCCAACACCTCAGCATTCATTTCTTTCACAAACCCATCTACAAATATGTTAAACCTAAGTAATATCATGCATCCATGTCTTTTTTTTTTTTTAAGCTCACTAGTCCACCTCTTACCAAGGTAGGGTGACCCAAAGAAGACAACACATTCACCATCATTCATTCAACTGTTGTCTTGCCAGAAGTGTGCTGACAACATAACTCAAGATTACCCTCCAACTGCAGCACATTCTTTCAGTTAATTCTCATTAGATCTTATGTATAATAAAAAAGAAACTAAGAGATTTTGATAGAAGAAAAAATAATATGAAATGTAGCAAATATTACAAGATCCAAATTAATCCCAAATACTTCATCAAGTAGACAAAAAATTTTAAGAGCAAAACAGAGAAAAAAAATGGGATAGCTCAAAAGAATGGAAACAGAGAGAGAAAAACTGGAATAGATCAAAGGAATGGAGGACATGTATACGACAGTGCAATCTAAAAATTAAAAGCAAAAGAACACAACAAAATTAATTGCTATTTTAAAGCTGCCTGACAGAGAGTAAAGAGCACCAAGAAAAACTAGGCATTAAAGATTTACAAACACAAAGCAAAAAGATATTATTTAACCCTTTTAGGGTTGGTCCTGTAGTACTATGGCTTTGAAGCCCAGGTTGGTCCAGTAATTCTATGCCGTGAGCTGAGCTTATTCAGTTAAGTTGCATGTAGTAAATTTGGGCCTAGATATGAGAGACTGGGTCTATGCGGTAAGTGTGCACCATATAAAAAAATTCTACAGTAAGCAATGTATAAGGGGAAAAAACTGCGACCATGTTTTGGTTTAAAACAGCGACTCTGTGGTGTATTTTCATACAGTTTTTACTGTTCAGTTCTTGTACTAATGTTGGTAGAATTGCCGACAATATGTTAAGTAAAAGGACACGAGTGCAATGCAACGTTGCCACAATAAAATGTCACATTAGTTGCACTAGTGTCCTTTTACTTAACATATTGTATTCTTGGTTTCTTGGTGTTATATGATAAAATGGAAGATATATTACAGAAATAGAGATGATTTTGATTGGTTTCAGGACTGAAAGTAGCTTGAAATTGAGCTCAAAGTAGCAGAAATGTTTGATTTTTGACAATATTCCAGAGTACATAAATTACATCACTTGTCCAATACGCATCCAACTGGTCAGTCTATTACGTGTCCACAAATGCGCTGACATTAGTTATACAATTTTTAGAATAATGCAGTAGCCTGCTTAACAGTAAATCTTATAATTCTTTGCGTGAACAAGAATTCAAAATGGAAAGCAAGCATAATGCAGGAAAGGCCTGAGAACATGACTAATAAACAGGAAATATTGTTTTAGTACCAGAAATGTCTACACTGTTTATTCTTGACATTATTTTGAAATTGGCAATTTTTGAATTTTGTGTGAAACTGGCCAAATTACTAATTTCTGATCATTTTATTGGGTAGCTGAATTAGGTAAATTAGCAGTTTCTTGTACTCAATCGACAGAATAGAAGGAATACTAGTAAAATAATTGAGTTTGGTCGACTGGAACTGGCTGAAAATAGGGCTCAAAGTGGGCAAAATCACTGATGTGTAAATATCTCTGAGACCACTAACTTCGTGAGAACTTAATTCCATGAAATTTTGTACTTTTGGTTTTATTACCTTCAGCAAAAAGATTCTCTATCAATTCATAAGAAAAAAAAATATATATTTTTTTTTTAAATTCCCCAACGCTGAGACCAAGTTTGAGATCAGGGGTACTGACCCTCAGAGGGTTATCCAAGGCCCAAAATCTCAAAATACACACAACAGGTATATTTAACTACATCACAGGTCAAGGAAATAGCAAATACAGAGCATTTACAGAAATAAAGAATTTTGCTTCATCAAATATTTAACAGGAATATAAAAACAATACCTGAACCATAAGACCATCTTCTACAATGGAGGACTTTGCAGATAGACCAGAAGTTGTCTTCAGGGCACCATTAAAGACAATAAAACTTGCTCCCGTCACTGCAAATATAAATAAATAAATAAATAATCTTTCTACAAGTACATGATACAACTTATATAGACCATAGCTGACATCAATAGCATACTATATAGAAAGCCCCTGGTTATGCAGAGCATTCTGGGCAACTTAGGTTACTTCTGTCCCAGGCTGCAACCCACACCAATCTGCTAACACCTATGTACCTACTAACTACTAGGTGAACAGGGGGAGCAGGTGTCTTAACCCTTTCAGGGTCCGTCCTGTAGATCTACGGCTTTATGTTCAGGGTCCAAACCGTAGATCTACGCCATGAGCTCAGCTCACTCTGATAAACTGTAAGTGGTACATTTGAGCCTAGATATGAGAGAATACATCTATGTGGTATGTGTGCACCACATAAAACAAATCCTGCAGCACACTGTGTAAAATGAGAGAAAAAACTGAGACCATGATTTTCGATTAAAACAGCGGCTTTGCAGTGTTTTTTCGTATGTTTTTTATAGTTGTACTTGCGATTTCTTGGTCTCATTTGATAGAAATAGAGATGACTTTGATTGGTTTTAGCACTGGAAATGGCTTGAAATTGAGCTCAAAGTAGCAGAAATGTTAAATTTTTGCCGATGTTCAAGAGTAAACAAACGACCTCACACATCTAATACACGCCAGCTGGTGGGTCTAATATACATTCACAAATATGGTGATGATATTTATACAATTATTACAATATTGCATAACAGTAAATCTTCTATTTTTTGGTGTGAATAAAAATTCATTATGTGAATAAAAAATCAAAATGGAATTTATTTGTAAAGCCTAAAAATGTAACTAATGAACAGAGGAAATGTTAGTTTAGTGCCAGGAATACCTACATTGTTTATTCTGGACCTTATTTTGAAATTGGAATATTTTGAACTTTGTGTTAAATTGGCCAAATTACCAATTTCCGATCACTTTTTTTTGTAGTTGAAGCAGTTGACTTGGCGATTTCTTGTGCTCAATCGATAGAATAGAAGTAATACTAGTGAAATAGCTAAGAATTTGGTCGACTGGAATAAAGTAATTGGCCTAAAATGGGAGTCAAAGTCGGCAAAATCGCCGATTCGTAAATATCGCTGACACATCAAAATTCGCGAGAGCATAATTTCGTCAATTTTCCATCAAATTTCGTACTTTTTGTTTAATTACCTTCACAAAAAGATTCTCTACCATTTCATAAGAAAAAATAATTTTTTTTTTTTTTGAGAATTCTTGAACACTGGGGCACCACTTCAGATTTTGGCCTTGGACCCTGAAGGGGTTAAAGAACCACACCAACATTTTCACCCTTACCAGGGATTAAACCACCAACACTCAATATGTAAGCTGAGTGCACTACCAACTGAGCTACAAGACTCCCCAGAGGAATAGTAGAATCCCATGATGATGGAAAAAAAAAAAAAAAAAAAGGGAAGGGGGGGGGGGGGTAATTCACATAATATCAGAAAATATTTGTTTATTTTTAAGGGGAACAATATTCATGTTCAAACTCCTGGAGAAATATCAATCCAATACCACTCCAACAAAATTATCATAACAGTGTCCATTTCTTACTCCTTACCTTTTTCACTCAGATAATCATCAATAAACAATACAAGAAACTAAAATATGATTCCAAGATTATATTATAACTACTGTTAAAGTATGGTTAAATAAGTTAATAACAAAGAGGGTATGGGAATAGTGCAAGATATGGAAAGAAATAAGGGGTTGGGGGGGGAAGGGTTATGAGAAAAACCAGGAGGAGGAGGAGGGAGGAGGGGGAGGAGGGGGAGGAGGAGGAGGGAGGAGGAGGAGGGAGGAGGAGGAGGGAGGAGGAGGAGGGAGGAGGAGGAGGGAGGAGGAGGAGGGAGGAGGAGGAGGGAGGAGGAGGGAGGAGGAGGGAGGAGGAGGAGGGAGGAGGAGGGAGGAGGAGGAGGAGGAGGGAGGAGGAGGAGGAGGAGGAGGGAGGAGGAGGAGGAGGAGGAGGGAGGAGGAGGAGGAGGAGGAGGAGGGAGGAGGAGGAGGAGGAGGAGGGAGGAGGAGGAGGAGGAGGAGGAGGAGGAGGAGGAGGAGGAGGAGGAGGAGGAGGAGGAGGAGGAGGAGGGAGGAGGAGGAGGAGGAGGAGGAGGAGGGAGGAGGAGGAGGGGGAGGAGGAGGAGGAGGAGGAGGAGGAGGAGGGAGGAGGAGGGAGGAGGAGGAGGGAGGAGGAGGGAGGAGGGAGGAGGAGGGAGGAGGGAGGAGGAGGGAGGAGGGAGGAGGAGGGAGGAGGGAGGAGGAGGGAGGAGGAGGAGGGAGGGAGGAGGAGGGAGGAGGGAGGAGGAGGGAGGAGGAGGAGGGAGGAGGAGGAGGGAGGAGGAGGAGGGAGGAGGAGGGAGGAGGAGGAGGGAGGAGGAGGAGGGAGGAGGAGGAGGAGGGAGGAGGAGGAGGAGGGAGAGGGAGGAGGAGGGAGAGAGGAGGAGGGAGGAGCAGGAGAGAGGAGGAGGGAGGAGCAGGAGAGAGGACGAGGGAGGAGGAGGAGGAGGAGGAAGAGGAGGAGGAGGAGGAGGAAGAGGAGGAGGAGGAGGAAGAGGAGGAGGAGGAGGAAGAGGAGGAGGAGGAGGAAGAGGAGGAGGAAGAGGAGGAGGAGGAAGAGGAGGAGGAGGAGGAGGAGGAGGAAGAGGAGGAGGAGGAAGAGGAGGAGGAGGAGGAAGAGGAGGAGGAGGAGGAGGAGGAGGAGGAGGAGGAGGAGGAGGAGGAGGAGGAAGAGGAGGAGGAGGAGGAGGAGGAGGAGCTGCATTTGTTTTGCCAAGTAAAACTGGAGGATCATACATTTATTAACACTATAATAAAAGCAAAAAAACTGCTCACCTCTACGTGGCCGATTATGAATATTTATGGCCTGGGTGGAGTAGTGGCCATCATCATTCTCAATGGTAACCAAGTGGGAGTCAGCTTGGGGACTAAAGTTGGCCCCAAGGGCCAGAACGTGGTCATTACTATTGCTCAGGGCCTTCGTTACCTGATATACAATACACAAGAAGATAAGGAGGATGAAAACCAGTGGTAGTAAAAGTGATACACTCATTAAAAAATGTATATAGTAACTTTTGTAATTAAAGAATATAAAATAAATCAATAAATAAATACTATTGTGCATCGAATATGCTATTTTGAGCATTAGCCCGGTACTTTAAAGGCAATGATGAAATGTTGTATTGAGAAAAATAGTGAGTGTACCTTACAGTATTTTGCCATCCTTGTGTCAAAAAATCCAACCACAATAATATAAAAAAGTATAACCAATTAGCTGACTTTCAGTGTTGTGGAATGTAGCTCATCAAACACTATTACACATTCAACATTAACCAAAAATTTGGCAAAGAACATTAAATGAAGCTCTAGTCAATCCTGGACATTTACATATACAAAATACACATCCAAATCTAACAAAATAATTACCTGGAGATGAATTTTGAAACTTTTCCCCCTGTCCTGGTAGAAAAACTAAAAGCAAGGGGCTTGGACATCTAACAGGCATGTGTGAGTATGTTGCATAGGAGTGGAGGCAAATGGGTTATTTAGGACTTGATCAGCTGTTGGAGTGTAAGCAAGGTAACATTTATGAAGGGATTCAGGGAAACCAGTTAGCCAGCCATAAGTCCTAGAGGTGGAAAGTACAGTGGCTGAACACAAGAGGAAGAGTGATGATATCTGCAGACTGGAGGGGCATCTGAACTGTAGCATCAATGTACCTTTGGTAAGACAGTAATAGAGCAAATGATGGTGAATCAAGTCATTTGGTCACAAGAGATGGGACCAAGAGCCGGACTGGTGCTCATTTCCAATAACTCCAAGAGGTGGTTACAAGTAAGTACAGTAGAACCCCCGTATCCACAGATTCCGTTTCCATGGTTTCAGTTATTCATGGTTTACTGTAGCCCTCAAATAACCCCTAATTTTACTTAATAATGACACCAAAGTGCAAATGTAATGATACTCGCAGTTCTTCAAAGCCTAAGAGAAGCCGTGACATGCTTCCCATCAGTGTGCATATTGTGAATAATTTATCAATTAAAGTTTATCATAGGTATACTACAAGTAAACAAAACACAACTTAAAATAGGGTTCGCTACTATCAATGGTTTCAAGTATCCACGAAAGAACTTGGACAGTATCATCCGTGGATGCAGGGGGACTACTGTAATTACTGCAGACAAAAGAGCTGAAATAATAAATTTAATGACTTACCTGAAAAACATTCAGAGTATATTTATTTACCATTTTTTTTTCAACAAGTCAGCCGTCTCCCACTGAGGCAGGGTAACCCAAAAAGAAAGAAAATCCTCAAAAAGAAAATACTTTCATCATCATTCAACACTTTCACCTCACTCACACATAATCACTGTTTTTGCAGAGGTGCTCAGAACACAACAGTTTAGAAGCATATACGTATAAAGATACACAACATATCCCTCCAAACTGCAAATATCCAAAACCCCTCCTTTAGAGTGCAGGCATTGTACTTCCCATTTCCAGGACTCAAGTCCGGCTATATAAAAATAACCGGTTTCCCTGAATTTTTTTTTTTTTTTTTTCAACAAGTCGGCCGTCTCCCACCGAGGCAGGGTGACCCAAAAAAGAAAGAAAATCCCCAAAAAGAAAATACTTTCATCATCATTCAACACTTTCACCACACTCGCACATTATCACTGTTTTTGCAGGGGTGCTCAGAATACAACAGTCTAGAAGCATACACATATAAAGATACACAACATATCCCTCCAAACTGCCAATATCCCAAACCCCTCCTTTAAAGTGCAGGCATTGTACTTCCCATTTCCAGGACTCAAGTCCGACTATATGAAAATAACCGGATTCCCTGAATCCCTTCACTAAATATTACCCTGCTCACACTCCAACAGATCGTCAGGTCCCAAGTACCATTCGTCTCCATTCACTCCTATCTAACACGCTCACGCACGCTTGCTGGAAGTCCAAGCCCCTTGCCCACAAAACCTCCTTTACCCCCTCTCTCCAACCCTTTCGAGGACGACCCCTACCCCGCCTTCCTTCCCCTATAGATTTATATGCTTTCCATGTCATTCTACTTTGATCCATTCTCTCTAAATGACCAAACCACCTCAACAACCCCTCTTCTGCCCTCTGACTAATACTTTTATTAACTCCACACCTTCTCCTAATTTCCACACTCCGAATTTTCTGCATAATATTTACACCACACATTGCCCTTAAACAGGACATCTCCACTGCCTCCAACCGTCTCCTCGCTGCTGCATTTACCACCCAAGCTTCACACCCATATAAGAGTGTTGGTACTACTATACTTTCATACATTCCCTTCTTTGCCTCCATAGATAACGTTTTTTGACTCCACATATACCTCAACGCACCACTCACCTTTTTTCCCTCATCAATTCTATGATTAACCTCATCCTTCATAAATCCATCCGCCGACATGTCAACTCCCAAGTATCTGAAAACATTCACTTCTTCCATACTCCTCCTCCCCAATTTGATATCCAATTTTTCTTTATCTAAATCATTTGACACCCTCATCACCTTACTCTTTTCTATGTTCACTTTCAACTTTCTACCTTTACACACATTCCCAAACTCATCCACTAACCTTTGCAATTTTTCTTTAGAATCTCCCATAAGCACAGTATCATCAGCAAAAAGTAACTGTGTCAATTCCCATTTTGAATTTGATTCCCCAAAATTTAATCCCACCCCTCTCCCGAACACCCTAGCATTTACTTCTTTTACAACCCCATCTATAAATATATTAAACAACCATGGTGACATTACACATCCCTGTCTAAGACCTACTTTTACCGGGAAGTAGTCTCCCTCTCTTCTACACACCCTAACCTGAGCCTCACTATCCTCATAAAAACTCTTTACAGCATTTAATAACTTACCACCTATTCCATATACTTGCAACATCTGCCACATTGCTCCTCTATCCACTCTATCATATGCCTTTTCTAAATCCATAAATGCAATAAAAACTTCCCTACCTTTATCTAAATACTGTTCACATATATGCTTCAATGTAAACACTTGATCTACACATCCCCTACCCACTCTGAAACCTCCTTGCTCATCTGCAATCCGACATTCTGTCTTACCTCTAATTCTTTCAATAACCCTACCGTGCACTTTTCCTGGTATACTCAGTAAGCTTATTCCTCTATAATTTTTACAGTCTCTTTTGTCCCCTTTCCCTTTATATAAAGGGACTATACATGCTCTCTGCCAATCCCTAGGTACCTTCCCCTCTTTCATACATTTATTAAACAAAAGTACCAACCACTCCAACACTATATCCCCCCCTGCTTTTAACATTTCTGTCATGATCCCATCAGTTCCAGCTGCTTTACCCCCTTTCATTTTACGTAATGCCTCACGTACCCCCCCCACACTTACATTCTGCTCTTCTTCACTCCTAAAAGATGGTATACCTCCCTGACCAGTGCATGAAATTACTGCCTCTGTTTCTTCCTTAACATTTAAAAGTTCCTCAAAATATTCTCGCCATCTACCCTATACCTCCATCTCCCCATCTACTAACTCCCCTACTCTGTTTTTAACTGACAAATCCATATTTTCCCTAGGCTTTCTTAACTTGTTTAACTCACTCCAAAATTTTTTCTTATTTTCATTAAAATTTCTTGACAGTGCCTCTCCCACTCTATCATCTGCTCTCCTTTTGCACTCTCTCACCACTCTCTTTACCTTTCTTTTACTCTCCATATACTCTGCTCTTCTTATAACACTTCTGCTTTGTAAAAACCTCTCATAAGCTACCTTTTTCTCTTTTATCATGCCCTTTACTTCATCATTCCACCAATCACTCCTCTTTCCTCCTGCCCCCACCCTCCTATAACCACAAACTTCTGCCCCACATTCTAATACTGCATTTTTAAAACTATTCCAACCCTCTTTAACCCCCCCCCCCACTACTCATCTTCGCACTAGCCCACCTTTCTGCCAATAGTCGCTTATATCTCACCCGAATTTCCTCCTCCCTTAGTTTATACACTTTCACTTCCCTCCTGCTTGTTGTTGCCACCTTCCTCTTGTCCCATCTACCTCTTACTCTAACTGTAGCTACAACTAAATAATGATCCGATATATCAGTTGCCCCTCTATAAACATGTACATCCTGGAGTCTACCCATTAACCTTTTATCCACCAATACATAATCTAACAAACTACTTTCATTACGTGCTACATCATACCTTGTATATTTATTTATCCTCTTTTTCATAAAATATGTATTACTTATTACTAAATCTCTTTCTACACATAGCTCAATTAAAGGCTCCCCATTTACATTTACCCCTGGCACCTACTACTCCCTCCACAACATTTTTACCCACTTTAGCATTGAAATCCCCAACCACAAGTACTCTCACACTTGGTTCAAAACTCCCCATGCATTCACTCATTTCCCAAAATCTCTCTCTCTCCTCTACACCTCTCTCTTCTCCAGGTGCACATACACTTACTATAACCCACTTTTCACATCCAACCTTTATTTTACTCCACTTAATCCTTGAATTAATATATTTATAGTCCCTCTTTTCCTGCCATATCTTATCCTTCAACATTATTGCTACTCCTTCTTTAGCTCTAACTCTATTTGAAACCCCTGACCTAATCCCATTTATTCCTCTCCACTGAAACTCTCCTACCCTCTTCAGCTTTGTTTCACTTAAAGCCAGGACATCCAGCTTCTTCTCATTCATAACATCCACAATCATCTCTTTCTTATCATTTGCACAACATTCACACACATTCAGACTTCCCACTTTGACAATTTTCTTCTTATTCTTATTAGTAATCTTTACAAGAAAAGGGGTTACTAGCCCATTGTTCCTGGCATTTTAGTTGACTTTTACAACATGCATGGCTTACGGAGGAAAGATTCTTATTCCACTTCCACATGGATATAAAAGGAAAAGTAATAAGACCAAGAACTATTAAGATAAAATCAAAGAAAACTCAGATGAGTGTGTATAAATAAACTTGTACATGTATGTGTAGTGTGACCTAAGTGTAAGTAGAAGTAGCAAGACATACCTGTAATCTTGCATATTTTTGAGACAGACAAAAAACACCAGCAATCCTACCATCATGTAAAACAATTACAGGCTTTTGTTTTACATTCACTTGGCAGGACGGTAGTACCTCCCTAGGTGGTTGCTGTCTACCAACTTACTAATTAATATTAGACTGAAGTTTTAAATTTTATAGAAGAAATTTATTTCTCTTAAATGCAAGGTAATATTTTTATGAAGGGATTTAAGGAAACTGGTTAGCCAGACTTAAGTCCTGGAGGTGGGAAGGACAATGCCTGCACTACAAAAAAAGGGTTTGGGATATCTGCTGTTTGGAGGGACATTTAAACTGTCATATCTGCCAGCCTCTGGCAAGACAGTGATGGTGTGAATGATGGTAAAAGTGTTTCTTTTTCAGGTCACCCTGCCTCAACGGGACACGGCCAGTGTGTTAAATAACAAAAATCAATCATATAAGAAAACTCAACACTCAAACAATTCATGCTATGTCAGAAAGTGTAAGCATTAAATAAAGCATTACCTGCTATAACAATTACTAACACCGATTGAATACCTGGTCTGAGACCAGACAATTTTGTAACAGTTAATACAAAAAGTTAGCTAAAACATGCACATGTATGAAAGAAGCCAGATAACACAAACATATCTTATCTTTATTAATGTGAATATTTTATGCATAAAAACTCCATCTTTTTATTACCTGTTCATATCTGTTCTTTGGCAGAAGTAAACTGGTTTTCTTATCTTCCATATGGATGACAAATCCTTCAATACCAGGGACGGTGTAAGCATAATTACGGAAATCCTAAAATAAGTAAAGTATTATTATTATTAGTGGAAGTGTGCAATATTATATAATGCCAGTTAATATTTAGCAGGAAGTACATACAAAAATTTCAATGAAAAGAAACAAGGAACTTTTTATTTTACCAAGATCTTTTTTTTTTTTTTTTACAAAAATTCCAATCATAAAGCTGCTACAATAAAAGAATGCCATTTAATTGGCAAGATTAACACACACCACAAGAAGGTTCATGATAGTGTGGCCAATCTCACAAAAGACTGGTTTCCTGTTGCGTGCAGACACAAGAGGACATGGATAGTAGCGAAACTCTGCACCCATGCGCAGCATTAAACGAAGTGGAAAAACCTGCAAACAAGATTTCCTTTGTTATTTCTTCTTTTAGAAAAGAGAGAAATTTAGAAAACTCAGTAAACTGCAGCAAAATTTATTACAAAGTTAAGAATTATGAAAAAGTTTGAAAATGCTTCATATTAAAGCATGGGAAAAAGGCAGATGATAAAAAATCAAATATGTGTAAACAGCAAAGGAGGTGGTTGGAAACAGTGGAGATGTCCTATCTAAGGGCAATGTGTGATGTAAATATTATGCAGAGAATTTATAGTGTGGAAATTAGGAGGAGGTGTGGAGTTACTAAAAGTATTAGTCAGAGGGCTGAAGAGGGGTTGTTGAGGTGGTTTGGTCATTTGAAGAGAGTGGAGCAAAGTAGAATGACTTGAGAATGTATAAATCTGTAGGAAAAGGAAGGCAGGGTAGGGGTTATCTTCGAAAAGGTTGGAGGGAGGGGGCAAAGGAGATTTTGTGGGTAAGGGGCTTGGATTTTCAGCAAGCATGCATAAGTGTGCTAGAATGAATGGAGACGAATGGTTTTTGGGACCTGATGAGCTGTTGGAGTGTGAGCAAGGTAATATTTTGTGAAAGGATTCAGGGAAACCATTAGCTGGACTTGAGTCCTGGAAATGGGAAGTACAATGCCTGCACTTTAAAGGAGGGGTTTGGAATATTGGCAGTTTGGAGTGACTATCTAAACTGTCATATTTGGGCACCTCTGCAAAGACAGTGATTATGTATGAGTGATGGTGAAAGTGTTGACTGATAATTAAAGTTTTTTTTTTTCTTTTTGGGTTTTTCTTTCTTTTGGGTCACCCTGCCTTGGTGGGAAATGGCCGACATGTTAAAAAAAAAAAATGAGAAGTTTCCCTTGTAACTCTCAACATGGAGAAGTGGGCATAAACTTCCAATTATGTAAAAATGCACAGAAAGAAACACTTAGCACACTTTCATTTTTAACCCAAAATTTAGACAATATTTTGAAACAACCAGGACTTTCATCAGGTCACCACTGATAATGTCCTGAATCTCCAAACTGTGGATTAATAGTGAAGTGTTCCAGCCATGGTATCATGACACTTATTCTTCAATAGGAAGTCGATTCCTCAAACAGAGAAGTAGAATGTGAGTAGCACAATCATTGGAAATTTAAAGATCATGTATAACAAATTAATTGAAGACAGGACACCAAAAGCATAACTTACACTACTGTAACTATAACTGTTTTAAGTATTGGTAATTACAGTGGACTGTCAGTTAACACACAATTAAATGGCACAAGATCGTCTTAGCAAGACTGAGAATTTATAATGAGAAATAGAGCAAGGACGAAAAGGATTGGTACTGAGCACCATGAAGCATGTGAAAAGATTAATTTAAATGCAAAGCCATTGTGGAGCTTCCTGTGGATTTTTTCCCTCTACCCCACTGGGCCTATGGGCGAGCCATTTTATTTGCTTTGATTGAAGGCAATGTACCTCTTTCCTCTATCCACACTTCCACCTATTGCCTTCTAGGAGCTTCATAATTGAAGAGTTTTTCATTCAAGTTCAGGCCTATTTATCACCGTTTCATCTCTAGATATTAACTGTAGCACCCAGAAGGAACACAGTACTGGTGATGTTGAAGGTGTCAAGAAAATTAAGCAGTATCCAAGATAATAGAGGTTTCAGACATGCATTCGGACAATACACTTATGACTAACACTGCCCACTTCGTTGGTCTTGGGTAATTATACATTTATACCATCAGAAATAATGAGTCTAAAACAGGATATTGTGTAATGTCTGGTGCAGATAGTGGTGATATAAAACATGGGAACTAATACCAACAAAGTGATTTAAAAAGACACATGAGCAAATAATACTCATCTACTTCAGCCCAGCAGACCCACATGAACCCTCTTCATACACTTCCAAGTCAGCAAGCAACATCAATTACAATATAAGGTGAGACAAAAGTTATAATTTCTCAAGTTTTACAACTTTAAAAATGTTTGGTTTTATGGAGGTCAGTGGAATGTAACACAAGTTTCCCACAAGTCTTCAAATTAGCTAGCGTTAATCCCTTAGCTGTGGCAAGTGGGCAAAAAAAATTCCCGGTGGTGTGGCAAGTTTGAAAAAAAAAAAAAAAAAATTCTTACAGTTCGACAGATTTTGCTCAATTAAGTAAGACTAAAAGGAGTCAAATCTGATAAAAACTTACGATTTTATGGCATGCTGTAGTTAGTAAAAATAATCACTTATTGGCAACAGCTGTGTAAAGTGCCAGTAATGTTTACATTTTGCAATACGTATATTGATACCAAGATATGATAGTTTTTTGTTTTTTTAACTGCTTTTAATGTTTAACACTATATATAATAGTTTCTTATGATATTAGGTGTGTTTCAAGGTGTTTTAACACTTCAAACATGGGGAAATGCTTTCCTGACATTGCTTCACTTGGAAAATATGCTATACATATGGCATATACAGGATATAATTGGTTTTTATTATTATTTTTTTTTTTACTCTTTGGTCTTCTAAGGCTATGTACAGAGAATACTTAAAATATTTCAATTATTTTAGAGAATTGTACTTATCAAAACATGGAAATTATTCACACTGTTTGACTTGACTGTGTTATCCTGGGTTAAATACACTTAAGTGTGATTTATGGCTGAATTCCACTGTATCATAAAAGTGTAATAAATTTGGACTGAATAAGTCATATTTTCTAGGTAATAGGAAGGTAGACAGCAACCGACCAAGAAGGTACTACCATCCTGCCAAGTGAGTGTGAAACGAAAGCCTGTAATTGTTTTACATGATAGTAGGAATGCTGGTGCCCTTTTTTCTGTCTCATAAACATGCAAGATTTCAGGTACGTCTTGCTACTACTACTTACACTTAGGTCACACTACACATACATGTACAAGCATATATATACACACCCCTCTGGGTTTTCTTCCATTTTTTTTTTCTAGTTCTTGTTTATTTCCTCTTATCTCCATGGGGAAGTGGAACAGAATTCTTCCTCCGTATGCCATGCGTATTGTAAGATGCAACTAAAATACTGGGAGTAAGGGGCTAGTAACCCCTTCTCCTGTATAAATTACTAAAAAAAAAAGAGAAACTTTCATTTTTCTTTTAGGGCCACCCTGCCTCGGTGAGTTACGGCTGGTTTGTTGAAAAAAACAAAAAAAAAGTCATATTTGAGCTACTTGTGCACATTGTTTGCTGGAAGGGAAGCTGGTGGGGGAACAACAGCTCCTGGGTCCTTTGTTCACTTTTGCTAGTGAGACGTACTAGTACGGTGGACATACAGTCATCCCGAGTAGTTAACCAGAGTTGTGCTAAAGTCAAAAATATTTGGCAGGAAGCAGATTTATGGGTACAAAAAATTGTGTGTACTAGTATGTTGGACACAGTACCAGCACCTGTATACTAGTACACTGGACATAGTTAGAGGGTTAAACTAGATTACATGCCAATTTCCAAGAATGTAACCTGCACTCTAATCAAGTCTACCAAATAGGCTATAAAACCCACACAGCTACTTATTTTCTTTTCATACACACATGGTAATAATCCTTACTTTTTTTCAATGAACTGGCTGTATCCCACCGAGGCAGGGTGACCTAAAAAGAAAAACCAAAGTATTTCTTTTTAAATTTAGTAATTTATACAGGAGAAGGGGTTACTAGCCCCTTGCTCCCAGCAGTTCAGTCGCCTCTTACAACACGCATGGCTTAAGAGAAAAATTCTGTTCCACTTTCCAATTGACATAAAAGGAAATAAAGAAGAATAAGAACTATTAAGAAAATAGAAGAAAACCCAGGTGGGTGTGTAAATATGTGTGTGTCTATGCACGTGTAGTGTGACCTAAGTGTAAGTAGAAGTAGCAAGATATACCTATTATCCTGCATGTTTATCACACAAAAAAAAGACACCAGCAGTCCTACAGTCAAACCTCGGTTTTCGTATACCCTAGTTTTTATATGATTCGGTTTTCGACGACTTTTCTC
This sequence comes from Cherax quadricarinatus, assembly GCF_038502225.1. Classification (NCBI taxonomy): domain Eukaryota; kingdom Metazoa; phylum Arthropoda; class Malacostraca; order Decapoda; family Parastacidae; genus Cherax; species Cherax quadricarinatus. The sequence goes on along the minus strand of NC_091345.1, from coordinate 13,606,862 downwards.
GTCAAAATTTTGTCCTAGTTTTTGTACACCCACTCGGTTTTCATAGTTGAAAATTATCTGTACCGAACTCATCCACCTGCCCACGTGACTCAGCCACTAATTTCCCGGAATCAAGCGCCCACACAAAGCATCCCATGCGTTCGTGACTCTGCCTTTGTTTCTTGTTGAGTGAGCATCACCCCGTGTGTTCATCCAAAACATTTCAAAATAATCCATTGTTTTTTGTGCTTGTTTATTGAGTGCGACTGCTAAATAAGCCCCCATGGGGCCAAAGAAAGTTCCGAGTGCCAGCCCTTTGATAAAGAAAGCAAGAAACACGATAGAATTCAAGAAAGAACTCGTAGCAAAGTACGAAAGTGGCATACGTGTGGCCGATCTCATCAGGATGTACAGGAAGTCCACATCAACAATCAGTTCCATCCTGGCGAAGGAAAAAGAAATCAAGGAAGCTGATGTTGCCTTATAGATAAAGCTTGGCAGGGGAGTGACTTCCAGGATAATGAACTCCGCTTGGAGAAAATTGTGGCTAGAATGTGTCCTAGAGAAGGATTTTGAAGGTCTTGAGACTGACCCTAATGACCCTATGCCTGTTGTGGAATCTACTGTGTCTTTGGGAAAGTCCATGGGTTTGGATGTGAGTGACCAGGATGTGGAAGAGTTGGTGGATGACAACAGGGAAGAGCTAACCAATGAAGAGCTGCAAGACCTTCAACTGGAACAGCAACAGATCGCAGCTGAGGAAACTGCTTCAGAGGAGGAAGAGAGAGGGGAGAATGTGCCTTTTTCAGTGATTAAGGACATGTGTGGAAAGTGGAATGAGTTGCAAAGTTTTGTGGAGAAATATCACCCTAATGAAGCTGTTGCAATCCGTGTCTGCAACACGTTCAATGACAATTCCTTGTCCTATTTTAGGCAAATCTTAAAGAGACGCCAGAAACAAACCTCTCTGAACAGATTTTTTGTGCGACGGGGGTCCAGTGACTCTCAAGCTGGTCCTAGTGCCAGTAAAAGACAAAGGAAAGTAACCCTGGATAGGGCCTTGATAACTGAATTCCTTATGGATGGGGATTCCCCTGCCAAACAATAACCTCTCCTCCCCCCCGTCCCCTCTCCCCTCCTCGCCATCTTCCAAATGCCAACAAGAGTCTTCAATAAAGGTAAATGTTAAATGTTCATTTATCCATTTCATTAGTCATTTATATTTATTTCATTGTTTTCTGTATGTAAAACTACAGTTATCTATAAAATGTATTTTTTGTTAATATTTTTGGGAGGGGTGTTAATGTTGCAGTTTAAAAACTGTAGTGTAAAGCACCCTTCTGGTAAGACAGTGATGGAGTGAATGATGGTGAAAGTTTTTCTTTTTCGGGCCACCCTGCCTTGGTGGGAATTGGCCAGTGTGATAATAAAAAAAAAATATAAAAATTTTGGGTGTCTGGAATGGATTAATTGAATTTACATTATTTCTAATGGGAAATATTGCTTCAGTTTTTGTGTAATTCGGTTTTTGTCAGACTTTTTTGAACGGATTAATCAGGAAAACTGTACCATCATGTAAAACAATTATAGTCAGCAAGTAATGTTTACTAAATAAATTTTACCTTTACATTCCACTCGAAAGACGTGTCCCAATTTTAACTTTTTTTTTTCATCACTACCCAAGGAAACAGAAATGAGAAGGAACACACCTTTGCCCATGGTGTCTCCCACTTCTGAATAAGGACGGCAAAAATATAAGGTGAGGGGGGCAACACCAAATTGCGCAGGCACTGGAACGTGGGTCGGATATACAAGAAGCCACCGTGCTCCCGAGACCCCAGAAATCCTTCTGGTTCGGTAAAAATTGTGTGGCCTAATTCTGACACAAGGTTTCCTGAAAGAGATAACAGTTCTTTTAATTTTCTTGTTAAATGAAGAATACATTGTGAAAAACATTGCAATGTAGGCAGTTGCTTAAATTTGAGAAATTTGAGGAGCACAGTAATAACTAAACTATTCATAAATAACAAAAAGGCACAATACCGTGACTGGAATGATACACAAATAACCCGCACATAAAAGAGAGAAGCTTACGGCGACGTTTCGGTCCGACTTGGACCATTGACAAAGTCACACTAACAGAGGTGGAGCAGAACGGCTATATATAGGCAGGAAGAGGTGGAGGTGGTGGTGGTCGTAGTAGTAGTAGTAGTAGTAGTAGTAGTAGTAGTAGTAGTAGTAGTAGTAGTAGTAGTAGTAGTAGTAGTAGTAGTAGTAGTAGTAGTAGTAGTAGTAGTAGTAGTAGTAGTAGTAGTAGTAGTAGTAGTAGTAGTAGTAGTAGTAGTAGTAGTAGTAGTAGTAGTAGTAGTAGTAGTAGTAGTAGTAGTAGTAGTAGTAGTAGTAGTAGTAGTAGTAGTAGTAGTAGTAGTAGTAGTAGTAGTAGTAGTAGTAGTAGTAGTAGTAGTAGTAGTAGTAGTAGTAGTAGTAGTAGTAGTAGTAGTAGTAGTAGTAGTAGTAGTAGTAGTAGTAGTAGTAGTAGTAGTAGTAGTAGTAGTAGTAGTAGTAGTAGTAGTAGTAGTAGTAGTAGTAGTAGTAGTAGTAGTAGTAGTAGTAGTAGTAGTAGTAGTAGTAGTAGTAGTAGTAGTAGTACAAGAATTGTATATAATACCGAGAAGATGAAATTAAGACACATGCACAACACCCGGGCATCCCCATTGTAGACGCTTCGCCATCCAGCCAGCCACTGGATGGCGAAACGTCCACAACAAAGACAACCAGACGCCGCACATTCATGAACCGTCGTCGTAAGCTTCTCTCTTTTATGTGCGGGTTATTTGTGTAAACTATTCATGAAACTATGTAAGAAAACAAGCTTCAGTAGTAGGAAACAAAAGGACTAGAACTATTATATCACTGTTAACACAACTGCTGCATTTGTAAATGACTTGTCAATTCAATGGGCCCGTTAGTCATAGGATCCTTGAATGGGGAGGAGAAAGTGAAATGAGCTGTCTACATAGTACTTTGACTTGTGGAATGTTTTGCCTGAATTATGCTGTAATCAATGGCTCACTATGATTTGTATGTTTGAGTAATACTAAAGAAAAAAGAAACCTGTTTTATACAGGATCCACTAAGTATAAATTGTCCTACTTTTTTAACACTGGCTGTCTCCCACAGAGGTAGAGTGACCTGACCAAAAAGAAAACACTTTCATCATCACACATTCAATCACTGTCTTACCAGAAGTGCATGCTGACATCACATTTCAAATGACCCTTCAAACCAGAACTCTCTCACACCTTCAGAGTGTAGGCACTGTACTTTCTACCTCCAGGACTCAAGTCCAACTAAGTGGTTTCCCTGAATCCCTTAATAAATGTTACCCTGCTCACACTCCAACAGATATCAAATCATAAAAACTACTTGCCTCCATTCGCTCCTATTTAACAGGCTCACATAAACCTGTTGCATGTCCAAGCCCCTAGTACTCAAAATCTCCTTTACCCCCTCCCCCCAACCTTTCCCAGGACAACCCCTACCTTTCCATCCCAGATTTATAAGCCCTCATAATTATCCTATTTTTCTTCCGTCCTCTCTAACATCCAAACAACGTCAACAACCCCTCCTCAGCCCTATGAATAATACTTTTGCTAACTCCACACCTCCTAATCTCCAAACTCTGCATAATATTCACACCACACAATTCCCTCAAACATGACATCTCCACTGCCTCCAGCCTCCTCATGCTGCAACATACAAAACCCATGTCTCACACCCATACAACAACATTAGTACCACTATTCTCTGGCACATTTTCCCTTTTGCCTTCATGGATAAAGTTCTTTGTCTCCACAAATGTCTCAATGAACCACCCATCTTCTTTCTCCTTTATCTCTCACAGAACCATCTGCTGAAAAGTCCACTCACACATATCTGAACACATTTACTTCCTCCATACTCCCTCCCTCCAATCTAATATCCAATCTCCTTCCTTAGCTCTAATTCTCTCAGACACACTTGATCTAATCCCATTTACACCTCCCCACTGAAATTCTCCTACCCCCATTAGCTTTGTTTCACTTAGAGCTGGACATATGGCGTCTTTTCATTCAAAACATTCATAATCAATTATTTCGTCATATCCATACTACACCCATACACATTTAAACACCCCACCTTGAAAATTTTCTCCACTGCCCTTTTAATAATTTATACAGGAGAAGGGGTTACCAGCTCCTTACTCCTGGCATTTTAGTCACTTTTTACTACACACAGCTTACAGTGGAAGAAATCTCATCCACTTCCATATAGAGATGAAAGAAAACACTACAAGAACAAGAACTATTAAGAGAAATTATAAGAAAACTCAAATGAGTGTGTATATACACACATACAACTGCACATGTAGTATAAGTGGCAAGATGTACCTGTCATTAAATAACAAAAAGACACAATACCATAACTGGAATAATACACAAATAACCCACACATAGGAGAGAGAAACTTACAACATCGTTTCGGCCCGACTTGTACCATTTACAAAGTCACACTGACTTTGTAAATGGTCCAAGTCGGACCAAAACGTCGTTACAAGCTCCTCTCTCCTATGTGCGGATTATTTGTGTATTGTACCTGTCATTTTACGTGTTTATGAGACAAAGAAAAAACACTGGCAATCCTGCCACTGTGTAAATCAAATACGTTTCCATTTCAGAGTCATTTGGCAGACAATAGTACTTCCCCGGATGGTTGCTGTCTACCAACCTACTACCTTGAAAAAAAAAAGATTCCTGACAAATGAGCTTGATCTGATGTAACTGGTCAACAATACCAGCTGTCCAACCTCACTGTCATGCTCAAAACCTTCCTATCTTACTGTACAGTATATCTATTAATACAGTCTAACATAAGGAAAAATTAAGAATAATAATAATAGTGTGAGACACCCAACATAAGAAAAAAAGAATAATATTTATTCACAAGTATACACTACACTATATTTGGTAATATTTTTGGAAAAAGATTGTTGCTGGATTAGCCCACACACTATGTGCAAAATAACTTTGGAATGAAAAAATTATATAACCAAGCACATTATTCCTGGACTAGCATTTAACACACAGCACACTAATTTTTACACAAAAGAAACTATGTTGTATTACATAACAATTATACAAGTTCTTTTTACACGTAAAAAATTGACTTGAACACAGTATACTTGGCAAATTTAATGTGTGCAACAAAAATAACCAACTCTGTTCTTTGCTCTTATTATGTTCACAGTTCTTCCTCCTCTTATCCTCATATCAATTTGCTATGGAAATCATCAGCCTTTCCATAAAATCCTTTTCTCTCAATAAAAACACATGGAAAATGCCTCACCAGGGTGTTAACCCCATTGATGATCTGCTGTACATTTAATTTTAAGAAAATATGTAAATAAAAATGTAGACTTTAACCAAAAAAAATATGGACCTTGATTAGCTTGCTGATAAACGGTGTGGAAGAAGGCAAATATGTCTCTGGGAGGGTGGGTTTCACCAGGCGATACCTCCAGGAGGACCACCATCTCCTCCTGGCCCACTGTACACAAGCCACGGGTTGCCACATTCCACACTTCCACGCCCACACAACACTCCACTGAATTAAAAAGAAATTTGTATAAAGACACAGTAAAATTGGGACCAAGATGATATACAACCCTAACAGAGAGCACAAAGGAACCCACATGCAGAAAATCAACCAAATGATAAGCTCTGGATATTTCGGCCTACCACTTCTGTTGGAGATAACTTCAGACAGATCAGAATCCAGAGTACTTAACCTCCAATTTCTTATGGCTTACTTGCTCCATATAAACCATGAAGTAGCAGCAAGAGAAGAGGTAGAATGAAAAAACTGAGAAAATGCAATGAGAATAATGCATAGGGGTAATTTTATGTCAAATGGACCAGGGGTTCACACCTGACCCTATCCAATTTCAATAAAATTTTACATGAAGGATGGAATATATGGCTGGAATATGGGGAAAGTTTTAGTTCATGATATGCAACAGTAGTAATGCTATGGGCCTCAGAGTAGAGGCCTGTGAAAATTTCACTAACCCTCAGCACAATCACCAATGTTCAGGTTACTGCTATGGCAGATCAAGAAGAGTAAAATTTGTGTAAGTATACATGCCTATACAACTTTTGGAGTTGATTTCAAATATCGCAGTCCTAAAACTTACATTTTTTTATTTTTTTCTTCACAGTATGAAGCCACACTAGGAAAACAAATCTGTCAAGAAAAATTGAATCTTGAATTCAGCTACCTATATCTATACAGGAAAACATTATTAAAGTATGACATTACTGTAGCCAGCTACCCAAGTGGACATAATAACAATCCTAAAATATCAGACTCCAAACGTTTTTAGTTCCTATGGTAATTGTACCTAAATATGCCCTCACAGATCTCATGGTGAATTTTAGGCCATTTTTGAACACCAATAGCAAAAAAGAAGCACAACCAATTTTCTATCAATTGAATACAAGAAACTGCCCATTCAACTCTTTCAACTACTTAATAAAGTTATCAGAAATTGGAAATTTGGCTAATTTCATACAAGATTCAAGAAATGTCAATTTCAAAATAGGGTCCAAAATAAACAATGCAGAAATTCCTGGCACTAAAAATAACATTTAATCTGTTCATTGGTTACGTACGTGGGCCTCCAATATTGTACATGAATTCCATTTAGAATTTTTAATTACACAAAAAAATAGAAAAGCATATTAGACTGGACAGATGGTCACGCATTTGTGTACTCTGGAATATCAGCAAAAATTGGACATTTCTGCTAATTTGAGCTCAATTTCAAGCTTCTTTCAGTCTTGAAACCAATCAAAATCATCTCTATTTCTGTAATATATCTTCCATTCTATCAAATAAGACCAAGAAACCAAGAACACAACCATAAAAACCATATGACAATACACCACAAAGTCGCCATTTTAAACCAAAAACACAATCACAGTTTTTTCCCATTATGCAATGAATGTTGCAGGATTTTTTATGTATAGTGCACACTTACTGCATAGGCCTATTCTCTCATCTCTAGGCTTAAATTTACCACTTAAAGCTTATTTGAACGAGCTGAGCACATGGCACAGAACTATGGGACCGACCCTGGCTTTAAAGCCATAGCACTAGGGGACCAACACTTAAAGGGTTAATATGGCATGGCATTAGTGAATCCCTGGGGTTTGCCATGCTGTTTGCTCTAGCTGGTGCTCAACTGAACTGGTGCTCTCAAAAGGTACTGAATGATCCCAGATCATTCCGTGTTAGGAACCCATTCTATACCGCCTAGGCCTATCAGGCCTCTGGTGCCATATCTGAAGGCAGGAAAAATAGTGCACTGATCAACATCATGAGTGTTAGCAGTAAAACATGGAACAACGTTTGGACAGTTAATGAGTTAAAACACTTGAAATTTTGGAAAGTTTCCAGACGTAATCAATAGAAGGGGAGCTCACGGAGGATGTAAACAGAGCAGTGCACGGACACCGTAATAGCAAATCAGGGAGCCGTATAAACAAATTTTTGGTTGTAATTTGAAATGTCCGTATTAGCAAATCACCATAAAGTGAAGCATCATAAAGTGGGGCCCTCCCGTAGTATTCTTTTGTAACATAATAACGTAGTGCTTACATTTAACCATTTTGACTAGGACGGTGAGGTTCTTATGAACAGCAAAGACAACCGGCGGCCCATCTCCTCTCATCTGTTGCTCCAGCTTGCTGCTGTCTGGGTTGTCCTCAAACACATACTCTGCAAAGCAACAAAACTTATTAATGGCCAGTATCTCTATTGCACTAAACTCAATACTATATTAAAGACCGAGTACTACACATTTTTAGCCAATATAAAAAACATAGCTCTTTAAGATTTGTAATATTCACTTATAGTAAGAGCTCTGAAGAAATTCTATGAATAAACTAACAATCAACCAGTAATTATGAGAAGCATAATTTTTTAATATTCCTCTATTAGAAAATTTTTGTTTACTTCTTTGCTTATACAGTCAACCTTTTCTTAGACTTATTAAAATTGTTTCTTTTTTTTAGTAGGATTCCAGCCATCTTCCACTGAGGTAGGGTAACCCAGCAAAGAAAAAAAACACTGTCACTCGTTCAAAAACTGTCTTGCCATAAGTTCACCGACATTACAGTTCATATGACCCTCCAACCACATCCCCACCCCTCCTTCAGAGTGCAGGCACTATACTTCCACCTCCAGGAATCTAGGCTGGCTAACTGGTTTCCCTATATCCTTTCATGTTAACTCACTCGCACTCCAACAGCACATTAGATCATAAAAACCACTTGCCTCCACTCACTCCTATCTATCACACTCACACAAACCTTTTGGATGTCCAAGCCCCTAGCACTCAAAGCCTTTACCCCATCTCTCCAACTCTCTACCCCTCCTTCCCAGATTTATACCCCTTCCTAGTCAACCTATTTGTCTCCATCCTCTCTAACCACCACCTCAATTAATTTCCTATGCACCTTTTACATACCTGTGTCACATTCATCAGACCACAATAAGTTATCACTCTTATTATGTCCATATCTTAGACACCTCATCCCACTTTATGGCCGAACCTAACAGAAAAAACATCAAGTTTCTACACACGACATGTTACATCTACAATACATACAATACTCCTTATTTACAACCATCTCAATATTGCCACACATCTTCCTAAAAGAGCTTACTGACACTTCCTGTAATTACCTGTTTACAGATCTATGATTTTCCTATGGTGTCCTACCTTCTTAAATTTATTTATACTTTCTTTTCCAGTTGTTTTAACAATATCTACCACTATGCAGAACAAGCCACATGGGGATGGAAATCTTAAGCTCAAGATCTTTTGCACTCTTGTGCATCATCAGGAGCTCTGCAATGTTGCAAGACAGCAACAGATAAAAAGGGAAACCCTCTGAGGTAAGGAAGAACGTATCAGTGGTAACCATGACACGGGTTACCACTGATACATTTTGCCTTGCCTCAGAGAATTTCCCCTCCTATCTGTTGCTGTCTTGCAATATTACATAGCTCCTGACAAAGCAAAAAGTGTGTGAAAAATCTAGAGCTTAAGATTTCCATTCCCATGTGGCTTGTTCTGCATTGTTAAGATTGCCTGTTTGCAACTATATTGCATCTACCACTATATTTAAAAACAAAATATTTTATTTGTTTTTCTTCATTTTTTTTAAATTGTGACTTATTGTTTTATCTGTTGCTGATTCCAAAAATATATTTCATGTTTTCCATATCCTTTTATAAATTACTGTGTGGTAATCATATCTAATCACTGCCTCCTATTTTCCAACAAGGCCTACAATTGAGATCCTCTTCAGAAATCTGATAAAGAGGGCCTCAGATGTAGGTCAAAATATACAATACAGTACTAATCTTATATTCCATTTTAGTGTTCCTATGTAGGTTCAATTATACCACTCACCAGTTTTCTCTTCCATTTTTTGTCATCTAATATCCCTATAGGGCCATTTTCAAATCTTTCATTGTTCTTAAAAGGTCTACATTTTAATCCCAAGAAAATTTTTGTTACACTTCAGGGCTTTTCCTATGGCCTGCATTTCTTCAAAGTGCATGGTAAAAGAATTGAAGTGTGTGCTGTGACTAGGAAAATCTTCAATACATATAACATGCAGCACAAAACAGACACAGTTCTCATTCTCACAGAGATATTGTAATGCATAATTCTCCTCCCCAAATAAATAAAATCATATTTTATGGAACAATATTTTAAAGCACATTCATAAACATTGCTAAATATACTTATTAAACAGCAGGTGTGTTGCATTTTTTATTTTGAATATTTGAAGCAGTGTGAGGTGGTGAAAGCAAGTATTGCCCATCAACCATTGTAACCATTAACACGACTCTGAACTGTCTTCAATGAGCATACAGATGCTAGCAAACACTGCTGGAAATTTCTTCCTCATCCATTTCCATACATATTTGTAGATATGCCTCAAAATGTGATAATAGCAATTACCACACCATATGCTAGTTATAGACAGATGGCATAAAGAGAGAGAGAAAGAAAGAGAAAAAGCAACTCATGTAACACATGGCCAAACACACATGGGCTGAGGTATAGTGAAGAAAATGAATGGAAATTTGGGAATGCAGGACAAAATGCATACAAGAAGTGACTTTCTATGTAAGATTCATCAGTAAAAGAGTCTAATGACTGCAAGAGAACATAATCACTGATAGAATCCAACTGTATTATGGAGTTCAAGTTTTTGTATACAAATACAAGGAAAAAAACAGGGAAACCAACTGTATCCTCTGATATTCTACTGTAGAACAGATATAATTTACTAATTAAAAAGCAGAGAGGGTAAAACGGGGTAGTGGCTATGGGCTCGAGAACAGTAAAATTGACACGAGGGGTTAGAGGCATTGTACTGTAACAGCAATAAGAGATTTGTGTGTAGTGCAGTTTTGTATGTTGTGAGTAGTGTGTGTTAGTTGGCAGTGCAGATTGTAAAACATTAATAGCAGGAGTGACAGTTCCATGGAGGCTGGGATGCTGGTGTTAAAGTATGCAGTAATTATAATCATGTGGCTTGAGCTTCAATTTAGATGAGGGTCCAGTTGAGATTTCTCGTTTGAGGTGGGGCTTATCAAAGTTGGTTTCTGGTTATCTCCCTTTGAGATATCTCACCATGACTTTCTCTCTCTACAGGCAGGGAAGTGGAAGGAATGTAATGTAAGAGCCATATGAGGAAAGTAGACAGGACAGAGATATTGGTGGCCACCAAAGGAAAGAAGGGTTGTGAAAGACTAACTGGCTATAGGGATGGAAGAGCCTGTAAAGGTAGAAATGACTGGCTAGTGTCCGGGAAGCCTTGGGAAAAAGTGAGAGGGCTCGTGAATGTCTGCATAGATGCAGAACTAGAAGTTTTAGGTGGTTGGTCAGAGAATGTAGTTTGAGGAGAGGGATGTGTTGTTGTGAGGTCTCAAAGCATGAACATTCTGGGGTTGTGGTTAATGTGTTGAAGGGACTGGTGAAAAAGAACACTGTGTAGGCTTAGGAGGGAAGGCAGTGAAAAGATGGTATGGGTAGCAACATGAGTGTTGAAAGAAACAAATTAGTTGGATGCAAGAGTAAGTGTATAGGGAACACTACTGGGTGTGTCAGGCAACTCTGGAATTGGAGGTACATTATTATTATTATAATCAAAAAGAAGCGCTAAGCCACAAGGGCTATACAGCGCTGCAGGTTAGGGAAGGAAGCGAGGGTATTGGATGGCAGAAGGGAGGAGGGATGATCAGTAGGTTACAGAAAACAGCGGGACAGGGGATAGTACGGGGGTAAGGGGTAGCAAGAGATTGAAGTAGAAAGGGCTGAAGGTATCAGAATTTGTGAAGTAAGTCAGTTGTTGTCAAAAAGTCAATGAGAGAGTCTGGATGAAAGGTTGGTCCATCAGCGAGAAGGGAAGGTAAAGAGAGAGCAGCAGAGCGAAGACGACGACGGAGGTAAATTCTGCGTGCTCGTTGATAAAGTGGGCAGTCCAACAGAATGTGGCTGACTGATAATGGAACTTGGCAATTCTCACAGAGAGGAGCAGGGCGCCTCTCCATGAGATATCCATGAGTAAGACGAGTATGGCCAATGCGAAGACGGGAGAGAGTAGTCTCCCAACCTCGACACTGGTGATAAGAAGACGGCCAGTAACCTATACTCGGTTTAATAGATTGAAGTTTGTTGCCGAGCATAGTAGACCAACGCTGTTGCCAACGGGTGTGAAGTTGGGAAGATATTGCAGCAAAATAGTCCGTAAATGGAATACCTCTACATGAAACTGGTAGGTCATGTACTGCTGACCGCGCAGCACGTGTCTGCCTGTTCATTGCCCTGTACGTCAACATGACCAGAGACCCAACAAAAAACAATATCTTTATGCTTGGTAAAGATGCGGCGTAGCCAAAGTTGGATACGGAGGACTAAGGGGTGAGGTGTATCAAATTTCTGTATAGCCTGTAAAGCACTAAGGGAGTCTGAGACAACCACAAATGATGACACAGGCATAGATGCAATACGGATAAGTGCTGTAAGGATGGCATACAATTCAGCAGTATAAATACTAGCCGAAGACAGTAAATGCCCTTGTACGACGCTGTCCGGAAACACTGCTGCGAATCCTACGCCGTCAGAAGACTTAGAGCCATCTGTGTACACAGCAATGGCATGAGAATGAGAGTGAAAGTGGTCAAGAAAATGAGAGCGGGAAGCGACCGTAGACAGTTGGGCTTTCGAGCAAGGGAGAGAGAAAGAACAGACTCGAACAGCTGGAACTTCCCAGGGGGGTAGGGAAAAGTGAGATGCTACATGTACATAGAAAGGTGATAATTGAAGAGAAGACAAGAGCGAATGAAGGCAAAGAGAGAAGGGACGGAGTAAACAGGGGCGGCGAACAAATAAAGAATGTCTAATAAACTCTCTCCAGATATCAGTGACCATTCTATAAATGGAAGGATTGCGGAGATCATGAGAGCGTACATAGTAGCGAAGGCAATGGGCATCACGGCAATCGGATAAGGATGGAACGTTCGCTTCTGCATAGAGGCTCTCGACAGGGGAAGAGCGAAAAGCACCAAGGCATAAACGTAATCCTTGGTGATGAATGGGGTTAAGGCTAGAGAGAGTAGCAGGAGATGCCGCTGAATAGATCTGGTCACCATAATCAAGTTTCGATAAGATAAGGGTGGAATGTAGGCGAAGGAGGGTTCGACGATCAGCTCCCCATGAAAGATGAGCAAGGGTTTTAAGGAGGTTCAGCCGGCTGTGGCAAGTTGCCTTCAGAGAGGTAATGTGAGGTTTCCAGGATAACCTACGATCAAAGAGGAGGCCCAGAAACTTGACTATCACGTTCAGGGATACGGGAGCCATAGAGGTACAAAGGATGAACGGAGATGACAGAGCGTCTAGTGAAAGTAATTTGGTGGGTTTTAGTGTTGGAAAATTTAAACCCACGTGTGGTGGCCCAATTGGAAACACGGTCGACTGCATGCTGGAGAGAAACTGTAATAAGGTGACAGTCAGCGCCTGCACAGGCAATAGCGAAGTCATCAACATAGAGTGATGACCAAATATTTGATGGAAGACTAGAGGCCAAATCATTAATAGCAAGAAAAAGTGTTGTGCTCAGAACACATCCCTGGGGGACACCTTCAGCTTGGATAAAGTCCGGGGAGAGCACATTATTAACCCGAACACGGAAATACCTGTCAGTTAAAAAGTTCTTAAGGAAGGATGGTAGATTTCCTCAGAGGCCTAAGGAGTGGGGTTGGGCCAAAATATTATACCTCCAAGTTGTGTCATATGCCTTCTCAAGGTCAAAAAATATGGCAATAACTGAGTGGTTATTCGCAAAGGCATTACGAACATACTTATCCAAGCATAGTAAGGGGTCTATGGTAGAACGTCCCTTACGAAAGCCATATTGACGAGTGGAGAGACTGTTGTGTGTCTCTAAATACCACACTAAACGTCTATTTACTAGGCGTTCCATCACTTTGCAAACTGCACTGGTAAGAGCAATGGGACGATAGTGGGAGGTTTCATGTCCCGAAGTGCCTGGTTTGCGGAAAGGGAAAACAATGGTGGATTTCCACAGCTATGGAAGAACTCCTTGTGACCAAATAAGATTGTAAAGGCGTAATAGGACTGCAAGGGCTGACTGATGTAAATGTTGTAGCATACGAATATGAACATCGTCGGGCCCAGCTGCCGATGATCGGCAAGCTGAGAGTGTTGCCTCCAGTTCTTGAAGTGTAAAAGGCACATTATACTGTTCTTCTCTGAGAGAAGAAAAGTCCAAGGGTGCTAACTCTCTGGCAGACTTTGAGGAAAGAAATGAGGGGCATAGATGGAGTCCCTGAGAAATACGGACCAGATTGGCAATTTCATTGGCAACATCTAGTGGGTTTGCTATATCAACACCGGCAACCCGCAGAACAGGAGCCGGGTCAGGAGAATATTTACCACTCAGTTTTCGTACTTTTTTCCAGACTGCACTCATAGAGGAAGCAGAGGTGATGGTGGAGACATAATCTCGCCAGCAAGTGCGTTTAGCGTCACAGATGACATGGCGAGCGATCGCACGCTTCTGCTTAAATTCAAGAAGTCTCTCTGTGGTTCTGTTGTACCGGTACCTGCCCCAGGCAGCGCGTTTCAAACGTACTGCACGAGCACAAGCAGAAGACCACCAAGGCACGCATTTCTGAGAATGCCTGCCCGAAGTTTGGGGTATAGAATGAGAAGCTGCGGTTAAAACGGAGGACGAGAAGAGGTGTAAAAGCTCATCGATGGAGGACAAAGAAGGAACCTCTCTAAAAACAGTTAGGTGTGAGTAAAGGTTCCAATTTGCCTTATCAAATTGCCAGCGTGGGATGCGAAGAGGTGGTGAATATGAAGGGGAAGTAAGAATGATTGGGAAATGATCGCTGTCATGTAAGTCCGGAAGAACAGACCAAGTGAAGTCTAATGCGGCAGAGGAAGAGCAGACTGAGAGATCGATGCAAGAGAGAGTGTGAGTCCGAGGATCAAAATGGGTGTGAGTACCTGTATTTAAAACATGGAGGGGGTGGGTGGCAAGAAAAGCCTCTAACTGAATGCCACAGGAATCACAGTGAGACCCCCCCAGAGGAAATGGTGGGCATTAAAATCACCAAGTAACAGAATCGGTGGTGGTAATGACGAAACAAGAAAGGCAATATCCGGAATAGATAATGCCCGAGAAGGAGAGAGATATAAAGAACAGAGCGTATACCACCTATGCAAGTGGATACGGGCTGCTGTGTAATGCAGCGAAGTACGAACAAATAGCTGATGGTACGGAATATCAGTGCGTAGAAGAATGGCACTTTCATTAAAGGTCCCATCAGGAAAAGGATCTGAAGAATACAATAAATTATAGCCTGAGATGGGAGAGATAACAGCAGAGTGTAATTTTGGTTCCTGTAAGCAAACACCAACAGGGGAAAACTGGGAGAGTAACATCTGAAGCTCACCCCGATTACCCCTGAGGCCGCGTATATTCCACTGTAAATAGGCCATGATTGGCAATGATAAAGATACCTGAAATCCGCAGGTAAGGGTTCCTACGGACTAGAGGGGTTAGAAAAGTCCACATGCGGAGGCAGTGGAAAACGTTCAAGCAGCGAAGGAACGGTGCGCTGTGAAGAAAGGAGTTGCGCAGATGGAGTAGAGGAGAGAGAAGGAGCGGAGGGTGGATCAGTGTCCATTGATGGTTTGGTCTCTGCAATATATTCAGAGATTGCTTCAAGCGTTTCAGAATTCAGAGACGTCGTATGGGAGACAATACTGGAAATGGTAGGGGGAGGATGAGTAAAGATTGGAACTGTAATGGACTGTACTAAGGTAGGGGGGGACGGAAGGGTGGAGGGAACTGGAGAAGCGTGGAAGGGGACAGAAGAGGCAGAAACCTGGGAGGTGGCAGAAGAGGAAGAAACTTGGGAGGGAACAGGGGAGGAAGGTACAGTACGAGGAGGAGGGTGAACCTCTACGCTTGTAACAGAGCCAGTGAGAGGGGGAGAACCAGGTACAGAGACAGGGAAGGGAAAATGAGGAGGTGGAAGATGGGTAGGAGGTGTTAACGGACCTTTTTTTGACTTTTGAGAAGTAGAGGGACGATTGGGAGGAGGTG
The DNA here is from genome assembly GCF_038502225.1 of Cherax quadricarinatus. Taxonomy (NCBI): domain Eukaryota; kingdom Metazoa; phylum Arthropoda; class Malacostraca; order Decapoda; family Parastacidae; genus Cherax; species Cherax quadricarinatus. The sequence continues at coordinate 13,591,119 of NC_091345.1, read as the reverse complement.
TCATACGAGATCTCGTCGCTACTGAGGCTTGTGAGAGAGAACACGAAGAAGCAAGATCAGACTGAGACGTTGAAGTAGGGACGTCTGAGCCGAGGACAGCAAAAGAATTAGCTACAGGAGTGACTATGGGAGAGGTAACCACAGAGGTGGATGCAGAAGATGGGATACCAGAAGTGGGGGGACGTTTTGAAACACGGGAATAAGAAACACGAGGTAGTCTCCCTTGGAGGCGGAGATGAGAAACTGCCATGGCATAAGGGAGACCTTCTGCCTCTTTGAGGTAACGGATTTCCCGCTCGTTTAAGTAGACTTGACAACGGCGAGAGTACGAAGGGTGAGCCTCATGACAATTAAGGCAAGAGGGAGGTCGATTGCAAGACGTATTAGAATGGTCATCGGCACCACAGACTGGGCATTCGGCGATAGATCTGCAATATTTCGCTGGATGGCCAAATCGCCAGCAATTTCTACACTGTTGCGGTGTAGGGATCACCTTTCGAACTTGTAACCGATGTCCTGCTACATAAACTGAGGATGGGAGTTCATGGCTGTCAAAAGTTAAACAAGCCACATTGCTAGGGTATCGTCTCCGCCCGCGGGCAGGAAGAACGTAAGAGGATTGGGAGATCTTGGAGTTCCAGCTGTTCAAGAATGTCAGTGCCACATGTCTGGAAATTTTGTTGAACTATGGTATGGGGCAGAATGATGGTACCACTACAAGAATTGAGGGAATGATGCTTTTCAATAGTTACAGGAACAGTATCAATATGGGAAAGACGAGAAAGCTCATGAGCCTGGGTAGCATTCTGTACGGTGACGATGCACGTACCGCTCTTAAGAGCATGAAAAGAAATATCTTTACCAACATGGCGCAGGAGTGCCTTGCCAATACTGTGGTCAGAAAGATAGGCAGTAGAGGAAGTCGGTCGTAAAGTGAAGAATTTAGTCCATTGTGCAGTCTGAAACTGAGCGTGGAAAGGAAGTGAAGGACGTGTCGATCTTTTCTGAGAAGAACGAGAAGGTGGAGAAGTATCATCAGCAGGTAATTGTCATTGTCGTTTAGGCGTGGGACCAGAGTTGGTCCGACGTGGAACGGGCCAGCGATTCGAAAATTGCCGCACTGTAGAGGGAGAGGCCGGAAGCATAGTCAGAGGAGAGCGAAGGTCAGATAAATCGAAGGAGTCAGTCGAGGCCTCAGAACCTGAAGCAGGTGAGGAAACAGCACCGGCAAGAGGTACAGAGGCATGAGGAGTGTCCGAAGAGTGGTCCAAAGACGAGGCGGGGTCAGAACGGGGTGCGGTATCAAGAAGGGGCCCGGGTGTAGCAGGGTCATGGACTAGGGCTGCCATGGTTAGGTTACTTCTTTCTTTTTGTTTTTAAGAAAAAAAAAGAAAGAAAATAAAATAAAAATAAAAAAAAGAATAAAAAAAGGGGGGACTGGGGAGGGATAGTTCCTAGGAGGAATGAAAGGGCCAGAAATCTCCCTCCGCGCCCAAGAGGACCTCAGCACCCAAGAGGACCTCAGCACCGCAAGTAGCGCAGATGCAGCATGGAACCCGTGCCATACCCTACCCATCATGCTAGTAAACTAACAATCCGGGATAGCAACCTCACATCTGCTGAGCTACCTCGGTGGACAAAAGAGAGGGCGGCCGGATATCCGCCACAAAGCATACCTCCTTCGGCCACCACCCCCAGAATCCAAAAGGTGGCTTCCAGAGATACACCCGTCGCCCGAGAGACACCCGAAGCCACCCTCCGGGATACCGGAGAGGGATCAGGACATCCCCAGGCAATCCAGATTCCACGGCAAACTACGCCACCGCCAAGAACCTCAATGGAATGGGATGGACCCCGGTACCCTTTCCCCTACCTAGGAACTAGCGTCCCTGTGGGGAAAAAAAAAAAAAAAAAAAAAGGCCATAAAGGAAGGGCAAAAGGGAGGGGTGGGGAGGAGGAGGAGGAAAGGAAAAAGGGGAGGATGGGGAGGATGGGATAGGGAACGGGGGATTGGGGGGTAATTACGTTCGGTCTGAGGAAGTAGACCGACAGGTCTAATTCCTCAGACCAAGAGCCTCTTCACCACGCCAAGGAGCCCCCCTTGAAGAGGATTGGAGGTACAGTACTAGGTATTCTTTCCTGCAGGCAGTTGTGTTAGTCTGGTTATGTGACAAATATGCCTTCTTTTTTAAACACCGGATTTTGCTTTCCTAAAGGAAAAGAAGGCACCGATAAGAATATGTGGGACAAGCATCTTCGTAGTTAAGGCAGGTAGGAGGTGTCACAAGCTGCATCTTTATAATTCATTTTCTACACACACTGGACACTGTGTGATCTGCAATATTTTATGGCACTGTGGTGTGGGTTGAGTTCCCTCATTGTTAGGTATTGACCTACTGAACATAAGTTTATCTATACTGAAGTATTTTCTCTATTCACAAACAAGTCTCATGACCATGAGAGAGATGACAACTATTTCATGGAATAAACTAAGGGCAGACTGAAATGTGGTGTGAAGCTCTTTTAATTTATTGGCCTGATCAGCATCATTAATTCTGATATGCATCCCACATTTTAGAGGGAGGAGGTAAAAGTCTTGACTGTATCAAGAGTTCTAGTGCGAGTTCATAGTCATTTAGATATGTTTCAGAATCATTTGCAGTAAAAAAAAAATCAGGTCTATCATCTTGTTTGGAACATTTCCTTAAATGGAACAGGCTTTCAAGTGGTATGTTCATCAGTGTGTGACTTAAGTTTTGTATGTCAGGTTAGCATCGTCATTTGTACATCAATGTTTCTTGGCGTATGGCATCAAGCCACTCTATTGACATACGGATGACCCATGAATCACTGCTGCATCATAAGATCAACCTCTTCTATGGTTAAGGTGAGGCTGGGGTTAGAGGTACCAAAGACGGTAGGTAGAATACCAGTAAAGGGTTCGGACAACTATGGATTACAAGAAAGCAGTTCCAGGCTCTGAGGAAGGTTCATAACCCCATGGGGGCTCAGTAGATGATGATGATGATGATATGATGATATATGATGATGATATATGATGATGATAGATAATGATGATAGATAATGATGATAGATAATGATGATAGATAATGATGATAGATAATGATGATAGATAATGATGATAGATAATGATGATAATGATGATAGATAATGATGATAGATAATGATGATAGATAATGATGATAGATAATGATGATAGATGATGATAGATAATGATGATAGATAATGATGATAGATAATGATGATAGATAATGATGATAGATAATGATGATAGATGATGATGATAGATGATGATAGATGATGATAGATGATGATAGATGATGATGATGATGATGATGATGATGATGATGATGATGATGATGATGATGATGATGATGATGATGATGATGATGATGATGATGATGATGATGATGATGATGATGATGATGATGATGATGATGATGATGATGATGATGATGATGATGGTCACTAGGAATCCTAGAGAATTAGGTTATGTCTCATTTACCATAAAGAAAAAATAGAGGAGAGGGGGGTCAATGCCAACAATAAACAAAGAGAAATCACATATTCCCTCTGAACAACAGTTATTGTTCTTTGGAAAGCACCTCATACCCTACCTGGTGTACAACACCAGGGTAGCGCCTCAAATTAATCGAGCTAAGCTTAGTAAAACCACCTGATAAGAAAAGAGCACTAACCGTAATCAACTTTCAGCTAAAAATGGTGGCCAACACAATGGAATGAACACCAGGAGTCATACACTTTCAGTTGCAACAAATAAATCTGTAGGTAATCTCTGGTAATACTTCCATCTGAATTCAGAGCCCTTGTCAGATAGCCACCTGATGTCTCTCACTAAGGGTCACCTCACATGCCCTAGTGTGATGCAATTTCCACTGGATGGAAAGACATGACCACCACAGTTACATTAGAACAGGGCTAAAGGTGATCTCTCTCTGTCTAGGAGCAGGATTTCATGAGAGGAAAAAAATTCCCCTCTAATGAGGATAAAAAGATAAGGAAGGAAGGTTGCAGAGTATTCAGATTTGATTCCAGGGAGAAAACAAGGGTGAAAATGAACTTTTGACTGGTTATATAATGCTTCAATATAATAAAACTTTGCTGTTAATTTTGAAAAACAAAGTATTTATAAAATTAGAAGTATCTTACATTTAAACTCACAATGAAAAGCAATTCTCCAAAATCTAGGTGCCTTATAACAACATTATACACACTGAAATGGAATTTTAAATACCAAACAAATAGAGAGATGTATAGTGCCTACATTCTGAAAGATGGGAAGGGATGGGGCAGTTCAGGGAGTCATTTGAATTATGATGTATGCACACTTCTATCAAGACAGACATGGGATGCAAAACAGCATGAACTGTTTCATTTGCCTTTTTCACCCACTAGCCAGCTCACAGCCTCTGCTGCCTATGAAAAAAGATATTCAGTGAATGATGGTTCATGCTTATCCTCCCTTGGGCTACCCTACTTTGATGGAAATAGTTGGTAGAAATAAAGTAAAAAGCTTTGCAGAGGTGCTCATGCAACCACCAACATAGCAGACTGTTCAGAAATATATCCCACTGTAAAACTAGATGGTATGGGAACACCAATGAATTGTAGGTGATGGAAGACACTAAAAGGGGTAATTGAAAATGACTGAATGCAGTTTGCAATTACATCTTTTAGTGTTCTTATCACTTACAGTACCTATCACACAGAAAGTAGCACAATTTACCATGAACAACACCAACAATATATCTGCAGGTACTCTATCTACTCAGGCAGCTAGTATTCAAAAGCTCACCTCTGTAAATACCACTCAAAGTACTGAATATTCAACAGAAGACCACATTCACATCTTTTTGGTACCACTGGTCCACAATGTCTGTTGCAAGGCTTTATAGCACACTAGCATATTAAAATATTACAAAAAACTTATATTGTTTTGCACATATTAATAGTGTATATTCATGGGAAAATGCTAAACTGAAGGAGCCATACAGCTCCTGGAGAATGGGAGGTACTCAGAGTTGATCCAAGATAGGGGAGGGTAGCTCTAGTTCCTTGGATCAACAGCCCTCTAGTGTGCCACTTGATCTAGTAATTATAATGAACAGTACAGTAATATGGCACTAAAACACATCAAATTAACGATACCAGCATAGATACATATGCAAATTATAAGCACACACATATATAGTACGAATAAATAAATATAATATTATTCACATAATGAACTAATATTGCCTATACAAATGAACAGACATTTTCATAAGCTTGAATAAATTAACAAAATATTAACCTAACTAAAAATAAAATCAGCAAAAGTTCTTGTAGACTAACAGCAAGCCTTAGTATCCCTTTAAAAAGCAATGCTCACAGACATGCACAAGATAAAGTAGAAGAGGGGCCCACCCACCTCCAGTGGTAGGGGCCTGAACCACCACAGGGGGAAGGCCAGCCCCAGGGGGGATGAGGCAGCGGTCAGGGGGGAGGGAGCGAAGTAACCCGCCTGTACTACTGCCAACACCACTGCCTGCAATGCACCTCCATTACTATACCGTTAAAAGGTCTCTCTTATCAGAGCGACTGTAGTGTGAATCTCAGAATGTCCCAAATTACCCAGGGTGCCTTTGTGCTGGAAAGCTATGTGCAACTCTTTGGCCCTTGTTATAAAGCAAGTTCTAACAATACTCTAACATCCTGGGTGAATTATACTAGTCATCATGGGAGGTTCTGAAACAGCAAACTACAGTACTGTATCAGTGCCAATAGCTGTAAATACAACATAAAAATAATCACTATACATAAAGTAATCATGAAGCAATATGTAACAATATTCATTAAAACAAACAAAATAAAGCAAACTTATCTTAAAATTTATTTCACTCTACAATAAAATATAGCTTACATTTAAAAGAACGTTCATTTAGCATAAATAAAAAGCTTACAACAGGCTCAATCTTTTATAGCATTGGTTAGATGTAAAATAATTCTCTTCAGAATTATGATGCTGAAGCTTTTAGGTTAAATTGCAGTAGGCAGGTTAGAACAAATATTGCAGCACTTCTATATACAATTATACTTTATACTATACATATATAGTACATTTTTCTTATTTTAAACAATAAAAGAATTCCATACAGAAATAGCCCTAGATATCTCGACTGCTCCATAACAATCACAAATTTTTGTGTTCAAATACTATCTGCCGCAATCTTTCTGTGCTATTTTTTGGGGGGAGGGGGGGAGTCATTCTCTGCCTCTACTACCCTTCAAAGAGGATGCCTTAATACTGGTGAAGGATTCTTGATCCAAGAAATTAAGAGCCACCCTCTTCTTCCCTGACTCAAACCTGCCAACCTCATAATCCCCAGGTGCTGCATAGCACACTACCAATGTATCCAATTTCAACAACAAAATGATGACCCCAGTAGGTTTAGCACTTTCCCATGAACATAATATTAACAGTAATCTGCCTTTATCAAACCATCTTCACACTCCATCAATATCTTATTCCTCATTAATCTTACATTTCCTCATTATACTGTTCATGCACATCCATCCCTTTGTTCCTGTACCCTTCCCTGAGTAGAGTATAACCATCTTACTCACCTGTCCCCTTTACCTTCCCTTGTTACCGACGAACACTTATTTACCACACTTTTTCAATATTACTGTTGCTGACATATACAGGAAGTTCTAGCAACTTTCTTACTAAGAACCTCTGAATCACTCCTAGTTTCTCATCTGATCTCTCCTATCTCACTCATGTTTTCATACAAAGTTGATCTTTTCCAACAATCTCTCATGTATACAATCTTAATTAATGAAACAAAATACTCTACTAAATATACTGTAACTAAATTGTTTCATCTTGAGAATTATAGGAGCAAGGTTAGCCTCTGCTGACAATTATCTATTTGTAATTACCAATTTACAGTTACAGGCACAAAGTTATCGTAAGCTTGTGGTATCCCATCATCAGAATTTAACAATAAAAAAAAAATCAGAAGATGGTGACGAGCTAACAGTGTTTGATGCATTGGAATTCTTCAGCATGTACCCTGTTTACCTCTCGAGCCAAGACACCCTATTCACTAATATTCCCTTTGCCATAATTGAAGGACAATCATCTATTTACAGTAATATGTGTAAAAAAAAAAAACCATACCACGGGCGGGGACAGACTCCGCAATTAGAGTCATAGTAGTAATGCGTAAAGATGGCTCTTTATCAAGTACCATTGACTTTATTACTATAGCATGTTTGTATGTAAATTCAGGGTCAAATATTTTGATTCATGAACCACTTTTCCCTCATAAATCTAATACTGTACTCTGGTGAATGTTGCTTCCATATAATGATTCCTTTTCAAAAGCAATGCTCATTAAATGCTCCTATTTGCTGGACGTTGCTTCCATGTTCCAGTTTGCTAAACACTACTACCATAACATTTTAGTTTGCTAAATGCTGCCTCCATAATGTTCCCATTTGTTGAAACTGACCCTCAATATTCAGCAGGGTTTGCCAGCAATTAAAGAAAATGTAAGACTGCAATCTTTGATAAGAAGCTATATACAGATCTTCACAGGGCTGACATAATAAACAAAGAAAGGCATGGCACTTCTTCCATAGGTTAAACTGACCAGCCAGTAACCTCCATAAACACCAACAAAATATAAGAAATTCATTCAAAATAAAGAATAAGGAACTAAAACACCTATACTTGTGTTTGATCTACTTGGTTCCACCAATGTGCCACAGGGAATGCTCTCCATAGTTTGCCATACAAATGCTACACAATTCAACAAAATGTTGTATGCACATTTCAAAATAACACAACATTAAAATGGTTTGGGCAATTCTAGTCAAAAGAGTGATAACTACTGCTTCCTGGAGGTGATCTGCAACACACACAAAAAAAGTATCATTCCTCCACTTCCTCACACAGGAAGATGTCACTGTCAAAATGCAATATTCTGAATGCTGCACAGAAATCCTAAGTACCTCATACTAGTAAATCCTAGAACTCCCAGTTACCTCATACATACCAGTAAATCCTAGAACTCCCACTTACCTCATACTAGTAAATCCTAGAACTCCCAGTTACCTCATACTAGTCAATCCTCACTCCTCCCCCATACATCAAAACAACAAACATAGTCGCAAAAGAATACAAAGGCTACAAGCACTGCTGCTCACTAACAATAATGGCAACACTGCAACACACACAGGATTACAAACACAAGTGTCAACACGGAGCTGCAGCTAATGAAAAGCATGCTTCAAGCTACGCTAATACAAAAATAAAGACTAAATATTTGCTATGGCTATTAAGTGCTGGGGCTGAACATTAAAAGATAATGATTACATATACAAGTGTAAACTTTTCTCGAACCCCAACAAGTCGTAGCATAACTATTAGCTATCCCTACCCCTCCATCCTTCCACCCCCTAGATTTATGTTCTCTCTTGGTTATCCATTCTTTTCCCTGCCTATAAGGAATTTTCCATTTTTTTTATGATTTCCTGTGCCTTCTTTATTTATTGTATGCATATGCAGTACTGTATCTTGAATTTATTTAATTCTTATAGAATACCTATGTACATCCAACTTATTGAGCTCATATTTTAAGGTATTTACTTTTTCTAGACAACTATAAAATTATACAGTATTTTTTTACAGTATGTAACACTTATTCCATAAAATTAAAAAGTCACAATATCATGGCTGTAATATGTCACAACTAATCCACAATTTGAAGAGAAAATTTTCAACGTTTTAATTCATCCTGAATCATTATCAAAACATGTCATCTAAGGTTTCCTTACCAAATTGTGGGTTTGTTGTGAAAAGCAAACCTACTGTATGCATTTTCTCTGATTTCTTGACATGCTGATCCAGATGTGGGTTTTATACCTGTGCTGCATATTCCAATATAGGCCTTAAATAAGTTGTATACAGTACTCTGAATTTCTCCTCTTTGTAAGTTAAGGGGAGGATTTTCTAACTTACAAACAAGTGGCATTCCTGGTGATTTAATTTATGACTATGTCATTTGTAACCCTGACATTACTATCCTATATAAAACTGTGTGTAATACAGAGGATAATTGTGTTAAACATGTTCATTATTACAGATCAGCATTCACAAAACTGTTATTTCTCAACATTATGTCTTTTGGACATCATTCACAAGTGTGGATCATTAAAACTTTGGTGATTTCAAATTAGGAACCTGCTGTATTCACATCACTACTGCCATGAGTTTACTCACCTTCATTTCTACAGTATTAAAACCTACAGGATTATTTTTTGCCATTGTTTAATTAATACATTATCTCCTTCAAGGGAGGGTTGGAGTGCCTTGATGCTGGTAAAGGGCTTTGTTCTGAGGAACTGGCACTACCTTCCGTTTTCTCAAATCAAACCAGTTTATCTCATTTTCCAAGCTATGTATGACCCCTATGTCTTTAGTGCTTCCCCATGAATGCAATAACAACATTAGCCAACAAAATTAACTTTTCATTCAGTTCAGAAACCAAATTGATTGTTTTAAGCTAATTTTGATAGACTGACCACGAATCTATTATGAAAGGTGCATGTGATGACAAAAACTAATCTTTCTCAATATAAATTCATTATAAACTAAGCATAACAAAACCAGAAATTTTTATAGTCATACATATTTAAATCATAATTTTTAAGTTCTTTCACTCCTCTTCAGTGACACACCACCATCCAGCAGTAGTCAACAAGCAAACTGATCCTTGAGTTTTCCTGATATCACTTCTCCATGATGGCTATTTGTTTTTTTTTACACACCGGCCATCTCCCACTAAGGCAGGGTAACCCGAAAACAGAAGGAGAGCTTTAATAATTTTTCTTTAACATTAAGTAATTTATACAGAAGGAGTTACTAGCTCCTTGCTCCTGACACAATGGCTATGTCTTGGTAAAATTATTCACCTGTGTAGTTTACATCAAAATCAGTTAAACACATTTTTAAATGTGAATTGAAACCTCTCTTGGTCAGTGCAATCCCCAGAAGTGATAGAGATACCCATTTGCATGTGTTACTGTATTTGCAGTGACAGAAGCATAACTTTGTAGTGTTCCATCATCATCATGAAGCCTCTGAAGTACAGATACAGTATTAGCTGTAACACACACTTGTCTCCTTCAACTATCTACCACACTACAGTATTGTGGAGATTTACTTTCTAGCATCTTTCTGCAACGCTTTTTTTAAGTGACTTCTACTGCGAAAACTTGTATGTTGTCATCTCTTTTCCTCCTGTTTAAGAACAAGAACACCTGTAATGCTTTTCGTCTTTCTTGGTAATTTATACACCATTTCTTAACATGCCAGCAAGAGAGAGAAAATTTGGAGAGAAAGTGAAGGAAGGAACAGGAAGAAGGAAGGATGGAAAAGTGGGAAGAGAAAATGATGAAAAACTTGGAAATGAGGGAAGAAATGAAGAAGGAATAGGATAGAGAAGGTAAAAGAAGGAAGAGGTAAGAAAGAAAAGGGAGGAAATGACAATAAATCGAAGGAAGGGTGGAGAGGGGATTAAGGGAAGAGGTGGAGAGGGGATTAAGGAAGAGGTAGAGAGGGGATTAAGGGAAAAGGTGGGGAGAGGAAGGGAAGGCTGTGAGGGAGGAGGGATGTCGAGAAAGACATAAAACATATTTCATCATAAACAGTGTGGAAAATAACAAGAATGGGGTCCAAGAAACGGCAGTGCGCACTACACCTACCGCAAACTATAAAAATAACGACAAATTACACAAGACAGGACACCCAAGCATAGCTCTACTCCTATTTCAACACATATGCAATGACATAGAGGAACAAGCACCTCGGTACATAAGCATGCTGAAGGATGTGCAATATTATAAACAAATTTATAGTCACAATGCTCTTTAGTGCATGTTAATGAGACAAGCCCTATTACCCACAATGAAGTCCATATTCAACAGTGTGTGGTCCCCACATTACCAGGAAACTCACATAATGCTAGTTTCTCCATATTTTTTGCAAATGCTTTAATATTTAAGCTATTAATTGGTTAAAAAAATTATTATATGGAAATAAGAAAGTTGATATACAAGATACCACATTTAGTGAAGAGATGGAAGAAAGGTGAGCAAAATGGTAAAGCAAGCACAAGCAGACTTAAGGATGGGTGAGCAGCTACCATAACCAGTGCACCAATCCCGGACAACCAAACCAGACAATGTATCCTCCAACTAACCACCACAGTAAATCCTAATTGCTACTAATGACATACAGTATAATCACATAAGTCCTCTAGATTTAGGGTAAATCCAGAGTATCCCTCAAAACAAATATTATGGTAGTTGTAAACCAGGAAACGTTGACTAACCGGTGGTGGGACGATCCACCCTCCTGGTCACCCGTCCCGATCTGCGGTAAGGGGTAAGGAGTTCCCCCGACCCATCAAGCTCGGTCAGGTCACCACCAGGCCGGATGCCATCACTGAAAATCACTTGTTTGTTTCCCCGACTCCTAGCGCTACTGCTACTGCCTGAAATATACCAACAAGCCAACTGGTGCTGTTAAAAGTACCAACAAGCCAACTGATGCTGTTACAAAAATTGTACAAATGTGCCACAGGCAGTGCTGTGGGATCAGTGCCAACAGGAACATAACAAGCTTCCCCAACTGTATTATTAATATTATAATCAAAAAAAGAAGCGCTAAGCCACAAGGACTATACAGCGCTGCAGGGCAGGAAGGAAGCGAGGGCATCAGGTGGCAAAAGGGAGATGGATGAGTAATAGGTTACGGATAACAGCGGGGTAGTGGATGGTGAATGGGTAAAGGGCCGCAAGAGACTGAACTAGAAAGGGCTGAGGGGAGTGCGAAAAGTATCATCAGAGTTTGTGGAGTAAATCAGTCGTTGTCAAGAAGTCAATGAGAGAGTCAGGATTAAAGGAGGGTCCATCAGCAAGAAGGGAAGGTAAAGAGAGAGTAGTAGAACGAAGACGACGTTGGAGGTAAATTCTGCGTGCTCGTTGATAGAGAGGGCAGTCTAACAGAATGTGGCTAATCGATACTGGAACTTGACACTGCTCACAGAGAGGAACAGGGTGCCTCTCCATGAGATACCCATGAGTAAGACGAGTGTGGCCAATGCGAAGGCGGGAGAGAGTGGTCTCCCAACCTCGGCACTGATGACAAGAAGACGGCCAGTAACCTATGCTCGGTTTAATAGAATGAAGTTTGTTACCGAGCAGAGTTGACCAACGTTGTTGCCAACGGGTGCGAAGGTGGGTAGCTATTGCAGCAAAATAGTCCAGAAATGGAACACCTCGATAGGAAATCGGTAGGTCATGTACTGCTGACCGCGCAGCAGTGTCTGCCTGTTCATTGCCCTGTACGTCGACATGACCAGGGACCCAACAAAAAACAATGTCTTTATGTTTGGTAGAGATACGGCGTAGCCAAAGTTGGATACGGAGAACTAGGGGATGAGATGTATCAAATTTTCGTATAGCCTGTAGAGCACTAAGGGAGTCTGAGACTACTACAAATGATGACACAGGCATAGATGCGATACGAATAAGTGCTGCAAGAATGGCATACAGTTCAGCAGTAAAAATGCTAGCTGAAGATAGTAAATCCCCCCGCACGACGCTGTCCGGAAACACTGCTGCAAATCCGACGCCGTCTGAAGACTTAGAGCCATCTGTGTACACAGCGGTGGCATGAGAATGGGAGTGGAAGTGATCAAGAAAGAGAGAGCAGGAAGCCACCGTAGGCAGTTGAGCTTTCGAGCAAGGGAGTGAGAAAGAACAGACCCGAACAGCTGGAACTTCCCAGGGGGGTAGGGAAAAGTGAGATGCTACATGAACATATAAAGGTGGTAACTGAAGGGAAGACAAGAGTGAATGTAGGCGGAGAGAAAAGGGACGGAGCAAACAGGGGCGGCGAACGAATAAAGAATGTCTACTAATATCGGTGACCATTCTATAAATGGAAGGATTGTGTAGATCGTGAGAGCGTACATAGTAGCGAAGGCAATGGGCATCACGGCGATCAGACAAGGATGGAACATTCGCTTCTGTATAGAGGCTCTCAACAGGGGAAGAGCGAAAAGCACCAAGGCACAAACGTAATCCTTGGTGATGGATAGAGTTAAGGCTAGAGAGAGTAGCAGGAGAGGCCGCGGAATAAATCTGGTCACCATAATCGAGTTTCGATAAAACGAGGGCTGAATGTAGGCGAAGCAGAGTTCGACGATCAGCTCCCAAGAAAGATGAGCAAGGGTTTTAAGAAGGTTTAGCCGGCTGTGACAAGTAGCCTTCAGAGAGGTAATGTGAGGTTTCCAGGATAACCGATGGTCAAAGAGAAGGCCTAGAAACCTGACTGTATCACGTTCAGGGATACGGGAGCCATAGAGATACAAAGGATGATCGGAGATAACAGAGCGTCTAGTGAAAGTAATTTGGTGAGTTTTGGTACTTGAAAATTTAAACCCATGCGTGGTGGCCCAAGTGGAAACACGGTCGACCGCATGCTGGAGAGAAACTGCAATAAGATGACAGTCAGCGCCTGCACAAGCAATAGCGAAGTCATCAACATAGAGTGATGACCAAATATTGGGTGGAAGAACAGAGGCCAAATCATTTATAGCAAGGAGAAAAAGTGTTGTGCTTAGAACACATCCCTGAGGGACACCTTCAGCTTGGACGAAGTCCGGGGGAAAGAACATTATTGACTCGAACACGGAAATGTCTGTCAGTTAAAAAGTTCTTAAGGAAGGATGGTAGATTGCCTCGGAGGCCTAAGGAATGGGCCTGGGCCAAAATATTATACTTCCAAGTTGTGTCATATGCCTTCTCAAGGTCAAAAAATATGGCAATAACTGAGTGATTATTCGCAAAGGCATTACGAACATATGTATCCAAGCGTAGTAAGGGGTCTATGGTAGAACGACCCTTACGAAAGCCATATTGACTAGCGGAGAGACTGTTGTGTGTCTCTAAATACCACATTAAACGTCGATTTACGAGACGTTCCATCACTTTGCAAACTGTACTAGTAAGAGCGATGGGGCGATAGTGGGAGGCATCATGTCGTGTAGTACCCGGTTTGCGGAAAGGGAGAACAATGGCAGATTTCCACAGCTGGGGAAGAACTCCTTGTGCCCAAATAAGATTGAAGAGGTGTAAGAGGACTACAAGGGCTGACCGATGTAAATGTTGTAACATACGAATATGAATGTCGTCAGGCCCAGCTGCCGATGATCGGCAAGCTGAGAGCGTTGGCTCCAGTTCTTGAAGTGTAAAAGGCACATTACACTGTTCTTCTCTGAGAGAAGAAAAGTCCAAGGGTACTAACTCTCTGGCAGACTTTGAGGAAAGAAACGAGGGGCATAGATGGAGCCCTCGGGAAATACGGACAAGATGTGTGCCAAGTTCAATGGCAACGTCGAGAGGGTTTGCTACATCAACACCAGCGACCCGTAGAACAGGAGCCGGGTCAGGAGAGTATTTACCACTCAATTTCCTCACTTTTTTCCAGACTGCACTCATAGAAGAAGCAGAGGTGATGGTGGAAACATAGTCTCGCCAACAAGTGCGTTTAGCTTCACGGATGACACGGCGAGCGATCGCATGCTTCTGCTTAAAATCAAGAAGTCTCTCAGCGGTTCTATTGTACCGGTACCTGCCCCATGCAGCACGTTACAAACGTACTGCACGAGCAAAAGCAGGAGACCAAGGCACGCACTTCTGAGAATGCCTGCCTGAGGTTTGGGGTATAGAATGAGAAGCTGCGGTATAAACTGACGTCGAGAAGATGTGTAGGAGCTCATCAATGGAGGATGAAGAAGGAACCTCACTAAAAGCAGTGAGGTGTGAGTAAAGATCCCAATTTGCCCGATCAAATTGCCAGCGAGGGCTACGGAAAGGTGGTGAATAGGAAGGAGAAGTAAGAATGATCGGAAAATGATCGCTGTCATGTAAGTCTGGTAGAACAGACCAGGTGAAGTCTAGTGCCATGGAGGAAGAGCAGACTGATAGATCGATGCAAGAGAGAGTATGAGTACGAGGATCAAAATGGGTGGGAGTACCCGTATTTAAAACATGGAGGGGGTGAGAGGCGAGAAAAGCCTCCAACTGGATGCCACGTGAGTCACATGAGACCCCCCCAGAGGAAATGGTGGGCATTAAAATCACCAAGTAACAGAAGTGGTGGTGGTAAGGATGAAACAAGAAAGGCAAAGTCTGGGATAGAAAATGCCCGAGAAGGAGAGAGATATAAAGAACATATTGTAAACCACTTATTCAAGAGGATACGGGCTGCAGTGTAATGCAGCGAGGTATGGACAAATAGTTGACAGTATGGAATATCATTGCGTAGAAGAAGGGCACTTTCATTAAAGGTCCCATCTGAGAAAGGATCCGAAGAATACAATAAATTATAGCCTGAGATAGGTTGGAAAACAGCCGAGTGTAATTTTGGTTCTTGTAAGCAAGCACCAACAGGGGAAAACCTGGAAAGCAACATCTGAAGCTCACCCCGATTACCCGAGGCCGCGGATATTCCACTGTAAATAGGCCATGATTGGCGATGAAGAAAATACCAGGAATCTGTAGGTAAAGGCACCTACGGACTAGAGGGGTTAGAAAAGTCAACGTGTGGTGGCATTGGAAGACGTTCAAGTAGCGAAGGAACGGAGCCTTGCGAAGAATGGGGTTGTGAAGATGGAGGAGAGGGAAGAGAAGGAACAGGAAGTGAATCCGTGTCCATTGAAGGTTTAGTCTCTGCAATATATTCTGAAATGGCTTCAAGTGTTTCTGAATTCAAAGATGTATGGGAGACCATATTGGAGATAGAAGGAGGAGGGTGAGTAAAGATTGGGACAGTAATGGACTGTACCAAAGTAGAGGGGGAGGGAAGAGTGTAAGGGACTGGAGATGAAGTGTGGGGGGGGATAGAAGAGGCAGAAACCTGGGAGGTGGCAGAAGAGGGAGAAACTTGGGAGGGGACGGGGGTGGAAGGCATAGTACGAGGAGGAGGGTGAATCTCCACACTTGTAATAGAGCCAGAGAGAGGGGAAGAACTAGGTACAGAGACTGGAAAGGTAAAGTGTGGAGGTGGAAGAAGGGAAGGAAGGGGCAAAGAAGATTTGAGCAATGTGGATTTTTTGGACTTCTGAGTAGAGGGGCGATTGGTATTAGGTGTCATACGAGGTCTTGTCGATACTGGGGCTTGTGAGGAAGGACGCGAAGATGTGAGAACAGACTGAGTTGTAGTCGGGACGTCGGAGCCAAGGACAGCAAAAGGATTAGATGCCGTAGTGGCTATGGGAGGGGTAACAACAGAGGAGGCTGCAGAAGATGGGACCCCAGAAGTGGGGGGATGTATGGAAACACGAGAATAAGAAACACGGGGTAGTCTCCCTTGGAGGCGGAGATGAGTAACTGCCATAGCATAAGGGAGACCTTCTGCCTCTTTGAGGCAACGGATTTCACGTTCATTTAAGTAGACCTGGCAATGGCGGGAGTACGAAGGGTGAGCTTCATTACAATTAAGGCAAGATGGAGGTTGACTGCAAGATGTATTAGAATGGTTGTTGGCACCACAGACTGGGCATTCGGCCATAGATCTGCAATATTTCGCTGGGTGACCAAAACGCCAGCAATTTCTACATTGTTGCAGTGTAGGTATCACCTTTCGAACTTGTAACCGATGTCCCGCGACATATACAGAGGACGGGAGTTCTCGGCTGTCAAAAGTTAAACGAGCCACATTGCAAGGGTAACATCTCCGCCCCCGGGCAGGAAGGACATAAGTGTCTACTTTGAGGATTGGGAGATCCTGGAGTTCCAGCTGTTCAAAAATGTCATTGCCACATGACTGGAAATTCTGTTGGACTATGGTATGGGGCAGAATGACAGTACCACTACAAGAATTGAGAGAAAGATGTTTTTCAATAGTGATAGGAGTAGTATCGATATTCGAAAGGAGAGAAAGATCATGAGCTTGGGTAGCATTCTGGACAGTGACGATGCGCATACCGCTCTTGAGAGCATGAAATGAAATATCTCTACCAACATGACGCAGGAGCGCTTTGCCAATACTATGGTCAGAAAGGTAGGCAGAAGAAGTCGGTCTTAAAGTAAAGAATTTAGTCCATTGTGTGGTCCGAAACTGAGCGTGGAGAGGGAGTGCTTGACGTGTCGGTCTTTTCCGAGTAGAATGGGAAGGTAACGAAGGAGCATCATCAGGAGATTGACGTTGGCGTTTAGGAGTAGGACCGGAGTTGGTCCGGCGTGAAATGGGCAGGCGATTCGAAAATTGCCGTACCGTAGAGGGAGAAGCCGGAAGCATAGTCAAAGGAGAGCGGAGTTCAGACAAATCGAAGGAGTCAGTCGAAGCCCCGGTACCTGAAGCGGGTGAGGAAACAGCACCAGCAAGAGGTACAGGGGTATCAGGAGTGTCCGAAGAGTGGTCTAAACACAAGGCAGGGTCAGAATGGGGTGCGGTATCAAGAAGGGGCCCGGGGGTAGTGGGTTCATGGACTAGGGCTGCCATGGTTAGGTTACTCCTTTGGTTTTTGTTTTTAAGAAAAAAAAGAAAGAAGAAAAGAAAATAAAAAAAAAGAATAAAAAAAGGGGGAAGCGGGGAGGAATAGTTCCCAGGAGGAATGAAAGGGCCGGAAATCTCCCTCCGCGCCCAAGAGGACCTCAGCACCGCTAGTAGCGCAGATGCAGCATGGAACCCGTGCCATACCCTACCCTTCATGTCAGTAAACCAGCAATCCGGGATAGAAACCTCACATCTGCCGAGCTACCTCGGTGGACAAAAGAGAGGGTGGCCGGATATCCGCCACAAAGCATACCTCCTTCGGCCACCACCCCCGGAATCCGAAAGGTGGCTTCCAGAGATACACCCGTCGCCCGAAAGACACCCAAAGCTACTCCGGGATACCGGAGAGGGATCGGGACATCCCCAGGCAATCCAGATTCCACGGCAAACTACGCCACCGCCAAGAACCTCAACGGAATGGGATGGACCCCGGTGTCCTTTCCCCTACCTAGGAACTAGTGCGCCTGTGGGAGAAATCCCAAAGGCCAAAAAGAGGAAGGGCAAAAGGGAGGGGTGAGGAGGAGGAGGAGGAATGGAAAAAGGGGAGGATGGGGAGGATGGGATAGGGGAGGGGAGAATGGGGGGTAATTAGGTTTGGTCTGAGGAAGAAGACCGACAGGGCTAATTCCCAGACCAAGAGCCTCTTCACCACGCCAAGGAGCCCCCCTTGAAGAGGTCCCCAACTGTAGAAAGATATCACTACCTGCTCAAGTTTTAAGACAAACTAACACAAAAAACTCGCTATACTCTCCTTTGGTCAAGTACCAATTAAATCAATATTTCTTGATAATTAAAGATGCAAAATAAAATCTTGAACCTAAGTCTCGCCTCAAGTCGTTTAGAAAAAATATACGCGAGGAACAGTCTCACATAATGCATGCATGCTTTTAAGCATGATCATTATATATAGTATGAAATACAGTACTGTAATAATTTATCTTGACTATATCTCCTATACTTGTACCACAATCAAAGAATTTGCATTCATGAATGTTACACATTATACAGTATTAAATTTTCACTCTGTATTTAGAAAGCCATTAACATTCTTTGAAATCAGTAAGAAGTTGACTACTAATATCGTAGTTTTAACAAAATATAATAATAGTGTATTTGTAATTTGGGTTACAGTTTCCATCTCTCAAACAGTGGAAAACAACAGTCAAATTTCTAATATTGTAAATTCATCATCTAATTTTAATTAAGATCTCAATTTGTGGTACCAATTTGTTTTCTATGGCACAGGTAGTCTATTCTGGATATAACCAAAATATAATCATTATAAGAACTTTCAAGTGATGAGTCCCATCCTTAAGAGTGAAGAATCCAACTTTACAACCAAAGGAGAAAAAATAAAAAGGTTTGCTAACCTCAGTCCAAATTAATTGAGGCAAAACATTGCTTTAATAAAGTATTCATTCTGCCTTTATGTCATGAGGTTAGTAATGTCACAAGAGCATCTATACTATATAAAAAACTGAAGAACAACCATTAACAATGCAAAATGAAAATAAGAGAGCCTGCAAAGATCCATATAATGAGTACTTTCAGTCAATTTGGAGTCAAAAAAATTCAACGAAAGCCAATGAATCAAGCACAACATGACCTTCCATAGTCAAAACTTGCTACTGAATCTCAATCCTTAGAATAAATTACTAAGCAATTTTCATAAAAAAAAATGCTAGATGTGTAGAGATGACCTTTAATCAAGTTACTGCAGAACAAGATCACCACCTGCTGATGGAAACAAAATATTTTTTTGCAGAATGTGACCAACTGCTACTATCCTGAATCAAAACCATAACTTCTTCGCTGCATGGAAGAAACATCCTTGCCAAAAGAAACAATTTCCTTGATAAATAAAAGATATCTTCCTCAACAAAATGAACAGATTGCTGCTCTGCTGAATGGAACACACTGCTTCCTAGACGAACAAGACAAATGTCTCATACAAAAAAAAGCTGATGGGTATCTTGTTGAATTAAATGTACTATTAGCTCACACAACAGAGAAGTTTGCAAGCACAGAATGTAAATTAAATATAAAAAATTGTGAACTTGATGTTAAAAATATACTGCTATCTTTCTGAATGAAATAAAACATGTGACAAAATTACCTATACCATTTTTTATAAATACAGTAAAACTCCAAACAACTGATCTATAGATTTACAAAATTGTTCCAAAATTCTTATTTTCAGATAACAAAAATTATATTAAAATAGCTCTGACCCCAGATGGACATTATCACTGGGTAAACATTATTGTTCAGTCTTGTTGTGCAGTCCCAACTATGTATGTTGGACATTTGGAAACTATTGTGCCTATTTGTTCTTTTTAAGCAATTCTTAACAAAATTACACCGTCAGAATAGCTTCTTAGTAGAATATTGCAATAAAAATGTAGAGAGTTGCTGTTTATATCAGGCAGAAAGTGGAAGCATTCAAAAGTGTGCAGACAGGTGAGACACAAAAATATTACAAAAGAATATAACACTGGTTATTTCAACATGTCGGCTGTCTCCCACCAAGGCAGGGTCACCCCCCAAAAAAAGAAACACTTTCACCATCATTCACACAAAATCAATATCTTTGCAGAGGCGCCCAGATATGACAATTTAGATGTCACTCCAAACACCCAATATCTCGAATCCCTCCTTTAAAGTGCAAGCATTGTACTTCCCACCTCCAGGACTCAAGTCTGGCTAACTGGTTTTCCTGAATCCCTGCACACAATATTACACTGCTCACACTCTAACAGCTCATCAAGGCCCAAAGACCATTCGTCTCCATTCACTCCTACCTAACACGCTCACATATGCCTGCTGCATGTCCAAGCCCTTTGTACACAAAACATCTTTTCCCCATCTCCCTCCATTCTTACCTAGGATGACCCCTACCCCTCCTCCTCTCCACTACAGATTTATATACCCTCCAAGTCAATCTACTTTGCTCCATCCTCTCTAAATAACCACATCACCTCAACAACCCTTCTTCAGCCCTCAGAAAAAAAAAACACTGGTGTTTGAATTGTGCATAATATTATCAATAAAGTTAAATTCTATAAACTTAATTCCAACACAGTATCAAAGAAAGCTGTAGAGCACAGAAAACACTTATCCAAGCCAAAATTTAATCCATTACTTAAGTTTTTATAAGTGTGGTTTACAAGAGAGACTGCAGACATGTGTGTATGTGATATAATAATGAAAAAATTCTTGATTTAACATACTACTAATAAATGAAAGCAGGTGGCCAGTAATGACAGTTGTGACGGATAGATATGAGACCATTTAGTGTGATTGTAACAATAACAAACAATTCTTAAGCAATGGATTTTGTGTCCAAATCAAATTATCAACTGACCCAGCAAAATTTGTACTGTATTTTTGAAGTTCATTAAAGCTAGGTTTACCGAGTGTTGACTGGCCCAGATTCAGGTGAGAGATGTAAGGATATATTTGGTGATAAAACAACATCAGTCTGCAACAGCAAACTACCACCATAATTTTGATCAACATCAAACTATTATATCTGCTTCCATGGATAATGTCCTTTGTCTCCACAGACTCCTCAATGCACCTCTCACCTTTTATTCCTCTTGTCAATTCTGTGGTTCACCTAATCTTTTGTAGACCCATCTACTGACAAGTCCACTACCAAATATCTGAACACATTCACTTCCTCCATTGAATGTATTCAGATATTTGGGAGTGGGCTTGTCAGCATATGGGTCTATGAAAGACAAGGTGAATCATAGATATGACGAGAAAAAAAGGTGAGTGGTGCACTGAGGAGTCTGTGGAGACAAAGGACATTATCCATGGAAGCAATGAGGTGAATGTATGATAGTGGCACCAATGCTCTTATATAGGTGTGAGGAATGAGTAGTGATTGTTGTAACAAGGAGAAGGCTGGAGGCAGTGGAGATGTCTTGTCTGAGGGCAATGTGTTGTGTGAATATTATGCAGAGAATCAATAGCTTGGAGATTAGAAGAAGATGCAGGGTTTCCAAAGGTATTATCCAGAGGGCTGAGGAGAGGTTGTTGAGATGGTTTGGACATTTAGAGAGGATGGAACAAAATAAGAATAATTTGGAGGGAGTATACATGTGTAGTGGAAGGCAGGGTAGGGGTCATCCTAGGAAAGATTGGAGAGAAAGGGGTAAAGGAGGTTTTGTGTATGAAGAGCCTAGACTTCCTGCAAGTGTGCATGAGCATGTTAGACAGACAGACAGACAGGGGGAGGGGGGGGGGGAGAGAGAGAGAGAGAGAGAGCGGAGAGCGGAGAGAGAGCGAGAGCGAGCGAGAGCGAGAGAGAGCGAGAGAGAGCGAGAGCGAGAGAGAGCGAGAGAGAGCGAGAGAGCGAGAGAGAGCGAGAGAGCGAGAGCGAGAGAGAGCGAGAGCGAGAGAGAGCGAGAGAGCGAGAGAGCGAGAGAGAGAGCGAGAGAGAGAGCGAGAGGGAGGGAGGGGTGCTGTTGGAGTGTGAGCAAAGTAAAACTTATGAAGGGATTCAAGAAAACTGGTTAGCCAGACCTGAGTCCTGGAGGAGGGAAATACAGTGCCTGCACTCTAAGGAAGGGGTGCAGATATGTTGCAGTTATTAACTGTAGTATCAGCACACCTCTCGCAAGACAGTAATGGAGTGAGTGATGATGAAAGTGTTTCTTTTTTTTCCTGGTCACCCTGCCTCAGTGGGAAATGGCTGATGTGTTAATAAAATAAAAATAATTTTCACTTAAAAATAATTTTCACTGTCACCCCAAGGTTACAAAATCATTTAGATCCTATCCATTTTGGATATCTGGAGCCTTACTGTATTTATATCAAGCACATTTTATAGCTGGAAGAGAGATTTGGAACATATTAGAAAACCTGATATTTTTTTTCCCTTCTTTTGCACTAGATTTAATCCACAGGGATTAAAAAAAAAAAAAAAAAGTATCACACATGTTTAACAATCCACCAAATTATTTGTGAGTATGTCACTGCATACTTACAGATATTGCTCTGCTTGTATGAGGGGGACTATCTATTTTATTCCAAAGAAGGGATATAACTCTTAACCCTTTCAGGGTTGGTGCCGTACTTGCATGACCTGAGAGCCAGGGTCGGTGCCATACTTATACGTGTAAATTCTAGCGCCTTCAAATCGAGTGGAAGAAAGCTGGTACACCTACATATGAAAGAATGGGTCTGCATGGTCAGTGTGCACAGTATAAAAAGAATCCTGCAGCATGCAGTGCATGAGAAAAAAATCTCCAACCATGTTTTTGGTTTAAAACAGTGACTGCAGTGTATTTTTGTATGATATTTAAAGTTGTATTCTCGTTTTCCTGGTCTCATTTGATAGAATGGAAGATATATTACAGAAATAGAGATGATTTTGATTGGTTTCACAATGAAAAGTACCTTGAAATTGAGCTCAAAATAACGGAAACGTTCGATTTTTTCCAATGTTCAAGAGTACACAAATCACACCACACATCCAATACACGTCAAGTGGTGAATCTAATATTCTTTCACAAGAATAAAAGAATAAAAATTCAAAATGGAAAGCAAGAGTAACATAAGAGAGGCCTGGAGACGTGACTAATAAACAAAGAAAATGTTATTTTAGTGCCAGGAATGCCGGTCTTGTTCATTCTGGACCCTATTTTGAAATTTGTGTGAAATTAGCCAAATTGCCAATTTTTGACCACTTCATTGGGAAGTTGAAATCGGTAAATGGGAGGTTTCTTATACTTATTCAATAGAACAAATGGAGTTCTAGTGAAAAACCTATGATTTTAGTTGACTGGAACAATGGAATTGGCCAAAAATAGGGCTCAAAGTGGGCGAAATCGCCGATGCATAAATATTGTCAAGACCGCTAACTTCGCAAGAGCATAATTCGTTAAGTTTTCCATCAAATTTCATACCTTTGGTGTCATTACCATTGGGAAAAGATTCTCTATCATTTCACAAGGAAAAATAATTTTTTTTTTTTTAAATTTTTTGACCCTGAGAACAAGCTCAGGATAGGGGATCTCGACCCAAAAAGAAAGAAAATCCCCAAAAAGAAAATACTTTCATCATCATTCAACACTTTCACTTCACTCATACATAATCACTGTTTTTGCAGAGGTGCCCAGATGCAACAGTTTAGAAGCATATATAAAGATATATAACATATCACTACAAACTGACAATATCCCAAACCCCTCCTTTAACCCTTTGAGGGTTTTCGTCGTACTAGTACGTTTTACGCGTAGGGGTTTTTGACGTACTAGTACTCATAAATTCTAGCGGCCTCAAATCTAGTGGGAGAAAGCTGGCAGGCCTTCATATGAAAGAATGGGTCTATGTGGTCAGTGTGCACAGTCTAAAAAAAATCCTGCAGCACACAGTGCATAATGAGAAAAAAAAAACTTTGACCATTTTTTTTTAATAAATCAGCGACTTTGCAGTGTATTTTCGTATGGTATTTATTGTTGTATTCTAGTTTTCTTGGTCTCATTTTATAGAATGGAAGACATATTACAGAAATTGAGATGATTTTGACTGGTTTTACAAAGAAAGGTGCCTTGAAATTGAGCTCAAAGTAGCAGAAATGTTCGATTTTTACCAAACTTCAAAAGTAAACAAATCATGCCAAGCGTGCAATACACGTCAACTGGTGAGTCTAATATTCTTTCACAAGTGCACCAATAATATTTATACCATTTTTTACACTAATGCAGTAGTCTGCATAACAGTAAATCTTATATTTTTTGTGAAAATAAAAATTCAAAGTGGAAAGCAAAAGAATATAAGAGGGGACTTGAGACATGACTAATGACTAGAGGAAATGTCATTTTAGTGCCAGGAATGTCTTTCTTGTTTATTCTGGACCCTATTCCGAAATTGGCATCTTTTGAAATTTGTGTGAAATTGGCAAAATTGCTAAATTCTGACCACTGTACTGGATAGTTAAATTTCATAAATGAGTGGTTTCTTGCATCCATTCGATAGAAAAAATGGAGTTCTAGCGAAATATTCATGTTTTTTGTCGACTAGTACAGTGAAATTGGCCGAAAATGGGGCTCAAAGTGGGCAAAATCGCCGATGCGTAAACATCGCCGAGACCGCTAACTTTGCGAGAGCATAATTCCGTAAGTTTTCTATCAAATTTCAAACTTTTGGTGTCTTTATGATCGGGAAAAGATTCTCTATCTTTTCATAAGAGAAAATATTTTTTTTTTTTTTTTAAATTTGGCCGACCCTGAGAACGAGTTTCGGAGAGGGCCTGTCGACCCTCAAAGGGTTAATTAAAGGTGCAGGCATTGTACTCCCCATTTCCAGTACTCAAGTCCGGCTATATAAAAATAACTGGTTTCCCTGAATCCCTTCATTAAATATTACCATGCCCACACTCCAACAGCTCGTCAGGTCCCAAAAACCATCCGTCTCCATTCACTCCTATCTAACACACTCACGCATGCTTGCTGGATGTCCAAGCCCCTTGCCCACAAAACCTTCTTTACCCCCTCCCTCCAACCTTTTCAAGGACAACCCCTACCCCGCCTTCCTTCCCCTACAGATTCAAACACTCTCCATGTCATTCTACTTTGATCCATTCTCTCTAAATGACCAAACCACCTCAACAACCCCTCTTCAGCCCTCTAATGCTTTTATTAACTCCATACCTTCTCCTAATTTCCACACACTGAATTTTTTGCCTAATATTTACACCACACATTGCCCTTAAACAGGACATCTCCAATGCCTCTAACTGCCTCCTCGCTGCAGCATTTATTACCCAAGCTTCACACCCATGTAAGAGAGTTGGTACCATTATATTTTCATACATTCCCTTCTTTGCCTCCATAGATAACGTTTTTTGTCTCCACATACCTCAACGCACCACTCGCCTTTGTTCCTTCATCAATTCTATGGTTAACCTCATCCCTCACAAACCCATCCGCTGACCAAGAAACCACAATTACAACCATAAAAAATCATACAAAAATACACTTCAAGGTCAGTATTTTAATCCAAAAACAGGGTTGCATTTTTTCTTTATGCACTGCATGCTGCGGGATTTGTTTTACATGGTGCACACTTACCATATAGATGCAGTCTCTCATATCTAGGCCCAAATTTACCGCTCACAGCTTATCTGAGTGAGCTGAGCTCGTGATGTAGATCTACAGCTTGGGTCCTCAAAGGGTTAATGCATGATATATATCTATAAGCAGCAATGTACAGTATAGTTTTTACAAAAGCTTCTCTATTATCAATCTTATCATCACCTCAATGTGCAGTACTGCACAGAAAGTGTGTAAGAGATACACACACATTATAAAGAAGTCTTATCAAAACCACTTGCCAGTATAACACTTACTATTTTTAAAACATTTTTACCATATGTCATTCTTAATTACTACTACTGTTTTCATCTTTAAGTAGATGCTTTATAGTGTATATGGGTAGTGCGGGATGGGCTTCAGTCCTACTCTCAAAATTAGTGATGTAAAAAACATCACAGCCCTATATAGACCTTTGTAACTTGTGAGCTCATTACCTTGTACCTAGTTCAGCCATCCAAACTTTGGGGCCCAGTCCCTGGATCCATTACGTACCTCTGTAATCTGTAAATACCTTTGTAACTTGTCATGATTGTGACTAGACCTACCCGGAGTTCATTACCTTTGTAATTTGTGAGTTCATTACCTTTGTAAATTGTGAATTCATTACCTCTGTAACTTGCTGAGCTATCAAAACTTTTGAGTCCAGTCCCTGGACCAATTATGTACCTCTGTAATCTTTTGACTACTGCCCACAGGATGGGTATGGGGTGCATAATAAACATATTAAACTAAACTAACCTATATAGACAATATGTCCTTTCAAAACTTTTAATCTTTCTATACCATGTTAACAATGATAGCTCCTCCACTAAACACTATTATTTATGCCACAGCTCATTTACAATAAATCTAGTCATATCTCAGACATAAATAAATGAAATTAGAATTGCTAAACTCTTATCTAGACCATGCAGAAGCTTACAAAAGAAATCAATGATAATTTTTTTAATTTTTGCAAAACAAAATATATACAGTACACTGTACATTGTAGGCAGTGGAGATGTCATGTCTGAGGGCAATGTGTGGTGTGAATATAATGCAGAGAATTCATAGTTTGGAAATTAGGGGGAGGTACGGGATTACCAAAATCATTAACCAGAAGGCTGAGTAGGGGTTGTTGAGGTGGTTCAGACATGTAGAGGTTGGAACGAAACAGAATGAGTTCAAGAGTGCATAAATCTGTAGTGGATGGAAGACAGGGTAGGGGTCAACCTAGAAAAGGTTGGAGGGAGGGGGTAAAGGAGATTTTGTGTGCGAGGGGCTTGGACTTCCGGGAAGCATGTGTGAGCATGTTAGAAAGGAGCGAATGGAGACAAATGGTGTTTAGGACTTGACATGCTGTTGGAGTGTGAGCAAGGTAACATTTATGAAGAGAGTCAGGGAAACCGGCAGGCCGGACTTGAGTCCTGGAGATAGGAAGTACAGTGCATGTACTCTGAAGGAGGGGTTTAATGTTTCAGTTTTATAAATGTAGTGTAAGCATGCCTCTGGCAAGACAGTGATGGAGCGAATGATAATGAAAGTTTTTCTTTTTTGGGGCACCCTGCCTTGGTGGGAGAAGGCCGATGTGTTAATAAAAAATATAATGTTCAACCAATGAAATTATCTCATCAAAAAACAAATTACAATAATACCAACATCCTCCCTATGTTTTGTAGCAAAGATTTCAACCCTACCTACATTTTATAGACTTTCTTGAGCTTCCCCAGGTCATATCCTGAGTAAAATATAGGCACAAAAAATAAAGTAAGCATTTTTACAACCAACTTATTTTAACATATCTGCTAGAAAAAACTCTGCTCACTGGATGTATGATGGTGAATATGTTTTCTTCTTTGGGTAATCTTGCCTTGACGGGAGATGGCCACAGCATTAAAAAATTGAAATAATAATAATAATGTTAATAATCCTAAGTAGTAGGGTGGTGGACAGCAACCACCCAGGGAGGTATTACCATCCTGCCAAGTGAGTGTGAGACGGAAACCTGCAATTGTTTTACACGATGGTAGGATTGCTGGTGTTTTTTTTCTGTCTCATAAACATGCGGTATGTAGTAGTAGGTTGGTAGACAGCAACCGCCCAGGGAGGTATTACCATCCTGCCAAGTGAATGTAAAACAAAAGCCTGTAATTGTTTTACATGATGGTAGGATTGCTGGCGTCCATTTTTCTGTCTCATAAACATGCAAGATTTCAGGTATGTCTTGCTACTTCTACTTACACTTAGGTCACAATGCACATACATGTACAAGCATTTATATATGCACCCCTCTGGGTTTCCTTCTATTTTCTTTCTAGTTCTTGTTCTTGTTTATTTCCTCTTATCTCCATGGGGAAGTGGAACAGAATTCTTCCTCCCTAAGCCATGCGTGTTGTAAGAGGCGAATAAAATGCTGGGAGCAAGGGGCTAGTAACCCCTTCTGTATAAATTACTAAATTTAAAAAGAGAAACTTTCGTTTTACTTTTTGGGCCACCCTGCCTTGGTGGGATACAGCCGATTTGTTGAAAGAAGAAAACATGCGGTATACCAGGTATATCTTGCTACTTCTACTTACACTTAACCCTTTCAGGGTCCAAGGCCAAAATCTGAAGTGGTGCCCCAGTGTCCAAGAATTTAAAAAAAAAAAAATTGTTATTTTTTCTTATGAAATGGTAGAGAATCTTTTTGTGAATGTAATAAAACAAAAAGTATGAAATTTGATGGAAAATTGACAAAATTATGCTCTCGTGAATTTTGATGTGTCAGCGACATTTATGAATCGGCGATTTTGCCGACTTTGACTCCCATTTTAGGCCAATTACATTGTTCCAGTCGACCAAATTCTTAGCTATTTCACTAGCATTACTTCTATTCTATCGATTGAGCACAAGAAATCACCAAGTCAACTGTTTCAACTACAAAATAAAGTGACCGGAAATTGGTAATTTGGCCAATTTAACACAAAGTTCAAAATATTCCAATTTCAAAATGGGGTCCAGAATAAACAATGTAGGTATTCCTGGCACTAAACTAACATTTCCTCTGTTCATTAATTATGTTTTGAGGCTTTACAAATAAATTCCATTTTGATTTTTTATTCACATAATGAATTTTTATTCACACACAAAAAATAGAAGATTTACTGTTATGCAATATTGTAATAATTGTATAAATATCATCACCACATTTGTGAATGCATATTAGACCCACCAGCTGGCGTGTATTAGACGTGTGAGGTCGTTTGTTTACTCTTGAACATCGGCAAAAATTTAACATTTCCGCCACTTTGAGCTCAGTTTCAAGCCATTTCCAGTGCTAAAACCAATCAAAATTATCTCTATTTCTGTAATGTCTTCCATTCTATCAAATGAGACCAAGAAATCACAAATACAACTATAAAAAACATACGAAAAAACGCTGCAAAGTCGCTGTTTTAATCGAAAATCACGGTCTCAGTTTTTTTTCTCTCATTATACACAGTGTGCTGCAGGATTTGTTTTATGTGGTGCACACATACCACATAGATGTATTCTCTCATATCTAGGCCCAAATTTACCACTCACAGTTTATCAGAGTGAGCTGAGTTCATGACGTAGATCTACGGTTTGGACCCTGAACGTAAAGCCGTAGATCTACGGGACGGACCCTGAAAGGGTTAAGTCATACTACACATGCATGTACATGAATATACATATATATATTCATACCCATCTGGGCTTTCTTCTATTTTCTTAATAGCACTTCTTTCTTTCTTTCAACACACCGGCCGTATCCCACCAAGGCAGGGTGGCCCAAAAGGAAAACGAAAGTTTCTCTTTTAAATTAAGTAATTTATACGGGAGAAGGGGTTACTAGCCCCTTGCTCCTGGCATTTTAGTCGCCTCTTACAACACGCATGGCTTACAGAGGAAGAATTCTGTTCCACTTCCCCATGGAGATAAGAGGAAATAAACAAGAACAAGAACTAGAAAGAAAATAGAAGAATACCCAGAGGGGTGTGTATATATATGCTTGTACATGTATGTGTAGTGTGAGCTAAGTGCAAGTAGAAGTAGCAAGACATACCTGAAATCTTGCATGTTTATGAAACAGACAAAAGACACCAGCAATCCTACCATCATGTAAAACAATTACAGGTTTTCATTGTGCACTCACTTGGCAGGACGGTAGTACCTCCCTGGGTGGTTACTGTTTACCAACCTACTACCTAGGTTAATAGCACTTGTTCTTCTTTATTTCCTCTTATCTCTATAGGGAAGTGGAACAGACTTCTTCCTCCATAAGCTATGCGTGTCGTAAGAAGCGACTAAAATGCTGGGAGCAAGGGGCTAGTAAACCCTTCTCCTGTATAAATTACTGAATTTAAGAAGAAAAACTTTCCTTTTTCTTTTAGGTCACCCTGCCTCAGTGGGATATGGTCAGTGTTAAAAAAAAAAAAAAATACACCCTTATAATTTATTAAAAATACAGTACTGTGAACAGGTTAGTATATAGCCCTTCAAACCCTACACCTTCTCCAAAACAACGATTCACTCACCCTATTTTAAATAAAAATTAAAAACAAATGATCCAAAAAAAACTCAGGACTACACCTCAACTCCTTACCAACATATGGTTTACCTTGCACATGATACAAGCATTACTTGTACAACCACCACTATGCAAAAACCACTGCATACAAAAATCATGTCATATTAGGATTAGCATCTTTGTAGTGAAGCTTCATTCGACAAAAGGTAATAAAAGATACAATACTAAAGCTGGAACATCAACAAATAACCCGCACTTAGGAGAGGAACCTTATGATGGCATTTCTGTCTGTGCTGGACCACTGTCAGGTATCCATTGTGCAAATTATTTTGAAAACCACACTTTTATCTCTCTAGATTAAAACATTTATGTTCTGCAAGGTTTCTTTAACAGACATGGGACACAGTCTGGTGGAAATAAAACCCGACATTTGGAGTGTGTCTTATTACCTCCTGACATAAACCAATATAAACACTGACTTAACAAAAGTGATTCAAGCTTCCTACTAGATGGAATATTTTCCTTAGCTAATTAACCTTGCTCAGTCTATCTTTAGAATGCTAAAATACATTATAACAAACACAGAGCAATAAGTTAGTCTTAATGCATCACAAGAAATATCATACTACTGTGGTAATAGTAAATAGCACTGTTAATGGATCAGTGACTAGGTACATATGGCTGCCAATTTAACAAAGTAATCAATTTATCCAAGTGATCAGGTGCTGAGTTTTGTCAAAGTACACATTTCATACATGTTTCACTGGTAGGCTTGTGAAAGAGAATTACTCAAATCAAGTTAGAACAATCTCTATTATCATGGAGAAGAGCTAATCCCATAAACATTATACAGTGGACCCCCGCATAACGATCACCTCCGAATGCAACAAATTATGTAAGTGTATTTATGTAAGTGCGTTTGTACGTGTATGTTTGGGGGTCTGAAATGAACTAATCTACTTCACAATATTCCTTATGGGAACAAATTCGGTCAGTACTGGCACCTGAACATACTTCTGGAGTGAAAAAATATTGTTAACCGGGGGTCCACTGTACAACCCAATGGAAAGGAGAGGAAAGGGGTAATCAAGTATGAATCAATTAAGGAAAGGGTAGTTCCAATTCCTTGGAAAAAGAGCCCATCATAAGAATAAGGGTACTTTTTTTTTTAAGGGTATTTTTTTTTTACCACTGCATTGGCCATTTCCCGCCAAGGCAGGGTGACCAAAAAAAAACAAAAAAAGAAACATTTAAACATTTTTATCATCACTCACTCCACTACTGTTTTGCCAAAGGTGTGCTGACGCTACACTTCAAAAACTGTAACATACCTCCACCCCTCCTTCAGAGCACAGGCACTGTATTTCCTGCCTCCAGGACTCAAGTCCACCTAACTGGTTTTCCCTGAATCCCTTCATAAATGTTACTTTGATCACACTCCATCAGCACATCAAGTTGTAAAAAACCACTTGCCTCCACTCCCTCCTATCTATCACACTTAAACATGCTGGAAGTCTAAGTCCCTTGCACACACCTCTTCCTCCTCTACCCCATCAATCCAACCTTTCTATACCATAGTCAGTAAATGTATTTGCATAATGAGAACCCACCTTCAATTCTGCTTTTCACTTTCCCCTTCCTTGGATCAAACCTAACTGTTTCAGATTTTCTAAGAACTGTATGACCCCTAAAGGCTTAGCACCTTACCATGAATATATTAATAATCTGCTTCTCAACTGCATGTTTTTGAAAAGAAAGCTCACACAACTCCCCCAGTAAGACTATTCTATATACATTTGAACTGTGATGTCAACATACTTCTGGAAAGTCAGTGATTAAACATTATTATTATTTTTTTTTTTTTTTATCATCACACTGGCCGATTCCCACCAAGGCAGGGTGGCCCGAAAAAGAAAAACTTTCACCATCATTCACTCCATCACTGTCTTGCCAGAAGGGTGCTTTACACTACAGTTTTTAAACTGCAACATTAACACCCCTCCTTCAGAGTGCAGGCACTGTATTTCCCATCTCCAGGACTCAAGTCCGGCCTGCCGGTTTCCCTGAATCCCTTCATAAATGTTACTTTGCTCACACTCCAACAGCACGTCAAGCATTAAAAACCATTTGTCTCCATTCACTCCTATCAAACACGCTCACGCATGCCTGCTGGAAGTCCAAGCCCCTCGCACACAAAACCTCCTTTACCCCCTCCCTCCAACCTTTCCTAGGCTGACCCCTACCCCGCCTTCCTTCCACTACAGACTGATACACTCTTGAAGTCACTCTGTTTCGCTCCATTCTCTCTACATGTCCGAACCACCTCTGGACAACAGTTTTGGTAATCCCGCACCTCCTCCTAACTTCCAAACTACGAATTCTCTGCATTATATTCACACCACACATTGCCCTCAGACATGACATCTCCACTGCCTCCAGCCTTCTCCTCGCTGCAACATTCATCACCCATGCTTCACACCCATATAAGAGCGTTGGTAAAACTATACTCTCATACATTCCCCTCTTTGCCTCCAAGGACAAAGTTCTTTGTCTCCACAGACTCCTAAGTGCACCACTCACCCTTTTCCCCTCATCAATTCTATGATTCACCTCATCTTTCATAGACCCATCCGCTGACACGTCCACTCCCAAATATCTGAATACATTCACCTCCTCCATACTCTCTCCCTCCAATCTGATATCCAATCTTTCATCACCTAATCTTTTTGTTATCCTCATAACCTTACTCTTTCCTGTATTCACTTTTAATTTTCTTCTATTGCACACCCTACCAAATTATGATGAATGTGTTTTCCTATTTTTTGGATCACCCCCTTTGATGGGAGACAGCCAGTGTCAAAAAAAAAATGTGACCACTCTCGAAAGTTCTTTTATCCTCATAGCCAGACCTGACACAAGACTTCCTTACTGACTGCCTGGTCAACCAGGCTGCTGCTGCTAGTGACTCTCAGCCATCACAGCTTGGTTGATCAGGCACTCGTGCAGATAGAGGCACAAGTGTCCTCTTAATAACTTCTAACTGCCTTATTATCACATTTGGTAAAGTTTAATGGTGTGGATTTTAGTCTTCCATTATTTGCCTTTCAAATACATTAGTGTTTATGTGGCTCCTTGCAAATGGCAGTCTTGGAATGTTGAAAAACTAATTATTTTGAAATGTATGCTATGAACACATGTGCTTCCCAGCTGATATCTTGATCTTGCAGATGAGCAAAT
Source organism: Cherax quadricarinatus (assembly GCF_038502225.1). Lineage (NCBI taxonomy): Eukaryota > Metazoa > Arthropoda > Malacostraca > Decapoda > Parastacidae > Cherax > Cherax quadricarinatus. The sequence continues at coordinate 13,557,602 of NC_091345.1, read as the reverse complement.
GAACTGATTTAGGCAGTACTTAGAGAGGACTTGTCCATAGTTCAGTTTTTGTTATTTGGAAATTGGCCTGCTATGAGTCAATGTTCTGCTACATCATTAATCTCCAAAATTAACTACCAATGCCAAATTCATTTTTCCAAGTAGGGCCTAAGCCATGTGAAGAAATTCCTGGTATCTATACAAAAGAAACTGTGTATGCACATCAATGCTTTGCAAGCACTCAGAGCAGTTTAGAAAAAAAAAGACATGATTACTTTCATGCAACTAATGTACAAATTTCTGGCCAATGAACTCATCTGTTGTATGGGAATTTTATAGTAAAACAATCTGCTACACCTTTTTCTGACAGCTGCTCCATCCTTCTCATGGACTGGTTCCATCTATATTTCTGTAATCTTGGAGGGCAGAACAAATCCAATAAACAATTTTCAACCTGCTTTCTAACAGTCTTGGTAATAAGTGAAAAATAGGCTCATCTTTATGCACTGGCAAAATGGAGTTTTAAAATAATGGAATAAAGCAGTTCACAAGAGTTTTACAAAATTCTGAGACACATTTTCTGGGAATTCACAAATTCATTTACACAAAACAATTTCACTTCTCTTTTCTTGAGATCTTGTCCAATGTCCTGTTTCTTATGAGCTGCCTCCTAAGGCATTCTTGCTGATCTGGAAAGCACTGGGATCATTATGACCTAAATTATAAAACAAATGGTTTAGTTGGAGTTGTGACTTGACCCCTACAACCACAAATAGACGAGTAAAGTGTGAGGTAGCGAAAGACACTGAAAGAATGTATTTTTGCTTCTCATGGGATGGACAAGACTAGACCACTGTGGAAAGCATAAGATTACCAGCGTATTAAGGTTTGGAAGATGGTGCTCTTCATCACAATATCTGACACAATGATTCACAGCACATACCAAATAAACTATCATATTTAATTCTAACAACCATTGTCAACACACTAAAAAACTATGCATAAAAAACATCAAAAGCTGTGAAGCAAGAACACTAATGCAAAACAACACTGTTTCAACACCGATGAATTTACAGCTTCAGGCCATAATTGATCTCTGCCACTCAGAATGTCCTTTACACAAACTGCTAATATTAACTAATTAAGAAGCACCAATATACCAATAATGCCCATGGGGCAATTACAACAATTCTGTTAATAGAGGGGGGAAATATAATTGAGAATTATTTATAGTAATGTTAATAATCCCACATGTACAAATTTATAGCTCCACAAAGAATCGTGTCTGTAGCAAAGAGCAACTGCAGCACCTTGCACCCTGTATCAATTTTTTTTTTTTTTAAATGCTGGCTGTCTTCCAATGAGGCAATGTGAGCCGAAAAAAATGCTTTCACCATCATTCACACTATCAATGTCTTGCCAGAGGCACTCGAATACAACAGTTGAGATGTCTCTCCGAACAGCAGATATCCCTAACCCATCCTTTAGAGAGCAGAAACTGGACTTCCCACCTCCAGGACTCAAATCCGGCTAACTGGTTTCCCTGAATCTCTTCACAAAATGTTACCCTGCTCACACTCCAACAGCTCGTCAGGTCCCAAAAAGCCATTTGCCTCCACTCACTCCTGTCTATTTCTTCTTTCAACAAACCGGCTGTATCCCACCGAAGCAGGGTGGCCCAAAATGAAAAACAAAAGTTTCTCTTTTTAACTTTAGTAATATATACAGGAGAAGGGGTTACTAGCCCCTTCGTCCCAGCATTTTAGTCGCTTCTTACAACACGCACGGCTTACAGAGGAAGAATTCTGTTCTACTTCCCAATGGAGATAAGAGGAAATAAATAAGAACAGGAATTAGTAAGAAAATAGGAGAAAACCCAGAGGGGTGTGTTTATATATATATATGCTTGTACATGCATATGTAGTGTGACGTAAGTGTAAGTAGAGTAGCAAGACATACCTAAAATTTTACATGCTTATGAGACAGAAAAAAGGACACCAGCAATCCTACCATTATGTAAAACAATTACAGGCTTTCATTTTACACTCACTTGGCAGAACAGTAGTACCTCCCTGGGTGATTGCTGTCTAGCAACCTACTACGTAATGTTATTTTTATGTTGTCAGTATTTGGCCTAGCCTAAGAGGCAACTGAAGGAAATTCTGATTTACTGAAAACTAATTGTCTAAACTTCATGAATTTTTCACAGAATGAATTTAAAAACATCACAGTGATTAAAAAATAAAAATACCAAAAAATAATTTTTTGTATGGTAACACTCAAAAACTTATTCATCAAAAAACTTTACTTCAAAAATGTCAACTGTACTTCACACAATTTTTTTTTTAGACACAAATCTAAATTTAGAGAATAAAGTAGTATTTTTTAAGTATATGAATCAATTTTCTAAAATTTTGACAGTGAATGACTGAATTTTGCATATATCCAAAAAAATCAGATAATTTCAACAATAAATGGCTAAGATGTAATCATTTGAAGGAACAAAAATTGATAACAGTACTCAAGAGAATCCACTCACTTCTTGAGCCAGCCAGGCTGACACTGACACTATAACATACCACAACATACTGTAACCATGATTTCTTTTCTCTTTCTTCTTCTCTCAACACACCGGCCGTATCCCACCGAGGCGGGGTGGCCCAAAAGGAAAAACGAAAGTTTCTCCTTTTACATTTAGTAATATATACAGGAGAAGAGGTTACTAGCCCCTTGCTCCCGGCATTTTAGTTGCCTCTTACAACACGCATGGCTTACGGAGGAAGAATTCTGTTCCACTTCCCCATGGAGATAAGAGGAAATAAACAAGAATAAGAACTAGAAAGAAAATAGAAGAAAACCCAGAGGGGTGTGTATATATGTGCTTGTACATGTATGTGTAGTGTGACCTAAGTGTAAGTAGAAGTAGCAAGACGTACCTGAAATCTTGCATGTTCATGAGACAGAAAAAAGGACACCAGCAATCCTACCATCATGTAAAACAATTACAGGCTTTCGTTTTACACTCACTTGGCAGGACGGTAGTACCTCCCTGGGCGGTTGCTGTCTACCAACCTACTACCCATAATTTCTTTTCTCACTGATGTCAAATATTTTGTAGTGTGGAACAATACTCTTCTCCAGACTGAGGGACTGACCACCTCAAAACTTCAAGGGTGATGGACTGATTACATTGTCTTCATGTCTCTTCTGCTTCTATCAACTTTACTATACTCGTCTGAAGAAGTCTACTGTGTAGGCGAAACGTTTCGAAATAAAGATACCTAACTGTTGCATGTGTGTCTTACCTAACAACAAATATTTTGTAAATCTATATCAATTTTTAGTGAAAAAAAAAAGAAAACAGATTTGTTAAAATATAAATGAAAAAATCATCTACATATATTGCCAGTCACTCAGGAATGATGTCATCACAGCAAAATATAAATTACCAATAAAATCACTCAGATATGTCCTAGTGACAAGAATCTTACACAGGCATGTAATGACAAATCTTGACTATTTTATAACCATGCATCACAAAATCATAATTTCTTTTAATAAATTTTGTCAAAAGTTTGGACTTCTTACATCTGCCCCTTAAGACTGCCCAAAATACTATGCATAGCTATGGGCTTTTCCATGTAAGAAACATATGCTGTTAACCCACTAATGCATGTTCTAGGGAAATAAAGTTGTCATCATTATCAGACGAGTAACTTGCAGGATGCCACCTAAATGTTTACTTTTTCATTGCTCTAAGAACATGGCACAAAATTTTTTCTGATTTTCTTCCCTGGAACTCTTCAGACGATTCAAGAATTTTATGATTTCTCTACGGTCAGTACCTCTTGTAAATTTCTTTTCTTTTGAGCCTGCATCTGTAGCCATTTGTGTTTCTCTGATACTAAATCCTCTGCTGTACCTTGTAGTGCAAAATGCTCAAATCCGGTGGCAGCTCATCCAAAGGAGCTGCAGTCTCCCCAGATGCTCACTGCCAGACGTATGACTTCGTCAACCTTATGCTAAAATAATTTGCAACTGACAAATATATTACAGGCAAAATCTATTGTATGTTGTTTTCAATGTATTCATAAGCAAAATTTTATTTTTGTTGAAACGAGATAAAAAGTGATTAAAATCAGAAGTTTGATGCGGTACGACAGTATAGGTATTACTGGCGCTACAAGCCGCCACTGCTCAAATCCCAAGAGAGTAAAGATAGAACATGTTTTAATATTTATCATCCTTTCACAGAAGGCACTAAACCTGTATAGACCATTTGGTGGAGAGCATGGTAGAAGCTCAGTCCTATAAAGATGGTACATATTTATTATACGCTTCATCTATGTAAGAAAAAATCTAAGCATGCTACAAATTTTGCCACATTGTGTTTCAGCCATGAAGTTACTGTAGTTACTTTTTTGTCAATGTACCAGTATATATATATTCTTTGCATCAAGAAAGTCAAGATGCTCATTACTAATACAATGTGACTTGTGGAGTACTGGTGAGCTGGATATTTCTTTCCTTCATACACATGATGAAAAATAGTAATACTACTAAAATTTGCCACAAAACAAAATTAAAAAGAGCAAAAAAACAAAAAATAGTCAAGCAACAAAATGATAATATAAATTTACATTACTGCAACTTAGGTAGATAAGCAGGAGCCTAAAATGCTCTAGAACACAAATCAACCACTGTAGTACAGAAAATACCTCTATACCGCACTTACCTTCACGCTTCAAGACACCAACAGGGACCATAACAGTGGGAGGGGGAATAGCAGCTGAAGCTGCTACCTGCTGAGGAGGGGGCACACGAGAACAGTACTCCATAGGATTATTAGGGTCTGGTGGGTGTCGCTGGCTGTCGGACTGTTGCCGACTCTGCCTTATTTCTCTGTCATGTGCATCATCTTGCCCTTCAAAATAAAAAATTAGTGATTTCATTATCCTGTTAACATACACTATTGTACTTCCCATTTCTCTTTTACAAAATTTATTCTCACCAAGATAGCATGACCCAAAGAAGGAAACACATTTGTCATCATTCATTCTCTAGTTGTTCTTTTAGAAGTGCATAAACACCACAGTTAAAATGACCCTTTGAACTGCATGATCCACACTCATCTTTCAGGCCTTAGGTCTGTATTACCCACCTCCACAACCGAAGTCCAGCTAATCATTTTCCATGAATCCCTTCGTGAAGTATTACCTTGCTCATGCTTCAGCAGCATGTCAAATCCTAAAAACTCCTTGTCATCACTCACTCCAATCTAACATACAGTACTCAAACATGCCTGCTTGATGGTAAAGCCCATAACATTTAAAATACTCACACCTTCCTTCCAAAATTTCCTGGGATGTCATCTACATTTCCTCTCATCCACCCTCAAATTTATACACCCCCTTGATGACCCTATCTTCCTTCTTCCTTTCTAAATGACCAAACCCCTCCTCTGTCCTCTGAATTAACCTCATTCTAATTACCTTTCTCCTTATTTTCTGCAGAATACTCATATCAAACACTTATTTCAAACACACCAGTTCCACTGCCTGTACCTCCTCTCTGCTGCCTCACATCCATACAAATATGTATGTTAGTACTGTACCATTATACTCTGGTAAGTAAACAGCAATCAACAAGGGAGATATTACCATATCCTCTCATACAAGTGTGAAATGCATACAGATAGCAAAATGGTAGACAAATACCCAGGGAGGTACCACTGTCTTATTATGCAAACACGAAACTGAAGCCTGTCACATTTTGCAAAATGTCACGACTGCTGGTCTTCACTGCTTCATGATACATAAGATGACAGGTAAATCCTGCAAATATCTTGCATTCAACATGTACTCCATGTATACAAATGAGCATTCTTATGACTGGTTTCAGGGGTTCTATCCTCAGACTGTCCGAAGCCAGACCTCTTTTTTCTGTTTTGTCGAGGTCCCAGGAACACGAGTCCTATTTCCCTGTATATTCTTCATTTGAATAACATTAATTTGGATAAAATGCCACATTTCAAGAGAGGGCAACAGGCACATTACTTGAGGAGGTCACTTTACTGTATACAGCCTCTCCTCACTTAACAACAGGGTTCCGTTCCTAACAGTAGGTCGGTAAGCAAACTGATCGTTAAGTGAGGAGCATACTATACTGGTATTGGTTTCTGTCACCTTTGCAGCATTTATAACATTTCTGGTATATTTTTAAATGTTTATACAGTGGTTTACTGTATACTGTAAGAAACAGAATATTTAGGTTTGCATACTGGTTGGAGAGCTGGTCATAAGTCTGAGTGGTCGGTAAACAAGTATGTCACTAAGTGAGGAGAGGCTGTATTATGTTTTGCTGAAGACAACATATTAAACAAATTGCACATTAGGCAACTTCACTATCTTAGCACTGCAAGAAAGGGTGTGAGAAAGGGTGGGTGGATGTAAAGAAAAAGCCTCTCACATGGATCAGTGTACAGGAGGGCCCTGTTTTATGGTGCTTTGCTTTATGGCAATTCGTTTATATGGACATTTCAAATTATGCCCAAAAATTTATTTATACGACTCATGATTAGCTATTACAGCATCTGCACACCACTTGTTCACTCTCAGTTTGTTTACATCCTCTGTGAGCTCTGCATCTCTCAATTATGTCTGGAAACTTTCCCAAGTTTTGAGTGTTCTAAAGTCAGTGTATATTATATATATACTCTGTGTTACAATGCCATCTAGGAATTTAAAAAAAAAAAAAAAAAAGTTTTTTTTTCTTATGAAATGGTAGAGAATCTTTTTCTGAAGGTAATAAAAAAAAGTATGAAATTTGATGGAAAACTGATGAATGGAACAAAGTAGAATGACTTGGAGAGTGTATAAATCTATTGGGGAAGGAAGTCGGGGTAGCGGTCATCCCCAAAAAGGTTGGAGGGAAGGTGTAAAGGAAGTTTTGTGGATGAGGGGCTTAGACATCCAGCAAGTGTGCGTGAGCATGTTAGATAGGATTGAATGGACACTAATGGTTTTTGGGACCTGACAAGCTGTTGGAGTGTGTGCAGAGTAATATTTTGTGAAGGGATTCAGGGAAAGCAATTAGCTGGACTTGAGTCCTGGAAATTGGAAGTACAATGCCTGTGCTTTCAGAAGAGTTTAGGATATTGGCAGTTTGGAGGGATGTCTAAACTGTCATATCTGAGTGCCTCTGCAAAGACAGTGATTATGTATGGGTGATGGTGAAAGTGTCCATTGATGATGAAAGTTTTTTCTTTCTTTTTGGGTTTTCATTCTTTTTGAGTCCCCATGCCTCAGTGGGAAACAGCCGATGTGTTAAAAAAATATATAATTTGAAACAATATAAGGCTCTGCAGTAAATGGGACAAAAGGAAAATGGCAACAGTAAGTATGAGAGAGGTGAAAGCTCATAAACTAAGGGAGGAGGAAGTTAGGGTGAGATGTAAGCAACTTTTGGCATAAAGGTGGGCTAGTGCAAGCATGGGTAGTAGGGGGGTTGAAGAGGGATGGGATAGCTTTAAAACTCCAGTATTAGAATGAGGGGCAGAAGTTTGTGGCTTTTGAGAGGTTTTTACTAGGCAGAAGTGATATAAGAAGGGCTGAGTATATAAAGAGTAAAAGAAAGGTGAAGAGAGTGGTGAGAGAGTGCAAAAGGAGAGCAAATGATAGGAGTGGGAGGGCACTGTCACGAAATTTTGATGAGAATAAGAAAAAATTTTGGAGTGAGATGAACAAGTTAAGAAAGCCTAGGAAACAAATGGATCTGTCAGTTAAAAACAGAGTAAGGGAGTTAGTTGATGGGGAACTGGAGATATTGGGTAGATGGTGGGAATATTTTGAAGAATTTTTAAATGTCAATGAAGAAAGGGAGGCAGTAATTTCATGCATTGGCCAGGGAAGTATAACACCTTTTAGAAGTGAAGAAGAACAGGATGTGAGTGTGGGGGACATGCATGAAACATTACGTAGAATGAAAGGAGGTAAAGCAGATGGAACCGATGGGATCATGACAGAAATGTTAAAAGCAGGGGGAGATACAGTATTGAAGTGGTTGGTATTTTTGTTTAATAAATGTATGAAAGAGGGGAAGGGTCACCCTGCCTTGGTGGGAAACAGCCGTGTTAAAAAAAAAAAAAGTCTCAGCAGAAACCCACTAATTATGCAAATGCATTCTGGGCAAACTAATCATAAGGCTTACATACTACCTATATCTAGATTATATCTGTTCAATGACCTGCACTTTATGGAATGGCTGAATTGAGGTGGCAAAATTAAAGCATGAGAATTTACAGGCAGTTAATGAATATAACAATTTTGAGATTTAATAGGTATTTTTTAATAATATTAGTAAAGGTGTTGGCAGGTACAGAACTTCTGGAATTGTCAGGTAATGGGTTCCAAATTTTGGAGCCTCTTATCTACATGGAGTTTCTGAACAGGTCAAGTTGCACACACTGAATGTCAGAGATACAGTGGACCCCCGGTTAACGATATTTTTTCACTCCAGAAGTTTGTTCAGGTGCCAGTACTGACCGAATTTGTTCCCATAAGGAATATTGTGAAGTAGATTAGTCCATTTCAGACCTCCAAACATACACGTACAAACGCACTTACATAAATACACTTACATAATTGGTCGCATTCGGAGGTGATCGTTATGCGGGGGTCCACTGTACTTGTTCCCTGTACTGTGTCCATATGTTCTGTTGCAGCTCTCCATATAAGTGTAAGCTCCCCTTTTCTATTCTATGTGAGGGTTATCTGTGTATTGTTTCAGTCATGGTATTGTGCCTTTTGTTAATCAGAATTTAAACTCTTAGTTAATATTTGTAATGAGGGTCCTGTAGATCTACATAGCGTGCACAATAGAAAGTATGAATACATATTTTGTTCATTAAGCAAATTTTAACTTTTGAGCAAGGAGGTTGTGTGTTGTTTTGATTCTGAATGCATAATTATTCTAGGAGCTAATATTTGCTGACTAACAAGTTTAAAGGTGATTAATTGTGTTGATCTATTTAGTTCAACATCTATAAAAATAATTAACCAAGTCAATACATTTTTTCGGAGACATGCATATATTAATTGCCTATACACCTTTTTCTTATGTAAACAGAGTTCACATCTTAGTTTTCATTCCAGTTAATCTAGAAAATAATATGTTTAACTAACCTGCCTGTATGATTTGTAGACACGTTCCACACACTCTAGCCTCTTTGTAGTCCATATATGGAAGAGGGGCCTTGTGATGACAACACTGAGCACACAATACTCGCCCACAAGCTCGACAGTGGTGACGTCGGCGAATCACAGTAAACTTTAAACCACATTCTTGGCAATTTGGTGCATCTTCATCAGGGATCCAGAATGGAGCCACATGACCAACAAGACTTCCATTGCTCTCAGTAGGATTAGACTGGCAGGCTGATGCTTCTGCTGCTCCCAAAAGATCACTGCTCCCCTCATCTTCTCTCCCAGAACCACTGTCATCATCGTACACAGCAGTTACCAAAGTCCCTGCAATGAGAACACAGTAATAACCACTCCAATTTTAAAAAAATACAACAATGCACATATAAAATATATTTTATATCCATAAAAACTGGTATTAAGATGCACATTATGTGCATCCATTTATCAACACAGTATCTTCCTTAGTGCTTCATGCACAACTTCTTACACACATCTTGTATATCCTTATGCATCTTTTGTATTTTGTAAGAGCATTTGCAACATATTCCAAAGCTAAAGTCATTTTTTAATACACCAGCTAATTCCCACAAAGGCAGGATGACCTTAAAAAAGGAAAGAGATAATTCCTTGTACTGTGCCCATGTGTTCATGATGTATCAATCACATTCTCAAAGTATATTTTGAATGGTATTTTCCAACTGATGTTATTAATAGAGAATATAGTATATCTCCATGGGGAAGTGGAGAAGAATCCTTCCTCAATAAGCCATGTGTGTCATAGAGGTGACTCAAATGCTTGCCTGACCAAGCACAATATACTTAATCCTTGTCAACTTGGGTTCAGACTGTAAAAGAGTACTATTGATGCAACAATAGGAATGCTAGACAAAGTTTATTCAGCACTTGAGAGAAATAAGTATCCTATTGGATTCCTCACTCATCTACAAAAGGCTTTTGATATGGATGACAACAGTACTCTCCTTCTCAAGCTTAATCACTACGGAGTCAGAGGACAGTTACACACATTCAAAAACTTACCTCAGTAACAGACAACAATATGTAACAATAAATGACAACTCATCCAGTACCTTATGCATAAGCCTTGGTGTTCCCCAAGGTAGCATTCTGGGTCCTCTTCTCTTCCTCATCTATAGCAATGACCTACCTAATACCACCTAGCATTTGAAACCTTAACACTTTGTTAACAACAAACCCTTTTTAATATCAAGCTCAGATCCCATGTCAATTAACATTATAGCAAATAATGAACTTAAAAGAGGTCCTCACATGGATAATTACAAAAAAACTCACCCTCAATATTGAAAAAATCTATATATCTTTTGGAAGTAAACCATGTCCAAATTTTAATACTGGAATCAACAATACTCAAGCAAAAACTACAGGAAAATTCCTAGGTCTAACAGTAGACATCAAACTGAAATTTAATACTCACATCCAACACACACCAACTAAAGTCTCTAGGACTTCAGGAAAACTCTCCAAAATTAGCCATTATGTGCTACAATCCACACTACTAACATTATTTTTTCCTAATCTACCCATACCTCACATATGGAATCTAATCCTGGGGATCCACTTCAGGAACAAACCTTAAACCAACTACAGCTTAACAAAAGGGTGCTCTCGGAACAATTAAAAACTCTATGACTAGGCAACACACGATGCCCTTATTTAAATCCCTGTACCTATTAAATAATAATGTAATTCATACTTACTACTGTTCAATCCACATGTTCAAAACATTGCATTGTAATTACGCTAAATTCTGCAATTCCTAGAAAATTATAACAGAATACATAAGCACCACACTAAAAACAAATAGTGGTACCAACACTCTTACATGGGTGTGAAGCTTGGGTTGCAAATGCTGCAGTGAGGAGGCGCCTGGAGGCTGTGGAGATGTCTTATCTAAGGGTAATGTGTGGTGTAAATATTATGCAGAGAATTCGGAGTGTGGAAATCAGGAGGTGTGGAGTTAATAAAAGTATTAGTCAGAGGGCTGAAGAAGGGTTGTTGAGGTGGTTTGGTCATTTAGAGAGAATGGATCAAAATAGAATGACTTGGAGAGCATATAAATCTGTAGGGAAAGGAAGGCAGGGTTGGGGTCATCCTAGAAAAGGTAGGAGGGAGTGGGTAAAGGAGGTTTTGTGGGCGAGGGGTTTGGACTTCCAGTAAGAATGTGTGAGCGTGTTAGATAGGAGTGAATGGAGACAAATGGTTTCTGGGACCTGACGAGCTGTTGGAGTGTGAGCAGGTAACATTTAGTGAAGGGATTCAGGGAAACTGGTTACTTTTATATAGCCGAATTTGTGTACCGGAAATGGGAAGCACAATGGCTACACTTTAAAGGAGGGGTTTGGGATATTGGCAGTTTGGAGGGGTATGTTTTATATCTTTATATATGCTTCTAAACTGTTGTAGCTGGGCACGTCTGCAAAGACAGTGATTATGTGCGAGTGAGGTGAAGGTGTTGAATGATGATGAAAGTATTTTCTTTTTGGGGATTTTCTTTCTTTTTGGGTTACCCTGCCTCGGTAGGAGATGGCCGACTTATTGCAAAAAAAAAAAATTGTCTTTATATACTTCTTTCAACAAACCAGCCATATCCCACCAAGGCAGAGTGACCCAAAAAGAAAAACAGGAGTTTCTCTTTTTAAATTTTGTAATTTATACAGGAAAGGGGTTACTAGCCTCTTGCTCCCAACATTTTAATGACCTCTTACGATATGCATGGCTTACAGAGGAAGAATTCTGTTCCACTTCCCCATGGAGATAAGAGGAAATAAATAAGAAGATAAAAGAAAACCCAGAGGGGTGTGTGTATATATATATATATATATATATATATATATATATATATATATACAGTGGACCCCCGGTTAACGATTTTAATCCGTGCAAGAGGGCTCATCGTTATGCGAAATAATCGTTATGCGAATGAATTTTCCCCATAAGAAATAATGGAAATAAAATTAATCCGTGCAAGACGCCCAAAAGTATGAAAAAAAATTTTTTTTACCACATGAAATGTTAATTTTAATACACACAAACTGAAAAAGGCATGCACAATTAAATGACACTTACTTTTATTGAAGATCTGGTGATGATTGATGGGATGGGAGGAGGGGAGAGAGTGTGTTAGTGTTTAGAAGGGGAATCCCCTTCCATTAGGACTTGAGGTAGTAAGTCCTTTTCTGGGGTTACTTCCCTTCTTCTTTTAATGCCACTAGGGCCAGCTTCAGAGTCACTGGACTTCTTTCGCACAAGATATCTGTCCATAGTGGCCTGTACCTCTCGTTCCTTTATGACTTGCCTAAAGTGTTTCACAACATTGTCAGTGTAATAATCACCAGCACGGCTTGCAATAGCTGTGTGAGGGTGATTTTCATCCATGAAGGTTTGCACTTCAAGCCACTTAGCACAGATTTCCTTTATCTTTGTAGTAGGCAACTTCTTCAATTTCTCTCTCCCCTCCTCTGAACCAGTTTCCTCAGGTCTGGCCTCTTGCTCTTGAAGTTGATCTATCAGCTCATCAGTGGTTAGTTCTTCATTGTCCTCCTCCACCAACTCTTCCACATCCTCCCCACTAACCTCCAACCCCAAGGACTTTCCCAATGCCACAATGGATTCCTCAACTGGCACAGGATTCTCAGGGTTAGCCTCAAACCCTTCAAAATCCCTTTTGTCTACACATTCTGGCCACAGTTTCTTCCAAGCAGAGTTCAAGGTCCTCTTTGTCACTTCCTCCCAAGCCTTACCTATAAGGTTTACACAATTGAGGATATTAAAGTGATCTCTCCAAAACTCTCTTAGAGTCAGTTGAGTTTCTGAGGTCATTACAAAGCACCTTTCAAACAGAGCTTTTGTGTACAGTTTCTTGAAGTTGGAAATAACCTGCTGGTCCATGGGCTGCAGGAGAGGAGTGGTATTAGGAGGCAAAAACTTCACCTTAATGAAGCTCATGTCCCCATAAAGTCGCTCTGCCACGTCTGTAGGATGACCAGGGGCATTGTCTAACACCAGGAGGCACTTAAGTTCTAATTTCTTTTCAGTTAGGTAATTTTTCACATTGGGGGCAAATGCATGGTGTAACCAGTTATAGAAAAATTCCCTAGTGACCCATGCCTTACTGTTTGCCCTCCACAGCACACACAAATTATCCTTGAGGACATTCTTTTGCCTGAACGCTCTGGGAGTTTCAGAGTGATACACTAATAAAGGCTTCACTTTGCAATCACCAGTAGCATTGGCACACATCAACAAAGTAAGCCTGTCTTTCATAGGCTTATGTCCTGGGAGTGCCTTTTCCTCCTGAGTAATGTAGGTCCTGCTTGGCATTTTCTTCCAGAACAGGCCTGTTTCATCACAATTAAACACTTGTTCAGGTTTCAGTCCTTCAGTTTCTATGTACTCCTTGAATTCCTGCACATATTTTTCAGCCGCTTTGTGGTCCGAACTGGCAGCCTCACCATGCCTTATCACACTATGGATGCCACTACGCTTCTTAAATCTCTCAAACCAACCTTTGCTGGCCTTAAATTCACTCACATCATCACTAGTTGCAGGCATTTTTTTAATTAAATCCTCATGCAACTTCCTAGCCTTTTCACATATGATCGCTTGAGAGACGCTATCTCCTGCTATCTGTTTTTCATTTATCCACACCAATAAGAGTCTCTCAACATCTTCCATCAATTGCGATCTTTGTTTCGAAAACACAGTTGAACCTTTGGCAAGAACAGCTTCCTTGATTGTCTTTCTGGTGCCCACAATAGTAGCGATGGTTGATTGGGGTTTCTTGTACAGCTTGACTAGGTCGGCTATACGCACTCCACTTTCATACTTATCAATTATCTCTTTCTTCATCTCTATAGTAATTCTTACCCTTTGAGGTGTAGGGTTGGCACTAGAAGCTTTCTTGGGGCCCATGGTCACTTATTTTCCAGAAACAGCACCGAAAATACTGTAATAATACGAAATATTCCGAGTGTATGCTTGGATGTTACCGCGGAGGCTGGCTGGTAAACAATGGGACGGAGCGGCACATGTGAGGCTGGCTGAGGGCACATTGGACGCGTCTCGGACGAAAATCGGTATGCGGGTTTTTAATCGGTATGCGCGGCAAAAATTTTGCGATAAAAGTAATCGTTATGCGGAAAAATCGCTATGCGATGCCATCGTTATGCGGGGGTCCACTGTATATATATATATATATATATATATATATAATATATATATATATATATCATATATATATATATACAGTGGACCCCCGCATAACGATGGCATCGCATAGCGATTTTTCCGCATAACGATTACTTTTATCGCAAAATTTTTGCCGCGCATACCGATTAAAAACCCGCATACCGATTTTCGTCCGAGACGCGTCCAATGTGCCCTCAGCCAGCCTCACATGTGCCGCTCCGTCCCATTGTTTACCAGCCAGCCTCCGCGGTAACATCCAAGCATACACTCGGAATATTTCGTATTATTACAGTATTTTCGGTGCTGTTTCTGGAAAATAAGTGACCATGGGCCCCAAGAAAGCTTCTAGTGCCAACCCTACACCTCAAAGGGTAAGAATTACTATAGAGATGAAGAAAGAGATAATTGATAAGTATGAAAGTGGAGTGCGTATAGCCGACCTAGTCAAGCTGTACAAGAAACCCCAATCAACCATCGCTACTATTGTGGGCACCAGAAAGACAATCAAGGAAGCTGTTCTTGCCAAAGGTTCAACTGTGTTTTCGAAACAAAGATAGAGTGAATAGATAGAGTGGATAGAGGAGCAATGTGGCAGATGTTGCAAGTATATGGAATAGGTGGTAAGTTATTAAATGCTGTAAAGAGTTTTTATGAGGATAGTGAGGCTCAGGTTAGGGTGTGTAGAAGAGAGGGAGACTACTTCCCGGTAAAAGTAGGTCTTAGACAGGGATGTGTAATGTCACCATGGTTGTTTAATATATTTATAGATGGGGTTGTAAAGGAAGTAAATGCTAGGGTGTTTGGGAGAGGGGTGGGATTAAATTATGGGGAATCAAATTCAAAATGGGAATTGACACAGTTACTTTTTGCTGATGATACTGTGCTTATGGGAGATTCTAAAGAAAAATTGCAAAGGTTAGTGGATGAGTTTGGGAATGTGTGTAAAGGTAGAAAGTTGAAAGTGAACATAGAAAAGAGTAAGGTGATGAGGGTGTCAAATGATTTAGATAAAGAAAAATTGGATATCAAATTGGGGAGGAGGAGTATGGAAGAAGTGAATGTTTTCAGATACTTGGGAGTTGACGTGTCGGCGGATGGATTTATGAAGGATGAGGTTAATCATAGAATTGATGAGGGAAAAAAGGTGAGTGGTGCGTTGAGGTATATGTGGAGTCAAAAAACGTTATCTATGGAGGCAAAGAAGGGAATGTATGAAAGTATAGTAGTACCAACACTCTTATATGGGTGTGAAGCTTGGGTGGTAAATGCAGCAGCAAGGAGACGGTTGGAGGCAGCGGAGATGTCCTGTCTAAGGGCAATGTGTGGTGTAAATATTATGCAAAAAATTCGGAGTGTGGAAATTAGGAGAAGGTGTGGAGTTAATAAAAGTATTAGTCAGAGGGCAGAAGAGGGGTTGTTGAGGTGGTTTGGTCATTTAGAGAGAATGGATCACAGTAGAATGACATGGAAAGCATATAAATCTATAGGGGAAGGAAGGCGGGGTAGGGGTCGTCCTCGAAAGGGTTGGAGAGAGGGGGTAAAGGAGGTTTTGTGGGTAAGGGGCTTGGATTTCCAGCAAGCGTGCGTGAGCGTGTTAGATAGGAGTGAATGGAGACGAATGGTACTTGGGACCTGACGATCTGTTGGAGTGTGAGCAGGGTAATATTTAGTGAAGGGATTCAGGGAAACCGGTTATTTTCATATAGTCGGACTTGAGTCCTGGAAATGGGAAGTACAATGCCTGCACTTTAAAGGAGGGGTTTGGGATATTGGCAGTTTGGAGGGATATGTTGTGTATCTTTATATGTGTATGCTTCTAGACTGTTGTATTCTGAGCACCTCTGCAAAAACAGTGATAATGTGCGAGTGTGGTGAAAGTGTTGAATGATGATGAAAGTATTTTCTTTTTGGGGATTTTCTTTCTTTTTTGGGTCACCCTGCCTCGGTGGGAGACGGCCGACTTGTTGAAAAAAAAAAAAAAAAAAAATATATATATATATATATATATACAGTGGACCCCCGCATAACGATGGCATCGCATAGCGATTTTTCCGCATAACGATTACTTTTATCGCAAAATTTTTGCCCCGCATACCGATTAAAAACCCGCATACCGATTTTCGTCCGAGACGCGTCCAATGTGCCCTCACATGTGCCGGCCGTCCCATTGTTTACCAGCCAGCCTCCGCGGTAACATCCAAGCATACACTCGGAATATTTCGTATTATTACAGTGTTTTCGGTGGTGTTTCTGGAAAATAAGTGACCATGGGCCCCAAGAAAGCTTCTAGTGCCAACCCTGTGGTAAAAAGGGTGAGAATTAGTATGGAAATTAAGAAAGATTTTGAAGGGTTTGGGGCTAACCCTGAGAAGCCTATGCCAGTTGTGGAATCCATTGTGCCTACTTCAAAGATTAAGGAAATGTGTGCAGAGTGGTTTGAACTGCAAACCTTTATAGATGAAAATCACCCTGACACAGCTGTTGCAAGCCGTGCTTGTGACTATTTCAATGACAATGTTATGGCCCATTTTAGGAAAGTCTTGAAGAAACGGGAGGTACAGAGCTCTATGGACAGATTTGTTGTGCGACAGAGGTCCAGTGACTCTGAAGCTGGTCCTAGTGGCATTAAAAGAAGAAGGGAAGTAACCCCAGAAAAGGACTTGCTACCTCAAGTCCTAATGGAAGGGGATTCCCCTTCTAAACAGTAAGAAGATAATGCTCTCCCCTCCTCCCATCCCATCAATCATCACCAGATCTTCAATAAAAGTAAGTGTCATGTAATTGTGCATGCCTTTTTCAGTTTGTGTGTATTAAAATTAACATTTCATGTGATAAAAAAAATTTTTTTTCATACTTTTGGGCGTCTTGCACGGATTAATTTTATTTTGTACATAAATGTGTAGTGTGATCTAAGTGTAAGTATAAGTAGCAAGACGTACCTGAAATCTTGCACGTTTATGAGACAGAAAAAAGAAGAGCAATCTTACCATCATGTAACACAATTACAAGCTTCCATTTCACACTCACTTGGCAGGACAGTAATACCTCCCTGGGTAATTGCTGTCTACCAATTTACTACTTATTATTATTACCATTTTTTTTTTCAACAAGTCGGCCGTCTCCTACCGAGGCAGGGTGACCCAAAAATAAAGAAAATCCCAAAAAAGAAAATACTATCATCATCATTCAACACTTTCACCTCACTCACACATAATCACTGTTTTTACAGAGGTGCTCAGAATACAACAATTTAGAAGTATATACATGTAAAGATACACAACATATCCCTCCAAACTGCCAATATCCCAAACCCCTCCTTTAAAGTGCAGGCACTGTATTTCCCATTTCCATGACTCAAGTCCGGCTATATAAAAATAACCGGTTTCCCTGAATCCTTTTACTAAATATTACCCTGCTCACACTCCAACAGCTCGTCAAGTCCCAAATACCATTCATCTCCATTCACTCCTATCTAACACGCTCACACATGCTTGCTGGAAGTCCAAGCCCCTCGCCAACAAAACCTCTTTTACCCCCTCCCTCCAACCTTTTCGAGGATGACCCCTACCCCCACTTCCTTCCCCTACAGATTTATATGCTATGTCATTCTACTTTGATCCATTCTCTCTAAATGACTAAACCACCTCAACAACCCCTCTTCAGCCCTCTAATATTTTTATTAACTCCGCACCTCCTAATTTCCACACTCCAAATTTTCTGCATAATATTTACACCACACACTGCCCCATTATTATTATTATTATTATATTACATTCCTTAGAGCTACTTTTATTCCATGGATATCTTTGTCTTTGTATACATGTGTGTAAAATTTTTGTCTATCATAATGTCTTATTTAGGTTACAGCTTATCCAAAATGCTCTGCATAACCAGGGGCTTCCCATGTGTGATATCAAATGTCCGCCAACTTTTGTAACAATTATGTATCATGATATCGGCAGTATGGGGGGATATATTGTGTATTTTTATACGTATATACTTCTAAACTGTTGTATCCTGAGCACCTCTGCAAAAAACAGTGTTTAGGTGTGAGTGAGGTGACAGTGTTGAATGATGATGAAAGTAGTTTCTTTTTGGGGATTTTCTTTCTTTTTGGGTCACCCTGCCTCGGTGGGAGACGATCGACTTGTTGAAAAAAAAAAATGCATCATGAGCAAAATAATAATAATAATAATTATCATTATTATATACTACGTATATGGAATATCTGTCGAGTAATTACTCTTACATCATATCTAACAATTTTAGAATAAAGAACATATATTACAAGTACAACACAAGTTATCTAAAGACAATTTCCTCACCTGGTGTAATCCTTGAGGGAGATTCAGGTTGAGTAATAGGTTGTTGTCGTCTCTCTGGTGAGCCAAGATCTCCATCGGTAAGAGTGCTACTGGAGGACATTGTATCTGTGCCTGTACTATTACATGATAAATTGTCACCTGCATCTCCCTCAGGATCCCTTTCTCTTAAACTTTTACTGACATCACTTTCATTTCTATAGGGATGGCATATCACTTCCTCAACAGCTCCTGCAGCAGGATGATCAGAGAAGCTAATATTTTCCTGGGCAGTAATGTCTGGGTTACTAACTAAGGAGCTATGTCTTTCTTCAATATCGCTGACATGTGTCTGCCACACTGAAGATTCACTGTCTGTAATCTCTTCAATTTCTACCAGGGCACTTGTAGCTTGTGCTTCACTGCTGCCTACATCAACACCTAATGCAGGCTGAGAGGTACTTGTGCCACCTATTAAATCTGGACCAACAGCTAAACTAGCTGTATGAGTTCGGGGAATTTCAGAACTACTGATATCTGTTGTGCTGTCTCCACCACCGCTCAGTGATCTTGCCACACTTCCACCATATGCTCCCTGCAACCGGAACTGTTCTTCTTCCAACTCTGCAAGCTCAGCATCAAGATCTGCATCATCAATATCTGAATTTTTGCTAAAGCTGATGGGAGTAATGCTAACAGAACTTACATCAGGAAGAGATGACTGTGATGGTAGCTGTGGAACCACACTTGCAGCATTAGAGGTCTGAATGTCTAGTCTAGCTATATTATCACAGACTGGGTTTATATGATCCTGGAAAATGCCAGGCTCATCATAAATGCTATGAACACTTTCGCTATGAGGAGCATGGCTCACATCATCCGACGCAGATGTATTACTAATTTCTTCAACTGTGGATGAAGTGGTTTTCACATGACCCTGCTGTTCAGCTGTTTGGTGAACATTTACAACCTCGGGTATTCTACTACAAGAGTGACTTTCCATTACAATGGCAGGTTCATTCAACTGTATATTAGAAAGAGCATTTTCCATAACAATTGCAGGTTCAGAGTATTCTACACCATTGTGTGTTCCTTCACTGGCTGCTGAACTGTCAACACTGTTCACTGCCATGAGATCAGGCAGAAATCTGTGTTCCTGCTGTTCCACACCATTAACTGACCCAGTGGCATTTTCATTTCCCACTTCCTGTACTCTTTCCTGGACACCACTGGTAGTTTGCTCATGATCTATTACCTCTGGATGTGCTCGTTCGCTAGGTGGGTGCGCTGATGTACTAGCCTCTGTGCCACTTTGCCATATGTCAATTATATCTGGATGTCTAGTTTCATGCCCACCTGCCAGACCTCGGTCTGGAGGTACACTTAATGGAACGACATCTAAAGGTCTAGATGCAATTACATCAAGTCCTTCACATGGAATATTTTTTCCCAAAGTATCATTTCCTGCATCACCATTTATTGCATTTGCAGAACTGGTCACAGGAAGCCCAGGATTATGATAGTCTGGTGGCATAGCAGGTACACGAGAGCTAACACTACCTGAACCTCCACTACTTAATGGTAATCCAAATTTTTCAGCAGCATATGGCTCAGGTTGAACATTAGGCATAGCAACTTGTGAGAAGGTCCCTGCCGAGGGAGTAGCCATTACTGGCCATAATGCTTGTGAAACAGCAGAATGCTGGTTCATAAGCACATTTCCTGTTCGGGCAGATGAGTCCAAGACATCACCCATGTGTAACTGTGGCACTTGTGATGAAGGCAGTAACTGCACATTAGGGTGGAATGGCAGTAAAGGTGGTGGTTGAGAGCATGCTGCAGGCGGTTCACTGTCATCATTTTGGCCATCTGGTGGGCTCCGTGTTCCAGGTGGTTGGGCCTCTCTGTCAAGTCCCACTCCACACCAAGGTTGAGCAGCAGCTGCAGCTCCAATTGCTTGAGGTTGCAAAGGTTCACTCCATCCACCAAAAGCACCCAGTCCTACACCATGTCTTCCAGAAGCTGGTGGTATAGTGCCCCCCCCACCATCTGGGCAGAATTCCAATTGTAACTTTTCATACTGGTTTACAGATTCACTCTCATCTGAAAAGAAGTATACCATAGAAATTAAAATGTTAATTTATGCAAATATTTAAGAAATAACATATACCTGTTTCCTTAAAAATATGTACAAGTACAGTACATCACATCACATCAAAGGGAGAGAGCAAGCTTATCAGCATATTCACTGAGTACAGTATTTCTCATAATTGTCCAAATATCATTACCCTCGTCTAATTCGAAGTCGTCCAGCACTTTATCAAGATCAACAGCAAACTTCTCCATGATCCTTTCATGCCCAGTGTATTCTGCAAAAAGGGTATTATTAGTTGTACCTTCAAAATATCTAAGAGACAATTAAATATAGGACTGCTCCATGCATATCTCTGCTGGGAAGCAGAGATATGCATGGCCTGGCTTGGTGTGGATAGTACAGCATACTTTGTCTCAAGATGCAAAGGTTTAAGCCTCCTCTTAGATGAGCAAAATGCTCGCAAATAGTTTTTCTTGTTTTGCGAATGATAAGCATTCTAGTACCTCTTGCAAGTCAACACACATAAGAGAGGAAATGAAAAATTAATCACTAGCCAGATGCAACTGGCTCTGGAGAAAACACAGACAGGAAAGCAGGTAGGCAAGCAGGTAGTCAGGCATACATGCACAGAGTAATAGTACACGTGAATTTGACTGCCGCTCGGAAGATTTTAGCAATTAATTATAATTTATAATGTGAAATTGTATAATACTGAGTCGGTTTTACAGACAAGATATTTTGCTGTGCAAATGATAAAAACCCCGTAACTGTGACATACCCAGAAATTAAAATCCATGTGTGTGGGGGGCAAGAATTTCAAAAATAACAAATCTTTTTCTTACAGATTGAAGGAGTGCATTTTTATGAAATGAATAAGACTAAAATGAGTGGACTCTGATAAAAACTTACGATTTTTAAGGCGTGTTGAAGTTGGCAAAACAATGATCACATATTAGCAACAGTGGTGAAAACGTACCAGCAATTTTACGTTTTATAATCTGACACCAAATTAAAATTATTTTTAATTTTTTATTTTTTAATGTACAATACAGTGGTCCCTCGTTTTTCGTAATTAATCCGTTCCTGGAGCCGTTACTATAAACAAAATTTACGATTTACGAATCAATTTTCCCCATAAGAAATAATGTAAATACAATTAATCCGTTCCTGATACCCAGAAGTATTAAAACAAAAAAAATTTTAACATGAAATATACATGTAGTACATAAACAATACAATGAGAAATGATGAATGAAACATTAACAGCATAACACTTACCTTTATTGGAGATTCTTCTTAGTGTATGGGAGACTGGAGGAGGAGAGAGAGTGGATTGTTTATAGTTTGGAAGGGGAATCCCCTTCCATCAACACCTCAGGTACCATTTGCTTTTCTGGGGTTCCTTCTCTTCTCTGTTTCTTAATGCCACTAGGACCACCTTGAGAGTCACTGGAGTCCTGTCTCACAAAATAACTGTGGAGAGAGCTCTGTTTCTGGCATCTCTTTAACACTTCCCTAAAATGGCCCAAGACTTTGTCACTGTACATGTTGCCAACCTGGCTTGCAACAACCTTGTTAGGGTGATGTTTCTCCATAAAGCTTTCCATCTTACCCCACATAGTAAAAATCTCTTTAATTTCTGAAGAAGGCACCTTCTTCCATTTCTCTTCCTCCTCCTCTGCAGCAAGATTCTGAGCTGCGATGTGTTGCTCTTCCTGCTGAAGCTCTTGCAGCTCCTCAGTGGTGAGCTCTTCATTGTGGTCTTCCACCAATTCTTCCACATCCTCCAAACTCACATCCAACCCCATGGAACTCCCCAGTGCCACAACTGATTTTACAACAGACATAGGCTCATTAGGGTCAGTCCCAAATCCTTCAAAATCCCTCTTGTCGACACAATCTGGCCACAATTTTCTCCAGGCAGAGTTCAAAGTCCTGGTAGTCACTCCCTCCCAAGCCATACCTATAAGGGTTATGCAGTGGAGGATGCTGAAGTGTTCTCTCCAAAATTCCCTTAGGGTCAAGTGAGTGTCTGTGGTCACAGTCAAGCACCTGTGAAACATTGCTTTTGTGTAGAGTTTTTTAAAGTTTGCAATAACCTGCTGGTCCATGGGTTGGAGGAGAGGAGTGGTATTCGGGGGCAAGAACTTTACTGTGATGAACCCAACTCCTCGAAAATTAGGTCATCCAAGTTTGGAGGATGAGCAGGTGCATTGTCCATTACTAGCAGGCACTTGAAATCTAATTTCTTTTCCAGGAGATACTCCTTCACACTAGGGCCAAACACTTCATTGAACCACTCGACGAAAATTTCCCTCGTGACCCATGCCTTACTATTAGATTTCCAAAACACACACAATTTACTCTTCATAACATTGTTTTTCCTGAACACTCTGAGATTTTCAGAATGGTACACTAGTAATGGCTTCACTTTGAAATCCCCACTAGCATTAGCACAGAACATTAGCGTCAGCCTGTCTTTCATAGGCTTGTGTCCTGGCATTGCCTTTTCCTCTTGTGTAATGAAGGTCCTCTTTGGCATTTTCTTCCAAATGAGGCCTGTTTCATCACAACTGAACACTTGTTCAGGTTTCAGTCCTTCAGCCTCTATGTACTCCTGGAATTCATGCACATATTTTTCAGCCGCCTTGTGGTCCGAACTGGCAGCCTCACCATGCCTTACCACACTGTGTATGCCAGTACGGTTCTTAAATCTCTCAAACCAGCCTTTGCTGGCCTTAAATTCACTCACTTCACCACTATTTGCAGGCAATTTCTTTACCAAATCTTCATGCAACTGCCTAGCAAATAATCAAAGTCATAAGAGTATCTCCTGCTAATTGTTTCTCATTTATCCACACCAATAATAACTTCTCAACCTCTTCCAGTACTGGTGATCTCATTTTTGTCAGCATAGTTACTCCCTTTGCAACAACAGCATCCTTTATTTCCTTTTTCTTGGCCACTATGGAACATAAGGTTGTGTAGGGTTTCTTATACATCCTGGACAGTTCGGCCACACTTGTACCACTTTCATATTGTTCAATGATGGTTTTCTTAAATTCAATCGTATTTCTCACCTTCTTTACCACAGGCTTGGCACTAGGAGCTTTCTTTGGAGCCATGGTACCTATTTAGTACTTGCAAGCACTAAAATAAATGGAATATTATGAAATATTTTGCTGGAGCACGTGAGGGGACCTTCGCTCACTGGTAAACAATGCCAGACTGGCTGCCGCCCCAGCTCACGCCGTGGGTACGCGTCCCGGATGAACTACGACTCGCGAGTCAACCTATGAAAAGCGAGTCCATGTTTATACGAAAATACCCCTATGATTGGCGAATTTTACGATTGTCGGGAACTATGAAAAGCGGGGGACCACTGTACAGTACTTCCTAGGTAGTATGTTGGTAGACAGCAACCGCCCAGGGAGGTACTACCGTCCTGCCAAGTGAGTGTAAAATGGAAGCCTGTAATTGTTTTACACGATGGTAGGATTGCTGGCATCTTTTTTTTCTGTCTCATACACATGCAAGATTTCAGGTACATCTTGCTACTTCTACTTACACTTAGGTCACACTCCACATACATGTACAAACATATATATACACACCCCTCTGGGTTTTCTTCTATTTTCTTTCTAGTTCTTGTTCTTGTTTATTTCCTCTTATCTCCATGGGGAAGTGGAACAGAATTCTTCCTCCGTAAGCCATGCATGTTGTAAGAGGCGACTAAAATGCCGGGAGCAAAGGGCTAGTAACCTCTTCTCCTGTATATATTACTAAATTAAAAAGAGAAACTTTCGTTTTTCTTTTTAGGCCACCCTGCCTTGGTGGAATACGGCTGGTTTGTTGAAAAAAAAAAATACAGTACTTTCTTATTATGTGTTTCAAGGTGTCCTTGTACTTCAAACATGGAAAAATGCACAGCCTGACACTGCTTCACATGGAATATACACAAGGAAATGATGTTTTTTTCCTATCTTTTACTGCTTTGGTCTTCCAGCACTATATCCAAGGAATACCTATGATAATTGTTTCAAGGTACACTACCCCCTCAAAACACAAAAATAAGTCACAATGATTGTACTGGGTTATCCTAGGTTAATCATTTATGTTACACAGAGTTACAGATACTATTACACACAGTCGCTCATTTGCTTGGAATTACAAATGATGTAGCTGAAGTTTTGGCGGTAAAGATGCAAAACCTTGTTATTGTAGCTGCATACTAGCCTCCTGATGCAACTTCCCAACAATTCATGGAACAGCTTTTGAAAATTGACTACTGTCTGGAAAGTCTCCCAACTCCTGAACCAAACATATTGCTGCTGGATGATTCCAACTCAAAACACCTAAAATGGAGGAATGTAGCAAATAATGTTTTAGCAGAGATAACCCCAGGAGGTAGCTCTGATGAAAATTCACACACACACATGAGCTATTAAATCTCTGCAATAAATTCACCTTAAGCCAGCAAATAGTGGAGCCATCAAGAGTGGAAAATACACTCTTCACTAATAATGATAACCTGGTACAGGTCCACAACCCTTTATCCAAAATTCTGAAATTGGAAAAGTTCCGAAAACAGAAGTTTTTTTGTGGAGCGTGGAACGTCAATCATCTCAGTGCTGGGTCACGCCGCCACGTGGCGGCGTTAAGAATCATTCTCAACTTCGAAAAATTCTGAAATTTGAAACAATACTGGCCCCAAGGGTTTTGGATAAAGGGATGTGAACCTGTATGAAATGTAACAGTATCAAAGACAATACGCTTAGATCATAACATAACAAAAGTACAGACATGTATGCACATGGTTCCTGACCAGCAAAAGGAGATCAACTTCACCAAATTCAACTTCAATAACAAAAACATACAGTGGGATCAGATCAGCCATGTCCTAAATAAAACAAGCTGGGAAGATATCCTAAACAACACAGATCCGAACCTTTGCCTAGAAAGAATTAACTCTGTGGCACTTGAGGTATGCTCAAGGCATATTCCTTTAAGAAAAAAGAAAAGAAGATGTAAACTAGAAAGAGACGATCCCTATACAGGTGAAAGCAAAGAATCACAGAGCTGCTAAAAGGGGCCAGTATATCGGAAAGCCAAAAGGAGGTACTGGTCAGTGAAACAGCAAACATCAAACTTAAGTTTAAGGAATTATACAGGAGACAAGAAACACAGGAAGAACTTCAAGGCATAAATGAATGAGAAAAAAAAAATACAGTAGACCATTATACTACACAGTAGTTTCGTTCCTGAAAATGCAGCGATAGGTAAATCCATGTTAGAAAAACTGAAGAACTTAGGGTTATGTTTCTGAGAGCCCCCAAAAAGCCAAACAACTTTTTTTTTAACCTCCAGTTAATTTTACAAACTGTATAAAATTGTGCCACAATTTTTCAATACTGCAATAACCAAAATGTGGCAAATAAATCTGTGTAATATAACGGTCTACTGTACTTCTTTTCTTATGCCAAATGTAGGGCAAAATCAACAACCCGTAATGGACACCAGCTTAAATGAAATGGGAATTACACAGATGACAGCAAAGAAATGAGAGAGATACTGAAGTCCCAAGATGACTCAGCATTTAGTGAGCCATTAATCAGACTAAGGGTCGACAATCTAAATTAATTTTTTATGACTGAGACTTAAAATTTGGTAAATTCAAGAATTTCTGATATTATCTTAACACTAGAAGACACTAAAAAGCAATAAATGACATGCCCATGCACTCTGCCCCAGGCCCAGATTCGTGGAACTCCGTGCTCATCAAGAACTACAAGAAACCCCTTGCACGTGCCCTAAGTATTCTATGCAGAGGGAGCATGGACACAGGGATCATCCCAGTCACTAAAAACAACAGGCATAGCCCCCACTCCACAAAGGTGGCAGTAAAAAATTGTAAAGAATTACAGACCAATAGCACTAATGTCCCACACAGTAAAAATCTTTGAAAGGGTTCTAAGAAGCAAGATACTCATCAGTTCCACAACCCATTGCAGCATGGGTTTAGAGCAGGTTGCTCCTGCCTCTCACAACTACTGGACCACTGTAACATGGTCTTGGATGCTCTGGAGGACAAACAAAATGCAGATGTAATATATACTGACTTTGCAAAAGCCTTTGACAAGTGCAATCAGGCTGTAGTAGCACACAAAATGTGTGATAAAGGAATAACAGGAAAAATGGGTTGATAGATTTATAACTTCCTAACAAATAGAACGCAAAGAATGTGTCATCCATTGAGGACACTGTAAATCTCCAAGCAGACATCACCCAAATCTTTAAATGGGCTGCAGAAAACAATATGAAGTTCAATGAAGACAAATTTCAATTACTCCGCTATGGAAAACTTGAGGAAATAAAAACTATCAGAGTATAAAAAATATTCTAACCATGCAACAGAGCAAAAAACTAACATGAAGGACCTGGGAATGATGTCAGAAAATCTCACTTTCAAAGATCACATCTGCTTGGAAAATGACAGGATGGATATTGCCAACCTTCAAAACTAGAGATGCCAAGCCCATGATGATTCTCTTCAAATAACCCATTTTCTCTAGGTTGGAATATTGCTGTGCACTAACAGCCCCTTTCAAAGCTGGCAAAATTGCAGACCTTGAGAATTTGCAGAGAATTTTCATGGCACGTACAAATACAATTTATTATTATTTTATTATTAACACATCGGCTGTTTCCCCACCAAGACAGGGTGGCCTGAAAAAGAAAAACTTTCATCATCATTCACTCCATCAGTCTTGGCAGAGGCATACTCACACTACAATTATAAAACTGCAACATTCACACCCCTCCTTCAGAGTGCAGGCACTGTACTTCCCATCTCCAGGACTCAAGTCCAGTAAAGCACCTAAATTACTGGGAACAGGTGAAGTCCCTTGATTTGTACTCCCTGGAATGCAGGTGAGAAACATACATGATATATACACTTGGAAAATTCTAGAGGGGCTAGTCCCAAATCTGCACACAAAAATCACTCTACAAAAGCAAAAGACTTGACAGGAGATGCAACATCCCCCCAGTGAAAAGCTGGGCACCAAAAGTATGCTAAGAGACAACACAATAAGTGTCACATTGACTATATCAGGTGAGGTACTACCGTCCTGCCAAGTGAGTGTAAAATGGAAACCTGTAATTGTTTTACATGATGGTAGGATTGCTGGTGTCCTTTTGTCTGTCTCATAAACATGCAAGATTTCAGATTCGTCTTGCTACTTCTACTTACACTTAGGTCACACTACACATACATGTAAAAGCATATACATACACACCCCTCTGGGTTTTCTTCTATTTTCTTACTAGTTCTTGTTCTTGTTTATTTCCTCTTACCTCCATGGGGAAGTGGAACAGAATTCTTCCTCCGTAAGCTATGCGTGTTGTAAGAGGCGACTAAAATGCCAGGAGCAAGGGGCTAGTAACCCCTTCTCCTGTATATATATTACTAAATGTAAAAGGAGAAACTTTCGTTTTTCCTTTTGGGCCACCCTGCCTCGGTGGGATACGGCCGGTGTGTTGAAAGAAAGATGATCAGGTTATCCTTGGTTAAATTGTGCTCACTGGCTGAAATCCAATGGTAGTATTACAAAAGTATAGCAAATTTAGAATGAGTAAGGCATCTTCCTCAAAAGTTCCATACCCTGTTTGCTGGTATGGGAGCTGATGGTGAAACAACAGGTCTTGGTGCCACTGTTTACTTAGGCTAGTTAGGAAGTGTTGCCTCATGATGCAATGCATGGACCTGCCAGGACTTAGATTTTTCAAGGGCATGAGGAGGTTGTATGGGACCCAAACAGTTGTAGCCAAGGTCAAAAATACCGGCAGATGGTGTCTTAGAAGACATGAAAAACTGTGCGTACTAGTATGTTGGAGACAGTCATCACCTGTGTACTAGTACCGTGGACACAGTTAATAGGTTAGCCTAATGAAACCCACCTAATCTAATGTAACAACTGTACTCCACCATCAGCAGGGATGCATCTTTGTTTTCATTCAGCCAGGTGCACAATACAATAATACTAAGGAATGACTCAGATGTGCTGCAAAATCAACATAAATTTACTGTACTATTTTACTCGTGTCTCCCAAAATAACAATCTGCCATGAAATTCTTACTTAATCCAAGGTGTACCCAGGCTGTATGGAGTTGAAAATGTAAACTAATGCCCAAGTTCCACCAAGCTGTAGTCACACACTGAAGTCAGTATTTCTTGTGAAAATTAACTTTGTGAGATATTAACAAAAGAAGTATATATGTTTATTTTGGTTGTGAAACACATCTGAGAATATTAATGCTTAGTAATGAGTCATGTCATGCACCTGGCCAAACAAAGACATATTTATTACCTGGAGTTTACCTGGAGAGAGTTCCGGGGGTCAACGCCCCCGCGGCCCAGTCTGTGACCAGGCCTCCTGGTGGATCAGAGCCTGATCAACCAGGCTGTTGCTGCTGGCTGCACGCAAACCAATGTATGAGCCACAGCCCAGCTGATCAGGAACTGACTTTAGGTGCTTGTCCAGTGCCAGCTTGAAGACTGCCAGGGGTCTGTTGGTAATCCCCCTTATGTGTGCTGGGAGGCAGTTGAACAGTCTCGGGCCCCTGACACTTATTGTATGGTCTCTTAACGTGCTAGTGACACCCCTGCTTTTCATTGGGGGGATGGTGCATCGTCTGCCAAGTCTTTTGCTTTCGTAGTGAGTGATTTTCGAGTGCAAGTTCGGTACTAGTCCCTCTAGGATTTTCCAGGTGTATATAATCATGTATCTCTCCCTCCTGCGTTCCAGGGAATACAGGTTTAGGAACCTCAAGCGCTCCCAGTAATTGAGGTGTTTTATCTCCGTTATGCGCCCCGTGAAAGTTCTCTGTACATTTTCTAGGTCGGCAATTTCACCTGCCTTGAAAGGTGCTGTTAGTGTGCAGCAATATTCCAGCCTAGATAGAACAAGTGACCTGAAGAGTGTCATCATTGGCTTGGCCTCCCTAGTTTTGAAGGTTCTCATTATCCATCCTGTCATTTTTCTAGCAGATGCGATTGATACAATGTTATGGTCCTTGAAGGTGAGATCCTCCGACATAATCACTCCCAGGTCTTTGACGTTGGTGTTTCGCTCTATTTTGTGGCCAGAATTTGTTTTGTACTCTGATGAAGATTTAATTTCCTCATGTTTACCATATCTGAGTAATTGATAATTATATTAGGTTAGGTTATTTTAAGTTGGATTATGATAGTTTAATTAGGTTAGGTTAGGATTTTTACCATTTGCACAACAAAATATCTCAAATGTTAAAGCCACTAAATACTGCACAACTCAAATTACAATTAATGGCCAAAATCTGCTGAGGAGCAGTCAAATATAATTACCCAAATTACTGACATGTACATACTGCATGTGTTATTATATTCATGGGGAGCATTAAACCTGTAGCAGTTGTTGTTACATTTACAGAGCATTTTGACTGCATAGGTCACTCAATACTCTCAGCCACAAATTATAAACCACCACACACAATAAAAGGTAAAAATTTAACAAACAGTAAAAGAACTGAACACAAACACTAAACACAAATAAATGCTAACACAGAGTTACTAAACATGTACAGGTCAAAAAGTACGTGTGTGTGTGTGTGTGTATTTCAATACAGAGCAAGTGAAACTAACTCCAACTTCTTGGATCAAGCGATTTTCATTGGCATCAAAGCACCCCCCCCCCCATAAAGGGATTTAAGATAAGATAAGAGTTCGTTCGGATTTTTAACCCCGGAGGGTTAGCCACCCAGGATAACCCAAGAAAGTCAGTGCATCATCAAGGACTGTCTAACTTATTTCCATTGTGGTCCTTAATCTTGTCCCCCAGGATGCGACCCACACCAGTCGACTAACACCCAGGTACCTACTTGCTGCAAGGTGAACAGAACAACAAGTGTAAGGAAATGCATCGAAATGTTTCCACCCGCCAGGAATCGAACCCGGGCCTTCAATGTGTGAAGCGAGAGCTTTAGCCACCAGGCCACCGGGAAAATACATTTACAAGTACATAAGATAAGATAAGATAAGATTTCGTTCGGATTTTTAACCCCGGAGGGTTAGCCACCCAGGATAACCCAAGAAAGTCAGTGCGTCATCGAGGACTGTCTAACTTATTTCCATTGGGGTCCTTAATCTTGTCCCCCAGGATGCGACCCACACCAGTCGACTAACACCCAGGTACCTATTTGCTGCTAGGTGAACAGGACAACAGGTGTAAGGAAACGTGTCGAATGTTTCCACCCGCCGGGAATCGAACCCGGGCCCTCCGTGTGTGAAGCGGGAGCTTCAGCCACCAGGCCACCGGGCCACCATATTTACATACATATTTACAAGTACATATTTCTACGTATGCTACCTAATTAAAAAGTCACTGACTTTTTTGGGGGGTTATCCTAGGTAATTTACAATATGTACGATAATTGTACTTATGTGTATCTTGTGCCTAAACTAATAATTAATCCAGCTTTAGGCCCTACAGGCAGCCTGATACATAACCCCGTCACTTACGTCAGTACATAAGCCATAATTGCACCTATATATCTCTCAAGACTTTATTAGGAACATTTATTTTAATCAGTGGGAAGCACCAAACACGTACGGGTCATATAACGCTTGAGGAAGCAGAAGCATTCAGGTTTGATCCAAGACAAGGACAAACCCAGTTCCTTGCATCAAGAGCTCCTCACCAGCATCAAGGTGCCTCCCTTGAGGAAGAGGAATATCTTAAGCCACAGCATCCACACTCAAGGAAAAGAAAAGCGTCTTAAACATTAAGGAAGAACAAGTATTATGATGACGACACTTGATGTCAGGCAGAGGTCGCCCCTGCCATAATAAACCTCCCTCCCTGCCTCTCACACTACCTCTACCTCACCTTACATCACCTCCTCAGCCTCAAACATATCTGGCGAGTGTCTTGACTCACTCACATACGTGGGAAGGTTCAACGTAGTAGTAAATTCGTCGTAAATGTGTGGTCATAGGAGGGTGTGTGACGTCACACAGGCCAGACAACAACAACACCGCCCCGATGACAACCTCAGTGCGCAATACTTTATAATTATTTTGATTTAGGCCAGCAATACATCCCTTGTATCAAAAAAAAATATATAGTGATTACGAGGATACTCGGACTGTATTAGCACCTGTATATGTAGTATATTATGTAGATTTATTGCGGGATAACCCCAGTGGAATTCCAATTGGCTCAGCTGTGGAAATAAGTTATGACTGGAAAAACTACTTATGATGCATTGACACACAGTGGGAAAATTTTTGTGCTAGGATTAGAATGAAGTAGTATGTAAGTTTTAGGATTAGCATTTTTTATGGAAAAAATGGGATATCAGTTTCCATATGATGACTTGTGAATGCCTCTTCTGATTTCTTTCAAATCTTCAACACTAATATTTAACTGCATTATCAACTTATGCCGCACTCTGCACTGTTCCAGTCGAGTGCGTTGAGGCACATGAGACTGAGATTATGGAATACAAGGAGACCTTCCTCGGATCAAGCAGTCATCGAAATACATTTAGTTTTCATTGTGGCCCGTGGCCTGGTAGGCAATGCTCTTGCTTCACACAAATAAGTGTCCGTCGTTCGATCCCCGACAAGGGCTTGTTTCCTTACGCCTGTTGTCCCGTTCACCTAGCAGGCAAGTAGGCACCTCGGTGTTAGTCGACTAGTGTGGGTCGCATCCTAGGGGACAAGATTGAGGACCCAAGTGGAATTAAAACAAGAGTCCTTCGATAGACCTCATCTTCACTAGCAACGACTATCTGATACGAAATATAACCGTATCAAAGACAATACACTCAGATCACAACATAATAGAGGTACCGACATGTATACACAGGGCTCCTAACCAGCAAAATGTGATCAATCATGAAGGTGTCTTCACAAAATTCAACTTCAATAACAAAACCATACAATGGGAGCAAGTCAACCATGTCCTAAATGAAATAAGTTGGGAAGATATCCTAAACAACATGGATCCGAACTTTTGCCTAGAAAAAATTAACTCTGGCACTTGGACCAACAGCCTCATCATTCCAGTTCCTAGCCCAATCAACAAAATGCATTTCGCCCATTATCTCTTACTAGCTGCTTGTAAAACATTCGAGAGGATGATCGTTAATCGTCTCATGCACAGAATAAAACAACATTTGTCTCCCCGGTTGCATGGTTTCATGCATGGAAGGAGCGTGCATCATTGCATAACCACCTTTCTCATCCTGCACACTGAGAGCTCATACACTATCTTCTTGACCTTAAATCTGCTTTTGATGTAGCCAACCGATATGTTATCATTAGTGAACTTGCTTGAATGGATGTTGGAAGATGGCTTCTCCGCTGGATTAAAGGCTACCTGTCCAACAGAAAGTCTTCTGTGTTGTTCCAGGGGCACGGAAATATAACTAAAGACTTTGAATTAGGAACCCCACAGGGAGGCCTGGTCGTGGAACGGGCCGCAGGAGCGTTGATCCCCGGAATACACTCCAGATAGGGAGGTGTGCTCAGTCCCAACCTATTCAGTATTCTAATTAATGATGACATAATGATTCACACCACCGGATTCCCCAACACCCAAAACATTCTTAATCATGTACTAGCTTCGTGTCAAGATCTGGGGTTGATAATCTCTACTGATAAAACAAAGATACTCAACAGGTGTCCTCGATAGAGAGGCACAGTTCGCCAGATCCAGTTGCATGATGGGTCTCTTTTAGAATATGTAAGCAGATACAGGTATCTAGGCTTTGAAGTCCCACTACTTGGACCTGTTGTAACGAGACTTTGTCGCTGATACAAATAAAGGCTGAGATAAGGCCTGTGTTTCTATCACAACAATTTATTGAACATAGAATCCTGGGCTACCTGGTGGTGATCCTGCGCTAGACTACATCACAACATGGAGCGTTTACTGAAACCTGAGAGGCTAGACTGTGACCCCAGCTTATCAACGGCTGCTCAGGAATGGAAGCACTGGTTTAAGACTTTCGAAAACTTCTTGGGAGCCCTTCCTAAAGAAGATTTAGATAAACTAAGTCTGCTCATCAATTTTGTGTCACCTAAGATATATGAGGCTATTTCTGAGTGTAATACCTACGAAGATGCTATCAAAACCCTCAAGTCTCAGTATATTGAACCTACAAATGAAATCTTTGCACGCTATCGCCTTGCAACTCGCCGCCAGCAGATTGATGAGTCCTTAGAGGAATACTTTCAAGCACTGAAAATTTTAGGTAAGGACTGTCACTTCCAAGCAGTGACAGCTGCTCAGTATTGTGAAGAGTCCATCAGGGATGCTTTTATCAGTGGCCTGCAATCACCAATAATAAGGCAGCGTTTATTGGAGAATAAAACTCTCGACTTAGCCGCTGCCTTTGACCAGGCAAGAGCTCTAGATTCAGCCCAGAAGAATTCTGAAGTATACAGTACCACTCAGCCTTCTCGAGTGGTAAGTGCTGCAATTCCTGACCAAGACTCTTGCAATGAAGTTACTGTGGAACCTGCCTCAGTGACAGCAGCAGCAGGTACGGTGTGTTTCTTTTGTGGTTTTTCAAGACATCCACGTCCAAAGTGTCCTGCTCGTGAAGCAATGTGCCATAAATGCCACAAGAAAGGTCACTTTGCTAAAGTATGTCGTGCTAATGCATCAACAAGAGCTAGTGCCTCCACACATTCCAGTGATCATGCGACTCTAGCAACAGTGACTTCTGCGGCTACTCCAAATTCACTGTCAAAGGCAGTTGTGAAAGTATTCATCAAAGGAACAGAAGTAGATGGTCTTATTGATAGTGGCAGCTCAGAGAGTTTCATCAACCTTGACTTAGTTAAACGGCTCTCCTTGACTCTACATCACTCATCAGGTACCGTTTCCATGGCATCAACATCTCTCTCTATTCAGACCTTAGGGTTTTGTAAGGTAAATCTCAGAGTTAATGGAAAGGATTATCAAGATGTACATTTAGCTATTCTGCCACAACTGTGCTCTGATGTTATCCTTGGTCAGGACTTTCAGAAGCTGCATGGTAGTGTCACCTTAACATATGGAGGTGAACTGCCTCCTCTTGTTGTCTGTGGACTTAGCACTTTAAGGGTAGACCCACCAAAGCTGTTTGCAAATCTTACCGCGGATTGCCATCCTATATCAGCTAAGTCACGCCGCTATTCTTATGAGGATCGGATGTTCATTGAGAAAGAAACTCAGAGGCTGCTGAAGGAGGGTATTATAGAACCGAGTGATTCCCCTTGGCGTGCACAGGTTGTTGTTGTTAAAGATGGGTATAGGAAACGGAGACTGGCTATCGATTACTCTGAGACAATCAACAAATTTACACTTCTTGATGGGTACCCTCTACCTCGAATTGACGATACAGTGAACAAAATTGCTCAGTACTACGTGTTTAGCACAATTGATCTGCAGAGTGCCTATCATCAAGTCCCTATAAGGAATGAAGATAAACCATACACAGCGTTTCAGGCTAGTGATGGCCTGTATCAGTTTACCAGAGTCCCTTTTGGAGTCACCAATGGGGTAGCCTGCTTCCAACGAATTATGGATTCACTCATTCAGGAAGAGCAACTCATGGGAACCTACGCGTATTTAGATAATGTTACCATTTGTGGCAAGACCCAGGAGGAACATGATGCAAACCTTGATAAGTTTTTGGAAGCCGCCAAGAAGAAAAATATCAGTTACAATGAGGAAAAGTGCACTTTTTCAACTAAAAGGCTTAGCATCCTTGGTTATGTAGTGGAAGGAGGTTCAATATTCCCAGACCCTGAACGACTACGACCTCTACGGGAACTTCCAATGCCTCAAGACAAAAAGTCACTCCGAAGAACTCTTGGTCTCTTTGCTTATTACTCACAATGGATCTACAACTATTCAAGTAAAGTCCGCCCATTGAGTGCTACCACATTTCCTGTGACAAAGGAAGCAGAAGCCGCTTTCCATACTCTCAAACAGGACATTGAAAACTCAGTAGTTCAAGCCATTGATGAGTCCCTACCATTCGAAGTGGAAACGGATGCATCTGACATTGCCATTGCTGCAGTCTTATCTCAGGCAGGACGACCAGTAGCCTTCTTTTCGAGAACTTTTCAAGGATCAGAGAAATGTTATGCTGCTGTAGAAAAGGAAGCCCAGGCCATCATAGAAGCAGTTCGCCACTGGAGGCATTATTTAACTGGTAGACATTTCACCATAAGGACTGACCAACGGTCCGTGATGTATATGTTCAATAAATTGTTGTGATAGAAACACAGGCCTTATCTCTAGGCTTTATTGAACATAGAATCTTCATAGTACTTCTGCAACAACAAAA
Organism: Cherax quadricarinatus; assembly: GCF_038502225.1. NCBI lineage: Eukaryota > Metazoa > Arthropoda > Malacostraca > Decapoda > Parastacidae > Cherax > Cherax quadricarinatus. The sequence goes on along the minus strand of NC_091345.1, from coordinate 13,521,410 downwards.
TATAATGACTAGTACATCTAATGATAGCTTCTACAGGGATGGTGATGTCTTGCATATGTCAAGAGAAAAGTTATAACTACAGGCCACATATTTAAACTCACCATGTAATCTGCATCGCTGATAAATGGATAAAGTAGGAGAGAATCACACACCATGTGTTGGCGCCCATGACATACACCAAACTGTTGTTGTTGTTAAGGGCCCCAAGAGGTGGTGCAGTATTATCCTGCTGCTGCTCCCCACAGGACCAGTATCACTACAAGCACTTAGAGTTGTGGCAGGTTTTCATCCCAGGTATGGTGCTAATGTTGAAATTGTGAAAATGATGTATCTTGCTTATATTAGATCATTGGCTGATTATGCTGCGCCACTATTTGCTCTTGTGTCTGATTGGAAGTTTGGAATGCTGGAAAATCTGTAGAAGGAAGCAATGAGGATCATTCTAGGATGCCTTCGTACTGCCAAAATTTTAAATATGCGGCAAGAACTTGACATTCCAAGCATCAGAGATCGTGTTACTGAAAGAAATATCCTCATTGGGGTCAATATGCTCAGGCAAGCCCATTCAAACCCCTACACAGAAGCCCTTTAAACTTTCCTCAGCACTGGTGAACACCCCTCCAGATGGGTCGAAAAAACTGGAACCGACCTCAGCATGAACCAGATACATGATCTGTGTTAAGTAAGGCAACAGCGGCACTTCTCTGCTTCCAAACTACCATCCCTCCATTTCCCCCAAAATACTTCTTAAATCACAACCAAAGCTTCGCCTTGAAGCCAAACAGGATGCCTTAAGCTGTATTGATAACTTAGTCACACAGCACACTCTTTCACAAATTATTTACATTAATAGGTGTGTTCACCAATCCACTGGTGCAACTGGTAGTGCTGCTGTTGTCATACAGAGTGATGGTTCTCATAAAGAAATTGGAGCACGCATCAATAACTGGGCCTCTACCCTTCAAACAGAACTGTTTGTCATACTCCTTGCACTCAAATGCGTCCATGTATCTGATGTTGATTCTCTGTCATACATAAATGCTCTCAACTCATTAAGTATAAACTGTGGCATGTTTGTGTCAGAAGCCAGACACAGGAATGGTAAAATTGTGGACAGTGGAGTCAGAGTGCACATGCTGTGGATTCCATTTCACATTGGTCTTCAGATGTATGATAGAACTAATGAATTGGCTAAGTTATATGCTTTCAAAGAGGGAGCAGATTACAATCTTGGCTTGTAAGTTAGCAGTTTGAGAACAATAATACGAAAAGAACTTCAAATGAATTTTATTGACTTAAGACTCAGGGAGATTGACACCAGTCAGTCCATCTATCATCATTCTATCATGCAGGAGGAGTCTATGATGCATCCAACAAAATAAGCCGACTCATGGATGTCACTACTACCCGTCTCCGGATGGGAACTTACAAGTATCTGGCAGGTTAAATCACCACCACCAGATGTAGACCGAACTTGTAGATGATTCATTACCTTTGTACCTTGTTTAGCTATCAAAACTTTGGGGCCCAGTCCTTGGACTCATTATGGGCCTCTGTAATCCTTTGACTACCGCCCACAAGATGGGTCTGGGGTGCATAATAAAGATATTAAACCAAACTGAAAACATTAGGCGTGTTTCCTTACATCTGTTGTCCTAGTTGTGACCGGGTGTGGACGTGTGAATGGCTTATTACTTTGTAATTTGTTCATGATTGTGACCATATATAGACGTGTAAATTGTTCACTTCCTTTGTAACTTGGTCATGATTGTGACCAGATATAAATATGTAAAAGTTCATTACCTTTGTAACTTGTTCAGCTATTAAAACTTTGGGCCCCAGTCCCTGGACCCACTATGTACCTCTGTAATCTTCTGACTACCGTCCACAGGATGGGTATGGTGTGAATAATAAAGATAATGTAGATATTAAACTAACTAACTGTCCCCGTTCACCTAACAAGCAAATAGGTACCTGGGACTGGTGTGGGGCGTATCCTGGGGGACAAGATTGACGTATCCCATTTTTAGCCCTCCGGGTTAAAAATCCGAACAAAATCTTATCTCTTTCTCTCTTTCTCTCTCTCTTTCTCTCTCTCTTTCTCTCTCTCTCTCTCTCTCTCTCTCTCTCTCTCTCTCTCTCTCTCTCTCTCTCTCTCTCTCTCTCTCTCTCTCTCTCTCTCTCTCTCTCTCTCTCTCTCTCTCTCTCTCTCTCTCTCTCTCTCTCTCTCTCTCTCTCTCTCTCCTCTCTCTCTTATCGTTACTCCAGATTAAAAGGTAGCTGGTGTAACGTAAAAATATTTTAGTTCGTCATACATATTTTCGTTTTCTGTAATGGTTTGAAGCGACACTATTTTATACCACTTATATACTCAAAACTTTTCATCATTGATTTTTTCTAAGGATGGAAATCCGATAATAATTCATATTATAAATAACAACCATGTTACCTATTTTACTGGAAAAAGATGGCTATTTGTTGGAATTTTTTTTCATTTAGGTGATAATAGCCAAAATAAGAATATCATTTATTATGTAAAATCTTTTTTAATATATGGACTGTGCAATCATGATAGTTATATTTTAAATAAATAAAAAAGATGTTTAATTTTGGTAAGTTAATTTAATAACATAACTATGGAAAATTTTCTAGGGTGCTTATCGGTATGTACCTCAACATTATATACATACAAGTAATCTCATTGGGAGACAACCATATTGTTTACCGTAGTCACCCCGTGTAGACATGTGAGAAAACTTAACCACCCCTGGTCGCGGCAAGTGGTTCCTTCGACCTCACAATCTTATCCATATCTATCCGAGACCAGTATGGATTGGATAGCACCCACAAGTACGGTGCTACTAATTAATTGTGGACTGTATAGATTATATTAATTTAGCTGAATGAAGGGGGGGTAGGATACACCTGGATACATCCATCAAGGAAAAACATTTGTACATAATCCCACCACTTACCAGATATTCTCTGGTGGTCACTTGATGTAGCTGGGTCACTCATAACCTATCCAATTACAACATAACCTAACTGGCCAGCATCAGTCTGTTATAACTAGAAGGGTTACTTAACTGTGGGTGATTGATACTCCTTATTTCCTCCATTCACCATCTCATTTCGATGCTCTGCTACACCGACACGGTTCTCATTCCAGCAGGACGAGGTATCCGTCGGTTTGTCCCGGTTTAGAAGTCGTGATTCCATAAAACTTCATTATCCTCGGTACGAATCACACATTCACTCGGAGCAGGGCGATCTATTTCACATCCCGCATTCTCTTAACTCAATGTTATTATCACTGATTACATTACCATTCACAAGACGATTTAACCTCTCATAATTATTATACACATTAGAGATCACTCCATTAAGATCTGAGACCGATGAGTGATGATTAAACCAAGGGTAATTTTCCCCGGGACACAGTCCATGGTGACGCACCAGTCACCATCGGTCCTACCCTTATTCACTCATTTTACCACTCTATTACCGTGGTCCCGTAAATCACGTTCCCTCACTCTCCACCAGGAACAGTTACGACACTTCCTATTATGAAATGAGGCCTATATTAATCCTTAGGCAGCCGTGAATGCCAATTTCGTGGTTCCATGCTTTCCCAGCTTCCTCACCACATTCAAAACAATCCCGCCTCCCTCATGGCCCGAGTCGCCCCAAACCCCCCACACATCCGCGCATGCGCAAAGGGAACTCTTGGTTCTACTCTATTTTCAAATACATTTTTGACCCATATAGACACATTAAACACCTATTAGGCACTATAGTTTCGGAAAATTAAAATATTTTCCACACTGCGGCCGGGCGGAGGTCGTTGCTAGACGACTTACATAATGTGGAGTACAATTTTCCCATCTTCACTGGCCACCTGGCTTGGGAACTCCAACATTGATATTTACATAATCACCCATTAATTCTTTCCACCTGTTAACTCCTCAGGTAGGGCTCCATCCAAAGCACACTCAAGCCTCCATGCTTCTGGTATTAACAATTTCCCTCTTATTGTAAGGTATGACACTAAGTCTATGCTCTCGGGGCTAATTTGTTGGGCATACTGGAATTATGAGACTTTACAATAACAAGTCTCTCAGTATCCCAAGTCAGCCCCAGCACATTACTGCATATAGGCACCAACTCCATGGCCATCCATATTTATGGAACCCTCAAAATGGACTAATTAGTGTTCCATTCTCTCAGGGGCATAAGCCTATGCTCCCTGGATTAATTTATTGGGCATACTGGAATTATGAGACTTTAACAATAACAAGTCTCTCTCAGTATCCCAAGTCAGCCCCAGCACATTACTGCATATAGGCACCAACTCCATGGCCATCCATATTTATTGAACCCTCAAAATGGACTAATTAGTGTTCCATTCTCTCAGGGGCATAAGCCTATGCTCCCTGGATTAATTTATTGGGCATACTGGAATTATGAGACTTTAACAATAACAAGTCTCTCTCAGTATCCCAAGTCAGCCCCAGCACATTACTGCATATAGGCACCAACTCCATGGCCATCCATATTTATTGAACCCTCAAAATGGACTAATTACTGTTCCATTCTCTCAGGGGCATAAGCCTATGCTCCCTGGGTTAATTTATTGGGCATACTGGAATTATGAGACGTTAACAATAACAAGTCTCTCTCAGTGTCCCAAGTCAGTCCCAGCACCTTACTGCATTATTTCATTAACCCCTTCACATATCCTCATTAGTTCCTCTTCAGTTGACGTCACACCCGGAAATTGTCCACATAAGATTATTTACCAAATTACTTCGCTCAGTGGACCACCTGTGCACTTAAGATGTGCATTTATCGTCGCCTGAAGTAAGAACAATTTATTATTTAACTGTTTATTAATTATATCATTATAAGCAGTCAACAATTTTGGTGTCTTGCTCAGTTCGCAGAGCTGGGCCCTTTAACTGTCCATACGCCATCCTATAATTAGTAGGTAATTCTGGACGGTCGAGCTTCCACGGAAGTCGCACCCAGTAATGTCCAGATTCACATTTAACATCCTTCAGGTATTGTTCCTGAGTAAAGGAATCATTTGGACTTAACTCATTTATATTAATCCCCATGCTGTCCAGCTCCCACAAATTAGACTGGTTCAACATCATTCTCGATAGAAGAATACTTGTACTGGGTTGACCTTTTATGAGCAAGACACCGTGACTGTATTCACTACTTCCTCTAGTCATTATTACTAGGCGGTAGTTTGCCATATATTACATGGCCCTTACCAGTGTTGAGGAGAGTGACGCCGCATGGTTTTGGATTTATGCCCTTTATCCTGAATTATTACATCCAGTACCGGCAAGGCTACCTCAGCTAGGCCATCATTATTGCTATTAGCTGCAACCTTTACATCAGTCACTGTAGTGTCAGGGTTATTAACATTATCATTATTGTCACCATTATTATAAGAATCACATACAACCCTGCACATAACTGTATGCTGTTTTCCCTTGTTGCATTGATAGCAACTGTTCAATTTGGTATGACAATCCTTTACATTATGATTGTCTAGACATCTGATAAATCTGTCAAGTTCTTTCATTCTTTCCACTTTAATCTTCCATGAATTATAGACATTACAATTTTTAGTGAAATGAGTACCCTGGCAGAAGAGACAGTCTCTCTTTTCCTTGCCTGACCTCTTATTAACTGGGTTACCCTTACTGAGGTACTTATTCCTCTTACCTTGATGTGAGGAACCACTATTACTGATTCCTGTCACTTGATATGTGCCTATTTAACTCTTAACTATGATTATTACCACTGGGATTATTTTTTCCTTTTGCGACTTGACGGATACTTCAGAGTCATTATGTGTTATATCCTTAGAGCTGTTTGGCTGACTGGTCTGCAATTGAACGATTAATTCCTGCCGACCTAGTCTGATTTCCTCCAGACCGTACTCTGGAGGTTTTGGCAAACCCACCCTTTGCATTAATAGGTTGACCAACTGCCTGGCTTACACCCTTTAATTTATTCAAAGCCTTACTTTTACAAGGCAGTTTTTCTTCCAATTCGTAATGTTGATTAATTAAAACATTCATTTCCATTCCATCTGCACAATTCTCCAGCAGATCTCTTTCACGGTCTTTAAACCACAATTTGTACCAATCAAATCTACTCTCTAAAGCATCTAAATATAACTTTAATTCATTAGGGTTCACGGTTCTGATTCATTAAATCAAATGCCTTCGTCACATGGCTTTTAATAGCCTGTAATGATGCTTTCATTACTCTAAAATTCACGGGCTTGTCAGCCACATTAACTCCATCAGATCCAGTCATGATTAGAGAATTATTAATCACCAATTATACAACTTAAGTAGGCGCCTTACAAGAGTAATTCTTGCACTTTACTCTTGTATAAATCCTAGCCACACATGTGCTAGCAATTAATTGGGCTAATTGTCATCCATCACACGATCGATTAAACTTGTGCACCCTACACCCACTTCCTTCAATCAGTCACTTAATTATTAAGTAATTAATTCAATTAATTTTTTTTTTCACTGATTGCCTCCGGTTCAGGAAGGACCAACGGGCAGATATGGAAAATTTTCTAGGGTGCTTATCGGTATGTACCTCAACATTATATACATACAAGTAATCTCATTGGGAGACAACCGTATTGTTTACCGTAGTCACCCCGTGTAGACATGTGAGAAAACTTAACCACCCCTGGTCGCGGCAAGTGGTTCCTTCGACCTCACAATCTTATCCATATCTATCCGAGACCAGTATGGATTGGATAGCACCCACAAGTACGGTGCTACTAATTAATTGTGGACTGTATAGATTATATTAATTTAGCTGAATGAAGGGGGGGGGTAGGATACACCTGGATACATCCATCAAGGAAAAACATTTGTACATAATCCCACCACTTACCAGATATTCTCTGGTGGTCACTTGATGTAGCTGGGTCACTCATAACCTATCCAATTACAACATAACCTAACTGGCCAGCATCAGTCTGTTATAACTAGAAGGGTTACTTAACTGTGGGTGATTGATACTCCTTATTTCCTCCATTCACCATCTCATTTCGATGCTCTGCTACACCGACACGGTTCTCATTCCAGCAGTTAGTTAGTTTAATATGTTTATTATGCACCCCATACCCATCCTGTGGGCGGTAGTCAAAAGATTACAGAGGTACATAATGGGTCCAGGGACTGGGCCTCAAAGTTTTGATAGCTGAGCAAGCCACAGAGGCAATGAACTCACAATTTACAAAGGTAATGAACTCACAATTTACAAAGGTAATGAACTCCAGGTAGGTCTAGTCACAATCATTACAAGTTACAAAGGTATTTACAGATTACAGAGGTACACAATGGGTCCAGGGACCGGGCTCCAAAGTTTTGATGGCTGAACTAGGTACAAGGCAATGAACTCACAAGTTACAAAGGTAATGAACTCACAAGTTACAAAGGTAATGAATACTGTAAGAATGGTTACTTACGTTTATACATGGCTGCAATCATGAACAAATTTTAGAGTAATGAGCAATTCACACTTCCACACCCGGTCACAACTGTAGTGAGTTATTGGTGCAAATGTTGATTGCTGAGTCTCTCTCTCTCTCACACACACACACACACACACACACACACATACAAATTCATACACACACACACATAAACACACACACACACACACACACACAAACTCATACACACACGCACACACACTCATACTCACACACACTCATACACACACTCACACTCATACACACACACACTCATACTCACACACACACACACACACACACACACACACACACACACACACACACACACACACACACATGCACACATGTGGTAATGCTTTATTTACAGCTAGCAAAGTCAGGGTATTTCTCCAGAATGGTCTGTAATATACCACTGTGGATAAAATACTTAGCCATTTCTTGAACACTTCTGAGTGAGTTGTTTCTAAATTCATTAATTTTATCGCACTCCAGTACATAATGACGCAGGGTGTGACAATAATCCATCTGGCAAAGTTTACATTTCGTTTGGTCTACATCTGGTGGTGGTGATTTAACCTGCAGCAGGACGAGGTATCCGTCGGTTTGTCCCGGTTTAGAAGTCGTGATTCCATAAAACTTCATTATCCTCGGTACGAATCACACATTCACTAGGAGCAGGGCGATCTATTTCACATCCCGCATTCTCTTAACTCAATGTTATTATCACTGATTACATTACCATTCACAAGACGATTTAACCTCTCATAATTATTATACACATTAGAGATCACTCCATTAAGATCTGAGACCGATGAGTGATGATTAAACCAAGGGTAATTTTCCCCGGGACACAGTCCATGGTGACGCGCCAGTCACCATCGGTCCTACCCTTATTCACTCATTTTACCACTCTATTACCGTGGTCCCGTAAATCACGTTCCCTCACTCTCCACCAGGAACAGTTACGACACTTCCTATTATGAAATGAGGCCTATATTAATCCTTAGGCCGCCGTGAATGCCAATTTCGTGGTTCCATGCTTTCCCAGCTTCCTCACCACATTCAAAACAATCCCGCCTCCCTCATGGCCCGAGTCGCCCCAAACCCCCCGCACATCCGCGCATGCGCAAAGGGAACTCTTGGTTCTACTCTATTTTCAAATACATTTTTGACCCATATAGACACATTAAACACCTATTAGGCACTATAGTTTCGGAAAATTAAAATATTTTCCACAATAACTTAGTCCAACCAAGCCAAACCTAACTATATTTTGATACAGATCTATTGTAGCGGCTAAGCGTTGTTATAAGTAAGTAAGTAAGTAAATTTATTCAGGTATACACAAATACAGTTACATAGAATTATCATACATAGCAGCATATGTGTAGAGAACCTAGGATAACCCAAAAAAGTCAGACAGAGTGACTTATTTCCATTGGGGTCCTTTTACCTTATTATTATAATATAAAGGTTATAATATTTTCTTATTATTCTACAATGAAGATAACATCTTATTATCATACTAAAAAGACTATCTACTACACGAGGGTCATTAAGACTATCTACAATACGAGGGTTATTACTAGGAATAAGGTAAAATTTACACGTATTTTAGCTAAAAAATAGAAAATCATTCCCCTCCCTTTCTGTAGCTTCATTCATCAGACACTTTTTGGCAGTCTTCTTGAACTGGTTCATGCTATGACTGGCTTTGACATGTGCGGGTAGTCTGTTCCATTCCTTTATTGCTGTACAATAAAAGGTGTTTGACGCCTGGCCACTGACTGTGGGTACTACAAAGTTGTGCTCTCTCCCCCTAGTACTATGATTGCTTTGGTTCCCAACCTTGACAAAATTGACAGCAAGATATTCTGGACACTGTTCGTGAGCAATTTTATAAACATGATTTAGCTTCAGTTGTTTTACTCTGTCTTCAACATTCAGCATATCCAACTGCTGTAATTCATCCTGGCCTACATGTTCTCTTGGTCCCAGCCCCAGGATGAATCTTACGATTTTGTTCTGGGTGATTTGCAGTCTATCTTTCAGTTTTTTTGTCAAGGCAGAGTACCATGAAGAGCAAGCGTAATCCATATGGCATTGTATAAGGGCTAGACATAGGGTCCTGCGAGCCTCAGTAGGTAGACACTGTGCTTGTCTATACAGGAACTTCAGTCTGACATTCGCTTTCTTTACTACACTGTTCCCTATCAATTCTCCTGACATGCATGGGTCAAAGGGGATTCCCAGATATTTTACTGATGAAACCAAAGTGATGGACTCCCCATTACACTGAACATTAAAATTATTTACCCTTCTCAGTTTATGTTTCGTTCCAAAGAGAATGGCTTCAGTTTTCCCTAGGTGTAATGATAGTTTGTTGTCTACTAACCATTTGCTGCAGGACTCCAGTTCCAGTGCTAAAACATTAGCAATATCTTGTGGGTCTTTACCTGTCACTAACAGGGCACTGTCATCTGCATACAGTAGGAGTTTGCACTTGACACTGATAGGCATATCATTGACATAACATAAGAATAATAAGGGACCCAGAATACTACCTTGGGAACTCCACATGTTATCGGCAGGGGTTCTGATTCCGTTTTGTTGATTTTGACTATTTGTCTCCTGTTGCTAAGGTAGGACTTAAACCAGTCTACAGAACCTATACCGATAGCTTGAAGTTTCTTACATAATATATTGTGGTTGACAGTATCGAAGGCCTTTTGCAGGTCTAAGGTTACCATACCTATGAGGTTCCCTTTTGACATTTCAGTTCTCAGGTAATCCATCAGATTAATAAGGGAGGTATCGGTTGAGTAGGATCTTCTAAAGCCCGATTGATAGCTATGGAGAATGCTGTTGTCATTAAGGTACTTAACTACTTGAGAATACACCGCCCTCTCCAGAATTTTAGATATTATACTGAGTATACTAACAGGTCTATAGTTGCTTACATCAGACCTATTATTTTTCTTGAAGATAGGAGTAACTCTGGCCTCCTTGAACCCCTCCGGTACGGTATTAGTGGTGATTGATAGATTTATTATGTGAGCAATAGGGATTGACAGTTCAGAAGCACCATCTTTTAGGAACTTAGACGGGATGTTATCAGGGCCTGTGCTCTTAGTTGGGTTTAACCTGCTTAGTTCTTTTTGAATGAAGTCATGAGATACACTTACTAGTTGACAACTGTTTGGGGTTACCCCTTTATTGGTATAGTATGTTTGAAACTTATCAGAGTCTGTGTTAAAGGTATTTGATGCAGCTGGTAGTTTACTTACTAGTGTTGATGCAACAGATGTGTAGTAGGAATTAAAGCAATTTGCCACCTTAGATGTTTCGTGCCATACCTCATTATCGTTAGTGAGTACTATGTTAGACCTATCTACTGGCTTATGGCTATACCCCAACTGTTTTAGTTGTTGCCAGAGCTTTCTGGGGTTATGCTTATACTCTTCAATTTTTGAGCAGTAGTGCTTTGCCTTTGCTCCTTTTATAAGCCTCTGTACTCTGTTCCTCACCCTATGGAATTCATTTAGTGCTGCAATATCCTGTCTGTTTGCTTTAAATCTTTTTAGCAGCTGGTCTCTGAATTTCATATTATCTAATATCTCAGTAGTCATCCAGGGTTCAGTTCTTCGTTTAATCCTAACCTCTTTAACTGGTGCAATATTATTAAGAATGGTAGTGAACATTGTTTTGAATTTTTCCCAGGCATCGTTTACGTCCATGCAACTTGTCATCTCTGTCCAGTCACAATTGTGTAGCCTATTTACCAGTGTTTCTTTACTGTAGTTTCTAGTTGACCTCATTTTTATTGTCCTGTGTAGGCCTATCCTATCCCTAGTGATTTTCCTGGTGCAGTAAATGATGAAATGATCACTAAGACCTGTGGTAATGACGCCTGACTGACTAATGTTCTCAGTGCGGTTACAAAGTATGTGGTCAATTAGGGTGGCTGAGAACTGTGTGATCCGGGTTGGTGTATTAATTAGTTGGGTGTAGCTATTTAATCCTAGAATTTGCTTATACCTTTTGCATAGCCCGTTATTTTGCTGCTGAAAACAGATATTGAAGTCGCCCAGTATTATTGTCTCGCAATTGTTTTCAACTCCGGACAAGACTCTGGAAAAGTCTTCTAAGAACTGGTCCTGGGTAGGAGGGCGGTAACTAGTTCCTACTAAGATGGGTTTGGTCTTGGGAAGCAGCACTTCAAACCATAGAATCTCCAGTTTATTGTTATTTAAATCAGGTCTTGGGTTGTAAGCTAAGTCATTTCTAATGTAGGCACATACTCCACCACCCTTTCTGTTCCTATCTAAGCGTTTTATATTGTAACCTTCTATTTTGACCTCGTCGTCAGTCACCGTATCATCCAACCAAGATTCAGAGATGGTTATAACTGCCACCCTAATTTTGTTAGCTAGAATCCTAATCTCTGCCAATTTAGGAAGAAGTGATCTTGCATTGACATGAATAAAGTGAAGGCCTGTTTTCATAAAACAATCATAATCATCAATATATGGCAATGGGTCATTTGTATTAAAATTAGGTAAATCAATGTCATCACTGCTAAAGGGTAACTGTGCCAAAGTGCATTTGTTACACACAAAAAGAATTCTGGCACCGTTGCTATAATTGTACATACATCCATCATGCACCCACCCCTTACACATTTTACATAAGGTGCCTTTTCTGTTTTTCATGCGTACTTTAGTACAGTGTATGCACCTGTTTGGTAGTGTTTGAGATAATAATGGCTGTATTGTCTCACATTGACCTATGTATGCATTACATATGGAATTAAGGTTATCATCCCTAGCTACTAGACCGTCATTATCGCCGTCATTTATCTGTCTGTTTTGCCTCTGCACAATAGTTTGAGGTCCTGGATTAATTTGGATATCACCACTTAAGAGCGCTACAATAAGAGCTGTGTGCCACTGTTTTTGTTTGGGTATGCGTTGTTGCCATACCTTGTGGCGATAGTGAGGTTTACTTTTCTGGTAGGATGGCAACTGTTGGGCTTTTACTGTCCAGGGCGCTGTTACTCCATTCACCTTTTCCAGCCCCCATGACTGATTTCTTTCTTCATGGAATTGAAGAAGAAATATAAATATAATTATGGCAGCCTGTACCCCTCTAATGCCTGCCATTTTCACTCTTCGCTCTTTTACTCATATACAATAATATTTATTTCTCTTTTCCAGTCCCTAGTACACTTAGTATCTGCTTTAGCAATCACACTGAATTACTAGTAAAATTTCCTCTTCAAAACCCTCTTCACTGCTCACTTTTCCCTTAACTTCGCAAAACCCTTACAGTTAACCTCTTCAAAACCCTCTTCACTGCTCACTTTTCCCATAACTTCACAAAACCCTTACAGTTAACCCCTTATTAAACACTCCCCTACCCACCTCACTTCACAGTCTGGCTTCACCAATTAACTTCTAACTCCTTTCCATTCTGGTAGACCAGAAAGGTTTAATCAATGGTTTTATCCTTCCAAATCCCCCTCAATTCCATTTATCGGGGGTTGTGTCGTGTTGTTGTCTCCTGACCTGGTCTGCTGACTCAGCCATTTTTAAAACACTGAGGGGAGTAACGCCACCTACAACCTGACTTTCCTTGAGTTTATAGATATATTTGGCTTTTTCTGCTATGATTCTCTCACTGTACACTGGTCAGCTGAATATAGGTCAGCTACTAAAACATTAACCTTGACTATTTAACTATTCACTTCTTTCCCACGACTGGCACTGAGGGATAACCGTCCTATACCTTGGAGTTTTGTACTGTTGATTTGACGATGTCTCCTGTGTTTCCCTCTCGTTAGCACTGGTACAGGTGATATGATGGTGGTACAGATATGATGCTACTGTCAACAGATGAACGCCAGCAAAGATGAGAATTTCACTTCGCTAGTTGTACGTCTGGCAGTAGCTGCTGTTTGGATGCCGGTCAGCCATGTTTAAAGGCTCAATTCTTTCCCTCGTTTGGCACTGAAGAAAAAAGTCCTACAGACCTGTCATTTCCTTGGAGATTTAGTTGATCAGGTTTTCTGCCATGTTGTCTTCCCGTTATCCTACCTCAGCTCACTTGTAAGCCCAGCCCTATCTTGGTATATATATTACACCCTCCAAGATGCTACCCACAACAGTCTACTAATACCCAGGTATCTATTTACTGGTAGGTGAACAAGGGTAACAGGAGTAAAGAAATATATGTCCTGGTGGCTAAAGCTCTCGCTTCACACGCAGAGGGCCCGGGTTCGATTCCCGGCGGGTGGAAACATTTCGACGCGTTTTCTTACACCTGTATCTCTCCCGCCTGCGTTCCAGGGAATACAGGTTTAGGAACCTCAAGCGCTCCCAGTAATTGAGGTGTTTTATCTCCGTTATGCGCGCCGTGAAGGTTCTCTGTACATTTTCTAGGTCAGCAATTTCACCTGCCTTGAAAGGTGCTGTTTGTGTGCAGCAATATTCCAGCCTAGATAGAACAAGTGACCTGAAGAGTGTCATCGGGAGGCCAAGCCCATGATGACACTCTTCAGGTCACTTGTTCTATCTAGGCTGGAATATTGCTGCACACTAACAGCACCTTTCAAGGCAGGTGAAATTGCTGACCTAGAAAATGTACAGAGAACCTTCACGGCGCGCATAACGGAGATAAAACACCTCAATTACTGGGAGCACTTGAGGTTCCTAAACCTGTATTCCCTGGAACGCTGGCGGGAGAGATACATGATTATATACACCTGGAAAATCCTAGAGGGACTAGTACCGAACTTGCACACGAAAATCACTCACTTGGCAGACGATGCAACATCCCCCCAATGAAAAGCAGGGGTGTCACTAGCACGTTAAGAGACCATACAATAAGTGTCAGGGGCCCGAGACTGTTCAACTGCCTCCCAGCATACATAAGGGGGATTACCAACAGACCCCTGGCAGTCTTCAAGCTGGCACTGGACAAGCGCCTAAAGTCGGTTCCTGACCAGCCGGACTGTGGCTCGTACGTTGGTTTGCGTGCAGCCAGCAGCAACAGCCTGGTTGACCAGGCACTGATCCACCAGGAGGCCTGGTCAGAGACCGGGCCGCGGGGGGGTTGACCCCCGGAACTCTCTCCAGGTAAACTCCAGGTGTTGTCCTGTTCACCACTGGAGTTTACCTGGAGAGAGTTCCGGGGGTCAACGCCCCCGCGGCCCGGTCTGTGACCAGGCCTCCTGGTGGATCAGAGCCTGATCAACCAGGCTGTTGCTGCTGGCTGCACGCAAACCAACGTACGAGCCACAGCCCGGCTGATCAGGAACTGACTTTAGGTGCTTGTCCAGTGCCAGCTTGAAGACTGCCAGGGGTCTGTTGGTAATCCCCTTTATGTGTGCTGGGAGGCTGGTGTGGGTCGCATCCTGGGGGGACAAGATTGAGGACCACAATGGAAATAAGTTAGTCCTCGATGATGCACTGACTTTCTTGGGTTATCCTGGATGGCTAACCCTCCGGGGTTAAAAATCCGAATAAAATCTTATCTTATCCACGTGTGCCAGGGATTCAACTACGAACACTCAGTATGTGAGGTGAGTGTGTTATCAAGCAAGCAACCTTTGATCTAGTGGGAGTGTTGTCTCTTCTGACGTTCCGAGGGTCGGCGCAAGTGCAGCAGGTGTGGAATTTAAAGCTTGATTAAGATGAAGAGCTGCCAGAATCCATAGGTCGGTTATTTATTATTATAATCATGGGGAGCGCTTAACCCGTTGGATTATACAGTGTATGTGGGGGGGGGGGGATGGAAGGTATTCAGGCTCAATTCAGGGAACCGGAACTGATCCAATTTCCTAGATCAAGAGCCCCTCACCAGCGTCTAGGAACCTCCCTTGAGGGATCTATGGATCCCTCAGTAAGGACATATAAAATAGCCGCCCAAGATAGCCTATTAAAGTCAGTGCGTCATCGGGGACTGTCTATCTTATTTCCAATGGAGTCCTTCAATCTTGTCCCCCAGTATGCAATCCACAACAGTCGACTAACACCCAGGTACTTACTGCTTGGTGAACAAGGACAGCAGTTGTAAGGAAACATGCCTAACGTTTCCACCCATATTTGGGAATGAAGAACAGATATTCAATGTGAGGCGAGTACGTTGCCTACCAAGCCATGGTACCTCGAGAGACTGAATGAGTTTATGTTTCCCAAATCAATTAAAAACTCAGAGAAAGATTATATAACTTGCACAT
Source organism: Cherax quadricarinatus (assembly GCF_038502225.1). Classification (NCBI taxonomy): domain Eukaryota; kingdom Metazoa; phylum Arthropoda; class Malacostraca; order Decapoda; family Parastacidae; genus Cherax; species Cherax quadricarinatus. The sequence goes on along the minus strand of NC_091345.1, from coordinate 13,505,643 downwards.
ATTCTGTGATGTCTCATCATTAGTAGCTTATCTAGTGTGAAGATCAAGGAAAGCTACCAGCTGAGTACGAGTTATAACAGCTACATATGTTTGATAAGACTCAGAGGAAGTCTTGCAAAGGGTTAAAAACAGGGAACCGAAATTACCCTTTGACAGACATAGGGTGAAAGAAATTGTAGAACTGCAATCAGACTTCAAGATCTTTTATGTAACCACTGATCAGAAACCAGATGAATTGATTAGCAGAATTGTGATTCATAGGAAACTGAATAAACCTGTTGCTCTGGTTTAAAGGCCCGGCTTGGTTGACACTAGAGAAGACTGTCCTAAACAGAAATTTGAGGAAATATGTTAGCTATATGGTAGAAGTCGTAGGGAAGATCACAGAAGCACCAATGAACGATTTGCTCGATCCGTTCATATTTTCCTCGTCGAAGAAATTGACCAGGGTCACTGAATGCATTCTCTGTTTTGTCAACAAATTGTGCGCTAAAGTGAGATACGGAAGTAAGTTGATTGTAACTGGACCACAAGTGTAGTGAAGCCTAACAAAACCTAACTGGCAACGTGAATAAAGTGAAGAACTTGAGTTGCTCCCGAGAGACATCCTGCCCTGTAAACTTGTTCACACTCTAGTATTGTTTCTGGATCATGCAGGATTGATGAAGTGTTGGGAAGGATGCATAGCGACAACCTAAGGTATTACGCCAACTATCCAGTGCTATTAGATAAAGATGGGTGGATGACAAAAGTAGTAGTACAAAGAGCTCATCAAAGAACGATCCATAGAGGGGTGACAGAAACTCTTTCATTACCTATGCCAAAACTACTAGGTAAGACAATTGCGTACAGCTCTAAAGAAATTAGTGAAAGGCTGCATCATCTGGTGGTGGTTTGATGGTAGGGCATTTGAAATATCCAGATCCTCCACCACTGCCCTCAGGAAAAAATAGTGAGACCATTTTGGACAGTGGATATAGCTTACACAAACGCTTTCACATTGAAAAACTCAGAGAATGGAGAGACAGAACCTAAAATTTAATGGAATTAGGAGAAGGCATGTATGATATATTTTCATGCTCATACCTGGAATATACCTGGAGAGGATTTCGGGGGTGAACGCCCCCGCGGCCCCGTCTGAGACCAGGTCTCGTGGTAAGATAAGATAAGATAAGATAAGATTTCGTTCGGATTTTTAACCCCGTAGGGTTAGCCACCCAGGATAACCCAAGAAAGTCAGTGCGTCATCGAGGACTGTCTAACTTATTTCCATTGGGGTCCTTAATCTTGTCCCCCAGGATGCGACCCACACCAGTCGACTAACACCCAGGTACCTATTTGCTGCTAGGTGAACAGGACAACAGGTGTAAGGAAACGTGTCGAAATGTTTCCACCCGCCGGGAATCGAACCCGGGCCCTCCGTGTGTGAAGCGGGAGCTTTAGCCACCAGGCCACTAACTTCATAACAACAAATAAAATCTTCAAGAATATTTTAAAATCAGCGGAGCTGCGTGATTACATTGGAAAAATTGAGTGCGAATGGAAGTTCTTAGCTCTGCGTGGGTCATAGCAAGGAATTTTCTATGAGCGAATGAAGGGCACTGTGGAAATTTTTTACATAACTTCCTAAATGTAGAACATATAAATGAATATAATAATTACGTATTAAAATGTGATGCTGATTTGACCCTTTTGAGAAATTTCGAGTGAGGGGAGATGTAAAACAGCCAGTAGTGATGCCGGAAAGGAGATGCCATATTGAATTGTGCAATGTAATCTGGCTTTCTCGAAGGTCATTTGGTGTATATTGGCCTCAGTCCGTAATTTAGAAATTGCTTACACATTCTTGCTGAAGAATTGGAATAAATAGTGTGGAAAACCCTTACAATTCGGCAACAAGGATGGAAGATAAGAGACGCCATTTGTAATTTGTGGGCACTGGTTATCGCAGAAATTCTGCTAATAATTCGGCATCTTTTGCGCCAAACTGGGGGGTTTCGGCCTGAACTTGTAATTAGGAACCCATGTTAATGTCACCTGCTGAAGAACTGGGACAGAAAATTTGTGGGACCTCAAGAATTACTTGTGAATGGCGAGAGATAAGGGATACAAACATCACTCACAGGGAAGTGCACCATTAGTCCTTGCATTTAGATCTCTAGCTGGCCAGTCTAGGGTCTAGGTGTTAGGCAGGTATTGCGGTGTGACCCATCTACAGTAATTAAATGGTAAGTGGTAAAATGAATTTCTTTTGTGTACACAGCAAGCCTAATCATATACAGTCCACAACTTCAATTTACCAGAGTAGCTGGTTTTAATATTATAATTATTAATTTAGTGTCAGGTCTAACTTTTTGTGAGAGTGGTGAAGAAGTGGGCATCAAAGGAGTTAAAATTCAGCGACTTATCTCACTCAAATTATTTGCACGTAATAATTCAGGTAATACCCTGTAAACCTCATGCAGATAATTTGCCCTGTAAACCTCATGCAACCATGGAACCAATCTTGGGCGGAAAACATTATATACTGAATCAAAAAAGGAGAATTAGTGTGCACTACCTAGCAGAGTTTACTGCCAGAGGGGAATCATAGGCCTGGGTGCCGTGTGAAAAATAATAATAATAGAACTTTTCTTTGTCAGAGGAAAGAAAGTCTCCCTGATAACATTGTGTATACATAGTGTATAGTGTACACTACAGTGGCTCCTAGTATATAGATGATAATGGCTAAAGTGTCATTTGAAAACAGGTGAATTTGTAAATGAAGTGATAAGCCTATAGAGGCAGGTGCCAGAAGTCGCCAGAAACTTACCCCAGTGGTCAGCTGTTTTAATAATCTTTCTGGCCTGCTAGTGTACTCGCATATAATCTAGTGATACCAGTGAATAGCAGAATACAGTGTTGTAGTAGCAACTAACCAGTATTATAATGGTACTTAGTGGAGTGGAGTGACTTTCATTAGTTTCTTTTTTCTTGAAATACCAGACGTATACTGTGAATTTCATATAACCTGTAGTTACCAGCGGTCGCAATATACACAACGAGAAGCAATTATTACTACAGAAAAAGCGTCCTTCCTACAAAATTTCCACCAGTCAACTATAGTGATAATATAGCATTTATTGTGGTGGAGACGAAAAAAAAAAAACCTAGAAATGCTAGATACAGCGACTGATAAACAAGGGTTGAGGTCGACCGTTCGTCACTGTAGGAGCTGCCAGAAATCACCGGCTCTTCAACACGCAAGTTATACTTTTGTATCAATCAAATCACATATTACTCGGGTAGATAATTTCAAGTAGATCCTTCATGTGTTAGCCCAAATCACCGACTAGTATGTTTTAAATAAGTGACCCACTGATCAGATCAGATCGACTGGTCCGAACCCTCGACTGGTCCGAACCCTTGATGGTCCGAACCCTTGACTGGTTTCAAACGGATTCGTTGGACAATAAAGCAGACTGTAAACTGATGGGGTTGTAGGCGCCCTTATCAAAGACAAACAATAAATATAAATCAGGAACGTACACGGTAAGCTGTCCAATTAGTTAGAAATAGAAATACAAATAGCTAGAGCTTCATTTAAGGAGGTTATTAATAGAGTATTCAAGAGGTTGCTAGTAGAATTACAGTAAATCAACCACTCAAATCATTATGAAGCTCTGTATAGTCTGCAGTCAATCAAACAAACGGGCTTCCACATGGATAAATTGTCATTTTTGTGGAAATTGGTGTCACGCCCCTTGTGCAGATATCCAAGAACTAGCTACAAGCAGTATAAAAACAGGGAAGTGTTTTTGGGTATGCCCAAATGAGGAAAATCTGTGGACTAAAATCACAAGGGTATTAAAAGAGGATAACATCAAAGCTGCTTTCATAGACAACCTGGAAGCTTTCTACAACAGATGGGAACATAAAAAGTCTGGGCTGAATGGTACTGCCCTTGATACTGGCCATGTAGTCAGAAACTGTAAGGCTGGAGGTGATGTCCTGGTAGTCAGTAAATGTGGGGCTGATAGTGCTGTCCTGGGAGACAGTAATGGTGAAGCTGGAGGTGCTGTCCTGGGAGACAGTAATGGTGAAGCTGGAGGTGCTGTCCTGGGAGACAGTAATGGTGAAGCTGGAGGTGCTGTCCTGGGAGACAGTAATGGTGAAGCTGGAGATTTTGTCCAGGTAGTCGGGAATTATATGCAGGAAGGAATACATATAAATGACCTCATAGGGGACAGGAGCCGTAGTGGGGAAACAAGTGTAGTCAAAGATAAGATAAAACTAATATTGCAAACTAGAAATACCACAGGAAATAGCAAACAAGAGGACTCCACTAGCTATAGTGAGGATATATTACCAAAAACAACTGGTGGGAGCTCCATTGTTGGTGCTAGGGAGGATAGGAATAAGACAGGGAAACATGCACCAACAGGGAATACAGTCACAGAAACCCAAGGCAAACGGAAACCAAGCCTGTGCACATACTATGCACTTGGTATCTGCAGACATGGGAAATCTGGAAAAACAGACGGGACGTGCAACTATGACCACCCTAGAAAATGCCATGCCCATATGACAACAGGAAAATGCAAACTCCCTTCCTGTAAGCTTTTTCACCCTGAAATGTGTACCTCTTCAGTACAGGAAAGACTGTGCTATAACTTAAATTGCCAGGCACACCATCTAAAGGGGACAAAAAGATACAAAACATCCAGGCCATGGGAAAACCTGGGTAGCCACAGCCACTCAAGAGGGAGAGGTTTTTTTTAGTGCCAGGAAGGAAAAAAAACTGGCAGGAAATGGCAGAAATCGTACACCAAATCCAGTCATTCCTGGAGTGGAACCACAGTCGATGGCCTCCACTCCAAACCAACAGATACAGATACTAATGCCGGAAAAAAATTCCCCCCAGTACCAACAATACCACCAGTCCGATGACATTCTTCTTTGCAAATATACAGGGTCTAAAGCCAGCAACAAACAACAAAATACCTTTCATCCATGGACTGCTTGCAGAGGCAAAGGCAATGTTCGCGGCTTTCACTGTGACCCACATAAAGGATCACTTGGACAATGAAATATGGATCCCAGGTTACAACCTATACAGATGTGACAGAGTGAACAGGCAAAAGGGGGGGGTTGACCTGTACATTGCAGAGTCACTTGTTTGCACAGAACTGCTAAATGCCTCAAATGATGTAGTGGAAGTTTTAGCAGTAAAGGTCGAGAACCAAAACCTAGTCATTGTGGTAGTCTACAAGCCTCCGGATGCAACATCCCAGCAATTCCAGGAACAGCTGTTAAAAATTGACCACTGTCTGGAAAATCTTCCAGCTCCTGCACCCAACATCTTGCTCCTGGGGGATTTCAACTTAAGGCACCTAAAATGGAGGAATATAGCAAATAATATTGTTGCAGTAATAACACCAGGAGGCAGCTCTGATGAAAACTCACACTCACACGAGCTTTTAAATCTCTGCACAAAATTAAATTTAAACCAGCAAATAATAGAGCCTACTAGACTGGAGAATACACTAGACCTCATCTTCACTAACAATGATGATCTGATAAGAAATGTCACCATATCAAAAACAATATACTCAGATCACAACATAATTGAGGTTCAGACATGTATGCGTGGAGCCCCAGACCGACATAATGAGACTAGTCACGAGGGAGCATTCACCAAATTCAACTTCAATAACAAAAACATAAAGTGGGACCAAGTAAACCAAGTCCTAACCGATATAAGCTGGGAAGATATACTAAGCAACACAGACCCCAACGTATGCCTAGAACAGATTAACTTGGTGGCACTCGATGTATGCACAAGGCTTATTCCTCTAAGAAAAAGGAGGAGTAGATGTAAAATAGAAAGAGACAGGCGCTCCCTTTACAGGCGACGGAAAAGAATAACAGAGCGGCTAAAAGAGGTCAATATATCTGAAATGCGTAGGGAGACACTGGTCAGAGAAATAGCAAGCATCGAACTCAAGCTAAAGGAATTTTATAGGAGTCAGGAATCGCGGGAAGAACTAAAAGCCATAAATGAAATCGAAAGAAACCCAAAGTATTTCTTCTCCTCTGCCAAATCAAAGTCGAGAACAACATCCAATATTGGGCCCCTACTTAAACAAGATGGGTCCTACACAGATGACAGCAAGGAAATGAGTGAGTTACTCAAGTCCCAATATGACTCAGTTTTTAGCAAGCCGCTAACCAGACTGAGAGTCGAAGATCAAAACGAATTTTTTATGAGAGAGCCACAAAATTTGGTTAACACAAGCCTATCCGATGTTATCCTGACGCCAAATGACTTCGAACAGGCGATAAATGACATGCCCATGCACTCTGCCCCAGGGCCAGACTCATGGAACTCCGTGTTCATCAAGAACTGCAAGAAGCCCCTATCACGAGCCTTTTCCATCCTATGGAGAGGGAGCATGGACACGGGGGTCGTCCCACAGTTACTAAAAACAACAGACATAGCCCCACTCCACAAAGGGGGCAGTAAAGCAACAGCAAAGAACTACAGACCGATAGCACTAACATCCCATATCATAAAAATCTTTGAAAGGGTCCTAAGAAGCAAGATCACCACCCATCTAGAAACCCATCAGTTACACAACCCAGGGCAACATGGGTTTAGAGCAGGTCGCTCCTGTCTGTCTCAACTATTGGATCACTACGACAAGGTCCTAAATGCACTAGAAGATAAAAAGAATGCAGATGTAATATATACAGACTTTGCAAAAGCCTTCGACAAGTGTGACCATGGCGTAATAGCGCACAAAATGCGTGCTAAAGGGATAACAGGAAAAGTCGGTCGATGGATCTATAATTTCCTCACTAACAGAACACAGAGAGTAGTCGTCAACAGAGTAAAGTCCGAGGCAGCTACGGTGAAAAGCTCTGTTCCACAAGGCACAGTACTCGCTCCCATCTTGTTCCTCATCCTCATATCTGACATAGAAAAGGATGTCAGCCACAGCACCGTGTCTTCCTTTGCAGATGACACCCGAATCTGCATGACAGTGTCTTCCATTGCAGACACTGCAAGGCTCCAGGCGGACATCAACCGAATCTTTCAGTGGGCTGCAGAAAACAATATGATGTTCAACGATGAGAAATTTCAATTACTCAGATATGGTAAACACGAGGAAATTAAATCTTCATCAGAGTACAAAACAAATTCTGGCCACAAAATAGAGCGAAACACCAACGTCAAAGACCTGGGAGTGATCATGTCGGAGGATCTCACCTTCAAGGACCATAACATTGTATCAATCGCATCTGCTAGATTATTATTATAATAAAAAAGAAGCGCTAAGCCACAAGGGCTATACAGCGCTGCAGGGTAGGGAAGGAAGCGAGGGTATTGGATGGCAGAAGGGAGGAGGGATGATCAGCAGGTTACAGAAAACAGCGGGGCAGGGGATAGTACGGGTGTAGAGGGTAGCAAGAGATTGAAGTAGAAAGGGCTGAAGGTATCAGAATTTGTGAAGTAAGTCAGTTGTTGTCAAAAAGTCAATGAGAGAGTCCGGATGAAAGGTGGGTCCATCAGCGAGAAGGGAAGGTAAAGAGAGAGCAGTGGAGCGAAGACGACGACAGAGGTAAATTCTGCGTGCTCGTTGATAAAGTGGGCAGTCCAACAGAATGTGGCTGACTGATAATGGAGCTTGGCAATTCTCACAGAGAGGAGCAAGACGCCTCTCCATGAGCATCTGCTAGAAAAATGACAGGATGGATAATGAGAACCTTCAAAACTAGGGAGGCCAAGCCCATGATGACACTCTTCAGGTCACTTGTTCTATCTAGGCTGGAATATTGCTGCACACTAACAGCACCTTTCAAGGCAGGTGAAATTGCTGACCTAGAAAATGTACAGAGAACCTTCACGGCGCGCATAACGGAGATAAAACACCTCAATTACTGGGAGCGCTTGAGGTTCCTGAACCTGTATTCCCTGGAACGCAGGCGGGAGAGATACATGATTATATACACCTGGAAAATCCTAGAGGGACTAGTACCGAACTTGCACTCGAAAATCACTCACTACGAAAGCAAAAGACTTGGCAGACGATGCACCATCCCCCCAATGAAAAGCAGGGGTGTCACTAGCACGTTAAGAGACCATACAATAAGTGTCAGGGGCCCGAGACTGTTCAACTGCCTCCCAGCATACATAAGGGGGATTACCAACAGACCCCTGGCAGTCTTCAAGCTGGCACTGGACAAGCACCTAAAGTCGGTTCCTGATCAGCCGGGCTGTGGCTCCTACGTTGGTTTGCGTGCAGCCAGCAGCAACAGCCTGGTTGATCAGGCTCTGATCCACCAGGAGGCCTGGTCACAGACCGGGCCGCGGGGGCGTTGACCCCCGGAACTCTCTCCAGGTAAACTCCAGATAATTTGCCCTGTAAACCTCATGCAGATAATTTGCCCTTTATATCTCATGCAGGTAATCTGTCCACTGACTTGTGTACAAAATAAACTAGATGAGCTAGTTCTCACTCCTAATCATATGGTGTTTGGAAGGAGGATAAAATTCTTTCGTACACTACTGACCAAGCAACCTGAAAACCCTATTGCAGCTCTGAAGGGCTCCCTACCAACGAGAAATTGCCTCGGAATCGAAATAAATTTAGAAAGGTGGAATCAAGTGTAGAGTGACGATTAGGATAGCCTTAAGGGAACAAATACGGTGCTGAGCCGAAAGTAATAAAGTGACATTGAGCTCAGGTGAATCCATATTAGTAACAAGTGAAACAACTAGGGTAAATATGCCACTTGATTATTTCGAACACAGGTAATGAATGGCCTGTAAGACCTTTGTTGTAATGGGAATTGGAGCAAACAAACTCAGCAGTAGACTATAATGTATATTTTGCCTTCACCCACTATATACAGATATGTACACTATGTACAGTATGTACAGATAGAATAATAATAAGTGTACACCACGGTGAGAGATGGCAAAGCAGAAGCCAGAGTGCACCGTACTCAACCAGCAGGTAGGCAAGTCTGCCAATGCTTCCCGCAAGTGAGCCACTTTGTTTCAGCTTTGGCCTGCTTGCCTGTGATTGGTTAATGAACCAAGGTACTGATTTAACGATGGGTACCCTATCGATTGTTAAACCCTTATCATCCGGTTCGCTGGTTGGGAGGCATCCTACATGGGAGTGTGACATACACTGAATAAATTGAAACATACTCATTGCATGCCAGTTCATGATGTAGATGCTGGAAACACAGCGCTAATCCTGAAAAAATAGAGGCTACTTCAGCAGGAGGTAGCATTTATGTTAGAACACAGATTAGTGGGAGGAGTCATCCAGTCCGTGGGCTTCACCGTGTATCCTTCTAAAGAAGTCTGATGGAGGTTTTCGAATGTGTACATTATAATTATAATCATGGGGGAGCGCTAAACCCATAGGATTATACAGCACATGTGGGGGGATGGAAGGCATTCAGGCTCAATTCAGGAAACTGGAGCACAGATCCAATTCCCTAAATCAAGAGCCCCTCACCAGCGTCAAGGAACCTCCCTTGAGGGGACGAATGTGTATAGACTACCGTAAGGTGAATGAAGTCAATATTCCAGATGCTTAACGTTTGGATGACGTAGTGGACTTTGTGGGTAAGGCTACTTATGTTGACACTGAGCTCAGCAGAAACCGTATTAGTGATAAGTGAAACTTACCATTTGATCTAAGTAGTTGTCACTGAGATAAAGCAGAATGACTTGCGATAATCATGGTAAACATAAATGGTATTGAGACCATTAGAACCTTCAAGAAGTTGTTGACTTATGATGTTGATGCAGCGGATGCTGCAGTGATCAGGAGGTTTGATAAAAAATCGCATCCGGAGTCCATTGGGAGGGCTTGCGGGATGCAGATCTTATCTAGACTTAAGAACTATGTTTCCGCCTTCGGGAGGATGTGGAAAATTTTGGCATATAAATACTCAAAATATCCCCCGACGATTTAGAATGGAACGTTTAATAAATATTTCGAATATCTTATGTATATAACACAAATACACATGTGTCTGAGCTTGAAGGAAAAATTAAACAAGTGCAATTGCTGCTCGACTTTATTTAAATCAACTCCTTATTACAAACTTGCCAGCATCTAAAGTACAATAAATCATATTGGAGAAACATCACGAATTCTCAGTCAGCACCTGAGAGCCCAATTCTGTGATCTTATTGGTCGTTGTAGAGTGAGGTGCGTTATAACTGGCTTCTGGGCCAGGTCAGTGTGGGGCAGTCTGAGGACCAGGCCTTCACCTCTCCTGGTCCCCTCTACTAGCTGACCATGATAAGTAAACAAATCAGTATCAGCTGATGATGGTAAGTCAACAAAAGAGTATCAGCTGACAACGGCAAGTAAACAAATTCGTATCAATTGATGATGGTAAGTAAACAAAACAGTACCAGCTGACCATGATGAGTAGATAAAACAGTGTCAGCTGACCATGATAAGTAAACAAAACAATATCAGCTGACGACAATCAGTAAACAAAACAGAATCAGCTGAAGATAAATAAACAAACTATCAGCTGACAAGGCTTTCATCTTAAACCTTAAAGCCTACCAAAACACAGTCCACCTTCGGGTCTTAACTATGCTACCATAACTTACCAGTTCCTGATTTATTTTATTGCATTATGTTCATCTTCCTTTATTAGAACCTCCTCAATAATTAGTCTTACAACTAAAACAATCTGTGAAAACAACATATCACAAGAGATTCCAACCACTTTTTTTCCCCCAAGAAACCTAAGAGAGAGAGAAAAAAATCGCAGCCTATGCTGTCTCGCAGATTTCATGGACTTGGGTAACCGAGTTAATTCAGGGAACTCTTTCAGTACTGATGATTATAATATAAAAATACAGAGAGCACCCCTCCCGTCCCAAATATTACAGGTCCCGTTTACTAGGAGGCCCATTAGCACGAAGGAGTAATAAGCAACGATTCTCTTGTTTTTTCTTTTGTTTAAATCTCAATGACACAGGTGTTACCTGGAAGTCACCACTCCCGCGGCCCGGTCCCAGACCAGGCCTCCTGGTTGATGGCCTGATCGATCAAGCTGTTAGTGCCCGCCGCCCGCAGCCCAACATATGCATCACAGCCCGGCTGATCAGGTATCCTTTTACACAGGAGGAAGGTGCTTGTATACGCAGGTGTAAGTGCTTGTCTACACATGGGTAAGGTGCTTGTGTACAGAGGTAAGGTGCTTGTCTTCAGGAATAAGGTGCTTGTGTGCAACGACAGATATATAAGAGTTTGTCCAAGAATATCCTTGCACTATTATAGAAGTAATGGGACAGTTAGGTTAAGTTAATTAAGTAATATCCGTCAGGAAACAGGACAGTTGATGTCTGATGCGGGTCTTAGTCATATGGTGACCCACCACTGGAGCCTTCTTTTGGTCATCTGACCGAGGCCTTCCTCTGGCTTATCGGTTCACCCCTTTAGAAAAATATATTAACTAAATGGATCAGTGTTATGAGACGAGCTCACGCTACCATACACCTCGGTCGAGCATACGTTCTGAACCTGGGTTCACTACACTAGTACATCGATAAGTACAGCTCGGTACTATATCTGTAGTGCGAACAGCGGACGGAGGCTTGAGCGTCCACAAGTAACTATTGAAACCGGACTGTAGTAAGCCCTGTGTGGACCGTCGGAACTAAATTTTCCTGTTCTCCCTGCCTCTCGAGTGTTCGGTGTTTTGTTATTCAGATTATTAACCACAGAGGGTTAGTAACTCTGAATAACTCAAGAAACGAAACTAATGTGGATTAAATCCATCAGGCTCCTCATATATCTCCCCCATGGATGCTACTCACAAGGGACGCGGCAGATATGTGGGGACTAGTTCTCATGTTTCGCTCCTGTTCGAGGCTGCGACCTACAAGGGACGCAGCAGGTGCATAGGGACTTATCCCCATGTTTCACTCTTGCTCGGGGTTAAACCATGGTCCTTTGTTGTAAGCTGAACGCTCTACCACTGACATTTGCTAACAAATCCTAGCACTTACATCAACACAAACAGAAATGTCACAATGCTGTAATGGAAAGAATCTAAAACTCTGTGTATCGTGGGAACGAATGGAACCCCCTTGGGTGGCTAGCAAACTAAGGTTCAAACACCTTGATTTTCAGTGATACATTCATGATGTGAAATTTCTGCTTAGACAGTAATGTAACCGACCATATTGCCAGGGCAATAGAATATCAGGAATTTTTTGGAGATAATTTGAGCTTTGGAAGTTTCAGTTTAGCGCGTATAGTTTTATTTCACACACTGGAGCAAATGACTAGGCGAGGGGCTCCAAGAACGGCATTTTTTGTGATGAGATTGCCGGATCAATCGGTCTGAGGATATGTAGAGGCCATAACAGTGGTATAACTACCTTCAAGATGTTTCGAAGTATAAACCTCTGCACAGAAAAGATAAAGAACTTCTTTCAGGAAATGCTATTATTATCTGCACGATATAGCCAAGGGTTGATTTATCCTTGTATTGGGGCGTCTGCTGCTAAGCGGCACTCCTACCTCCATCTTCAGCAAATTGAAACAAAAGGTGAGCTTGCCCTATGACAAAGAATGATGTCACGCTGTCACAAAAAAGTGATGTCAGCCTTGATGGGCTAGCCTCTGCATAGTTTGATAACTTGTTGGATCCGGTATCCAGAGTCCTGGGAAAATGTTAAAGGTTTAATTATTCCCATGCAGGGCTAAATCCGTGAGGGTCATTCAGCGCAAAGCATGATGACTCGATCCTCTTTCCGCTAATCTTGACTGCGATCTCTTAACCTGCCAGGTTGTCAGTGAACAGGAATTTTTAAAGTTTGAAATATTATTTTCAACAGTTGGCTCGATTATATTCTTCATATACGTTTTTTTCTGCGGGGGGGGGGGGGAGAGGGGTAAATAACTGCCGAATTGTTTCGGTGTGATGATAGACCCTTGTTGGTGTATGTACTCTCAGGTGGAGAACGTCACAGGAAGGTTTTGCAAGGTGGAGGACTGAACACTCAGTAGGTTTGTGGAAACTCGCTAAGTTGGAGTGAAGACAAGTGGTTCTCGAAATTTCACGTGCTGTTGAATGTGAACAAGGTAAATTTTACAAAGGAATTTAGGGGGAACACTGGTAAGCCGGACTCAGGCAGGATATCAGTCATTTGTTAATGGCTCCGGGGAGGCTCATCTCCCCAGCAGCCTGGCCTCAGACCAGGCCTCCTAAAATAGAGAATAAATATCATAGGATTAAAAATAAATAAAATGAAGCCAGGTGTATGCTGAATGTAAGTAGATTTTTTTTTTTTTGCGTTACCTATCATCTTACATGTTGATGAGACGGAAAGAAAACACCAGCAATCTGCCGAGTGCACAATATTTAACAGGCTCGCCGTACAAACTTATATGATGGCATCATATTACCTCCCTGGATGGTTCCTGCCTAGAAGATGAATGGGGTTGTCGTGGATGGTTGGCTCACTGGTTGGTGATGTATGTGCACTTCATGAAAAACTATTAGGGAGCAAGTGATGGAGAATATATTTTTATTGTTTAGATCGCGTTGCCTTGGGGGTAAACGGCATATATATATATATATATATATATATATATATATATATATATATATATATATATATATATATATATATATATATATAACGATGACGCACTTCTCAGTGCGTCATCAGGAGCTGTGCAGTGTTGCAGGGGAGCAACCAAAGCAGGGAGAGAGGTAGCGTAGAGTAGCGTAGGTGTCACCGTCCACGTTTACCAGTGGACGGTGACACCTAGGCGTTACTTCGCATACACGTTACCTCGCATACTTTCCATAACTCTGTTCATAATGTCATTCCCAAACATATTTTTCTAACTTTGTTGCTAATGTCATGCCCAAATATAATTTACAGCCTCTGAGGCTGATAGCACAAGAGTTTTGGTAACATGGTTGGTCGTTTTTCACCTGCTCTGCTAATTTCCATTTTAAAAATACCATAGTTATGCACTGCTTAGTGTTTTGTATATATATATATATATATATATATATATATATATATATATATATATATATATATATATATATATATATATATATATATATATATATATATATATATATAATATATATATATATTATATATATATATTATATATATATATATAATATATACATATATAATATATATATATATAATATATATATATATATATATATATATATATATATATATATATATATATATATATATATATATATATATATATATATATATATATATATATATATATATATATATATATATATATATATATATATATATATATATATATATATATATATGTATATATATATGTATATATATATATATATATATATATATATATATATATATATATATATATATATATATATATATATATAGATAGATAGATAGATAGATACGTATTTACATTAATGACTTGTCTATAATTCTTTTTTGACTCTCACTATTTCTGGCGCTTCGTGTTTAAGTTGTTATTCAACACTTGAAAGTTAAATTAATGTAAAATATATTAGTTATAGTGGTAGTTATAACTAATGGTGAGTTTATGAAGAATATTTCTTTCAAGGGCTCTTGATGCAAGAAACTGAAGCCTACCTTACCTTGTTTGGATGCAGCCAAATTACCTCTTTTGTATGACCTTTATGGTGCGTGTGTGTGTGTGTGTGTGTGTGTGTGTGTGTGTGTGTGTGTGTGTGTGTGTGTGTGTGTGTGTGTGTGTGTGTGTGTGTGTGTACTCATCTAATTCACATAATTGTACACACGTAATTGTGGTTGCAGGGGTCGAGACTCAGCTGTGGCTCCGCCTTCTCACTGAGTGCTACTAGGTCCTCTCTCTCCCTGCTTCATGAGCTTTATCATACCTCATCTTGAAGCTATGCATGATTCCTGCCTCCACTACCTCACTTGCTAGACTATTCTAGTTCCTGACTACTCTATGACTGAAGAAATACTTCCTAACATCCCTTTGGCTCAAAAGGGTCTTCAACTTCCAATTGTGACCCCTTGTTTCTGTGTCCCATCTCTGGAACATCCTGTCTCTGTCCACCTTGTCTATTCCACGCAGTATTTTGTATGTCGTTATCATGTCTCCCCTAACCCTCCTGTCCTCCAGTGTGTGCGTGTGATAAAAATCTCATTCTTCCCTCACCTATACTTCACTTTTCTTAATAAACGAGACAACAGATACGTATATGAAGAATCAGTATTATGAGGTGATCAATATAAAGTATCTTAAATTAACTACAACTTTCGATATTTCGTAATAAGAATAGAAATATGCTAATGATGTGAATATAATATTGATTAGTAGGTTGGTTTCGTTATCCCTAAAGCCTATCAGTTGCACGAGGGTCATGAAGGCTGCACAGGATATATACACCAAGAGGTGTGTGTGTATATATATATATATATATATATTTATATATATATATATATATATATATATATATATATATATATATATATATATATATATATATATACAATGAGAGGGTTAATTTAATTCTTATCTGGTGTGGTACAGGTTACCTGCAGCCTTACCTTGGTTGGTTAATAAGGGTTAAAGGTTGCAGGGAGGAGAAAATTGTGTATATGGTGTCTCTAAGAGCATCGCCAGCTAAGGATGCACTGCCAAGTAGTGCCACCCTTCCCCCTCCCTATTTTTTATAGTTAAAAAGTTGCCTCCGAGAGCCAATGGACACTTGATCAGGGAATGGGTCACCCTTTGTCTAAGACCTGTGTTAGGAGACAGTGTGATGTTACGTGAGGAACAAAACACTATCACCTCCATCATTCACAAAGATATTTACTTTTCGTTGCGCACACCCTGTCATAATAACGCATGAACGAATTTTGGAGATCTTCCAAAATTTCGTACTGAATATTATAACATGAAAGGTGTGTGGAACGTTGATGGGTACTGGTTGATTATACATGTGACTTCCCATTATGTATGTCAATTTTATTTTTTTTTTTGCATGATCAGTAGTCACGACAGAAGTAGTCACTGTGATTATATATGGGTCGCTGATTTAACTACAGGAATTTTAATCTAAAATTAAATCAATTTGTAGATTCACTTTAGAAAACCAAAATGGTTAACGCACGCTTTTTTTTTTCTTTTTTTTTCCTGTAGTTGGAAGTGCTTGTTGACCTATGAAATAATAGTTCCCCTATGTACTATTTCTTTAAAAAGTCAATAACCCTTTGATTAGCCAATCCTCATCGGTAGCATTCCGCTCGATAGCAATTATCATGCACCTCATACCTATCCTGTGAGCCTCGTTGTTTGATACCTCGATTATTCACTCCATCCCACCTATGGGGGGTAGTTAAAATATTGCAGAGGCACATAATGGGTCGAGGTGCTGGGCCCCAAAAGTCTGTTAGCTTAGCAAGCTACATTAGTAATGAACTCTTTATAAGATTAGTGGACTCTGTCACATATAGTGAAAATTTTTTCAAAATCCAACCTTGTAACATTCTTGCCTACGTGGCTAGATATGACAAGATATTAACCTAAATTTCTTGCTAGCTAACTGTGATGACGAGAGCCGAAAACCTACAGCACAGTACATGTATATATATATATAATATACTAGGACCATCAAGCTACCCATAGCTCATTCAGTCAGCTCGTTTACTTAGCAAACTATCAGATGCAATCAAAAAATTATTCAAGGTTCACTTCATGAGTGTGTTAAATTCACATCTAGAGAATGACAAAAGAAAGAGAAAACGATTCTAATAGATTACTGAAAATTTCTGTCTTTTCTTAAATGTAATAATTACTTTTTCAAAACAAGTTTGATAGTTCACACATTTGCTAGACTAGGCGCTTGACATCGTTTCAAAAGCGCTGACTGGTTTACCGCATAGTGTTCCATTATAACTAAGTTTACTCTAATCTTCCCGGAATTCTTTCACTTCCGCTATCCTTTCTAAGTTCTATCAAGCCTTCGGTGTTCACGAAGAATGAACAGCTAAATGCTGCAGTAAGTGTACTGGAGACGACTGCCTAGCTCTCTCACTTCAGCAGTAGCAGCTAACGCTTTCTTAAATTACAGTACCGACATTGCGAGAGTTAATGTAGATCTTCATAGAATAATAAGCACCTTGAAGCTGTGTACGAGACAATAAAATAATTCAATTATCAGGTAACCACAATCGCGACAACAAGTTGGAGAGTCACTTGAAGATTTACTGTCTCTAAGGAAAGCTTAAGAAAAGTTAAGCAAATTCCTAATACATAAGGTAATTAGATTAAGATTTTTTTTAAATCACTTATTTTTTTAGCAAGGTAAGATTATATTGCTAAATTAGCTTTAGTGTAAATTTCGAAATAAACATAATATCGCTAGGAGACAGGGAAAAAATCTTCAAATAATCCAGAAGTTGTCCAAGAAAAGTGAGCACTCTATCAAACCTATTTAATCAGCTGTGTGAATTACGCGAATATGATCACATGTGTTCATGGTTCATTAAAATGTAATGATCCTGGAGCCGGGCTAATAGGCCTTGAGCTCCTATACTAGCTAGCATCAGTGTACGAATAAGGTAATTTCTTCTAGCTTTCAGAGTTTTCTAGTCAGCATTGAGATATAAATCTAGTGGTGAATTTAAGGTCTTAGGAAAGTCATTGATGTTCTTATTATTACAATGTTCTCAAAATATTTCAGCGTGTATAGGTATTTGTTCATGTTTATGTTGTTACATGAATAATTCGAAATCCAGACAAAATCACAAGAAGTGAAGTTGTATTGTACAATTTTTCCAATATATATATATATATATATATATATATATATATATATATATATATATATATATATATATATATATATATATATATATATATATATATATATATATATATATATGTAAATTTGGCATCATTTTAAATACAAATTAAATGATACGTTGGAAATAAACTTCCGATATTCAATATGACATATACTTGCAAAAAAAAAATTATATTTTAATAATTATAAATCCATTTTTCTCGAATAACTGAAGTTATATGTAAATTTATATTGATATTCTGTATAATCAACAAACTAGATATAAAAATTATAGTGTTTGCACCCCACTTGCCAGCAGGCCCATATTAGGATACCATACAGTATATATATATATATTTTTTTTTTAGTGGTGTGGAATAAGTTGGATATTATAATTTATGATAGGCTATATCTTTTTATAGGGTAGCTCAGGAAGCCAACTGACGGCCTCGATCACATGACCAAAAGTTCCACTAAGTGGGTTACCATATGAGTAAGATAACAATTGGGAAATCTTTTAAGAATATTTCCTGACAAACAAACCACCACTTTCACAAGTGGCTGAATTAGTTAATGGAGTTTATAGCCTATGGATTCCATTGAGGGTCATTAAGGTAGCATGTAACCTGTTCACCACCGGTCAAGGATATTTTAATGCCTAAAATAGGGTTTAAAGTAAACTTTCAGGATATCTACACTGAGAAACATACACCTCTTCGTGTCAATCTACTGATTTATTGGTCAGGTAACAGCATAAATGATGACTATTTCAGTGACTAAGCATTCGCTAACCTAATCCAACTAGGTTTTAAACCCCATTAAAAAAGGATTGCTACACAGGTAGGATGCTAATACCCTTAAGGGTATGATAAAGACGATTTCTCATATTTTTAGGTGCCAGTTATTTATTCGTTAGGAAACAAAACATTGTTTTCTGACACGGGTCTTAATTACATGATAACCCATTCAGTGGTTAAGTATCAGCTAACCACACCACACTTAACAAACGATCACTGTATGATAACAGTGTATCCTTATAGGTATTCTAAAGACTTGTTGTATGCCAGTTGATTGGCAAAGAGCCTATCGACTACACGTGAGCCATTAAGACTATATATCACATGTGTACAACCAGTCAAAAATGTTTTAATCTTATTATACACTGAGAGAACTACACTTCTCTGTGTATATGTTAGGTAAGATTCGTCAGGAAACAGGGTAAGTGTTCCCTGACGCGGGTCTTAGCCCCTGGAGCTTTTGGTCATCTGACTGAGCCCTTCCTCAGGCTTACCAGTCCACCAGTTTAAAAATTAATTTGAAGCTTCTGTTTTACTTATGCTCATTACTGCGGACACAGCTGTATCTTGCCGAGTGGTGACTGTAAGAAAACAAGAGAATTTATGGCCAAACAAGTAACTAATTATATTTATGAGATCTGAAACCCCTTGAGAGTAAGACACTGTGACATTGACGAATTATTTTGAAGTTAATGACACTGCAGAAAAATATGTTATACAATGGACTTCTCATAAATATGAAAAATTACTATCACAGGAAAGCAAAATATTGCTATACAAATTATTACAAACATATTTTGGGGACATCCCCCCCTCACAACGTAATGTTTACGTACTATATAGCAAACTTACCCTGTATACATTAACATATATAAATGTAATATTTTAACATAAGAAAATCGAAAGAGTCACAAGTTACACAGTTCACGACTTGCTGACGATCCACATTTCCGATGATCAAAAAACTCCAGAATTTTTTTTTTCTGAAGTGCGTACCTTTGACACCTTCCACTGACATTAGTTACAAAGCTACTTAACAACAACAACACCAACTCCATCACAGCTCCTGGTTTAGATATATATATATATATATATATATATATATATATATATATATATATATATATATATATATATATATATATATATATATATGTCGTGCCGAGTAGGTAAAACTTGCGGTTTTGGCTTAAATAGCTACGCTTTTCTTACCGAATAAGGCAAGCGATAATTTTTGTATGCAATAATTTCGCAAAAATCATTCTGGACCTAACGAAAAAAATATGTTTCGTTGTGTTTATTATTAAATTATTCTAAGCTTATCTAAAATATATTTAGTTGGATTAGGCTAAATTAAATTGCGCTTGTTATAATAAGGTTAGGTAAGTTTTCTAAGGTTCTTTTGGTACAAAATTATTAATTTTTACATTAACATAAATGAAAAAAA